>NC_037342.1:45341074-45700176 GCF_002263795.3 Bos taurus | reverse complement strand
TCCTCTTATAAGAACATACATTTCATTTCTCTTGGAACTGTGGAAGTAGGAATTGTAGGCTGGGATGCTATGACCTTTCCTGTCCTTAGGGAGTTGTGAGTAATCACCTGCAGTCAATTTTCTTAATTCTGACTTCATAGTTCTACTTATAGAAGACATGATTGAACCCAGAACATTAGAATGTATTTTATGCCTAATAATAAGTATTAGGAAGGAATTCTAGCAACTGTATTGCTAGTCTTTGTGCTACTTTTCCCTCATCTATGTTATAGTGTTATCTGATACTAGAGTTGCCATTGTTGTGAAAATAAGAGACCGAGAATCCTGTGTTTTTTTAAGAGACATTATAGGTGACCTTAGCCTATTTTATGACATAACTACATTGTAAACCTCACAAGAGCGGGATCTCTTGTTCACCATTTTATACATCGTATGCAGTAAGTACTTGAATGTCTGAATGAATGACTTACCACCTCAATCTCAAATTTAAGACCCTGAGTGATGTAGAGACCACCCCTCTGCAATGTCATTCATCCCAATTTAAGCAAGGCATGGGGGAACCAATATTTATTGAGTAGTGAAGTGGATCACTATATTGCCATTTCAAACTACGCAGTTTTTACATATGAATTATTTTGAATTAAAGGCATCTGAGTTCTCAAAATTCCTTATTTGCCTAAAAGCAGAGCCTTCCAAAAGATCTCAGCTTTTTAAATTAGCTGTCATAAATCCCCTCCCCAGAGTAACTCTAATCTTGTCTTTGTGAAGGCAGCAGTTGGCACCACACTCAGACATTATTATCACCATGATATCTTCAGGCTCTCCTCTAAGGGGCCCGTTTACCTTACCAAAAAGCCATTTGTTTTCCTGTAAGTGCCCTTTCTCCCTCTGCCTTTCCTCTAGTAATTGAGGTATGTAGACTCCAAATTCCAACCACTCCTTTGAGTTACTCCTAACTGAGTAGCAAAGGACACTTGTTTTCACTCAGTACCATCTTCTGAGAGTTGCCTGAGCGGAAACAGATTTGTTGGTCTTTTCTTTTTCTAATCATTTAGGCAAAGGGCTGGCAGTCACATTTTTCATTGGTGGCAAGACCTCTGTTCTGTGCTTCATACAAACAAACACTTGAGAGAAGTGATCTTGTGTCACAGCAACCTTGATGAATTAGCAATGAAGATTTTTAATCTAGAGCTAAGACACCCAAACTGTAAACTACAAAAACTACGGTAAGTCTGGCATGAGAACATGGAGTTCTTCTTCTTTCTTTCTTTATCCCACCTCCCACTCCTACTCATTAGGGGGAACTAGTAGTAAACAGAAATTAAAATCTACTGCATAAAATACTCTTAAGAACACCACCTATGGAAACGTCTGGAGTTGTGGGAACATAAGTAACTTTTTCTGGGGAAAACTGCACAGAGCATAGAAGTGGTTGACCTGGTTTTTGAGGCTTGATTAGGAATTTTCTAGATAAAAAGGAACATAGAACTAAGGCATTCTACTCAGGTCAACAAAGCATTTTCAAAGATAAGTTCTGTTTTTTCCCCATTCAATACAATGCACAGATGTTAAGTGTTTAGTTCATTAGGTTTTGACAGTTGCATACACCTTTGTAACAAATACCCAAAACAAGATAGAGAGTAATTCCCTCCCCTCGTAAAGTTTCCATGTAATCTTTTCTCTATTTACTTCTCTCACTCTGTCCTGTCATAAAGGCAACCACTTTCTGACCTCTATGACTGTACATTAGCTTTGTCTATTCTTGGAACTCATTTAGATTGATTCATGTGTTCATCTTATTTTGCTCAACAAAAGGTTTTTTGAAATTCATGTTATTGCATGTTTCAGTCATTCGTTTAATTACTGATTAGCATTCCCTTGTAATGATATACTACAACTTGCTTACTTATTTTCTTATTAATGGATCTTTGGGTTATTTCCAGTTTATGGCTGTTATGAATAAGGCTTCTATGAATATTTTGTACCAACCTTTTTTTATGACATGTTCTTATCTCTTGGGCTAATACCTAAGGATGGAATTATTAGCTCATAGATATATATTTAACTTTTTAAAAAATTCCCAACCAGTTCTTCAAAGTGGTTTTACCATTTTATAATCTTGCCTGCATCGTGTATACGTTCCAGCTGCTCCTCATCCTTGCCAACATTTGCTATTTCCTTTTCAAAATTTTTATATCTTCATTTTATTTTAGATACCCTACCACTTTTTTACATTTGCTTGTTCACATCTCTCTCTCTTGTCTGTTGGCTCCACCAGGAGCTGGAACCTATCCTATTTGTCTCTGTATTCGATGCCCATCAGTGTGCCCAATGCCTGATTGGTGCTCAATAATATGTAGTGAATGCTGAACAAATAATTGAGACTTGTTGTTTCCATTAGCACTGGAGATGAATGTTCTTTTTTCAGGAAACAGGTTTCTCTTTAAATATTTCCCTTAGAATCTCAAGTAAGTAGATGAAGTCTGGTCTTGCATATATTTATAAATGTTGTTGACATATGCCCATATGTGATGATGACGTAGTCAAGTCCTTTTCACTTACCCGCCTTCATCTCCCCCACAGTGACCCTTCACTGGATGCCACCAACTCAAATTTCAACAACAGCTGATACTGGGGCTTCCCAGGTGGCGCCAGTGGTAAAGAACCTGCCTACCAATGCAGGAGATATAAGAGACGTGGGTTTGATTCCTGGGTCGGGAAGATCCCCTGGAGGAGGGCATGGCAACCCATTCCAGTATTCTTGCCTGGAGAATCCCATGGACAGAGGAGCCTGCTGGGCTACAGTCCAAGGGGTAGCAAAGAGTTAGACACAACTGAGGCAACGCAGCATGCAGTGTCTTCTCTGGGCTTAAATGGCTCCCTCTTTTAGAATGCGAGAGTCTCTTATGGGGGATAACACCATGAAGACGGCTCTCAGTCTTTCTCACCTTAGTATCACCTTACTCAAATCCCTTTTCCCTGACAAGGGATTTCAACTTACGTTTAGTGAGTGCATTAGGCACCTTTACTATATGATGATACCTAGCACTCTAAATGGATATAAAGCTTTATTCTTTTGGTGTGCTTGGCTGGATGAGGGGTGAGGGTGAAAGGTGCTGCTGAGTCACTTCGGTCGTGTCCGACTCTGTGCGACCCCATAGACGGCAGCCCACCAGGCTCCCCCGTCCCTGGGATTCTCCAGGCAAGAACACTGGAGTGGGTTGCCATTTCCTTCTCCAATGCATGAAAGTGAAAAGGCAAGTGAAGTCGCTCAGTCGTGTCTGACTCTTGGCGACCCCATGGACTGCAGCCTACCAGGCTCCTCTGTCCATGGGATTTTCCAGGCAAGAGTACTGGAGTGGGGTGCCATTGCCTTCTGCTAAAGTGAAGGGAGATGATATCACAGGTTTCTGAACGGTTAGAAATATGACTATACTGGGCATTTGGGGCCAGCAGTGGCACTGGAGGACCCAGGCTTAAGTCTCTGACAAAGTTAGATGGAAACTTAAAAATTGGCCGATTTAACTTACTTCATATTTTGCTTTCCGTTGTCTCTCTCTCTACACCTAACAAAGCCCATGAGGTGACAGGAAATATTTTGAAAAAATGTGTTTTGCTAATTATGCATATCAAATAGTTGATATTAACTGTGAACTCACGTTGGCTTATTTAAAGGATTAATGTTGTGAATTAATGTTGTCATGCAGTATTTGGAATAGCCCCAATAATATTTGGTCATTGTTCCTAAGACTAAAGAGTTTAAAAAAAAAAACAAACAAAAAAGAACCCTCTTCTGCTTTCCTTATGTTACACCTTCTTTTCCTTCAAGGTTGAAAAACAAATTGAGAGTATTGGTTGTCAGGATATAATGGACATCTAAGTCATAACTCAGTCTTTTTCCTAGGCAGCATGCTGAATCCTGAGTATATGATCTTGACCTGGAATATGAGAAACCTAGTGTCAAATAAGAGATGGCAGAAATAGTTAGACAGTGTCTAAGAGCTGGGCTTGAAAAGAAAAGGATGTTGTAATCAGGGACAGAGATGATGATGTAATCTCTCCTGTGTATTTTTCTTCTGAAGGTTGAGATTTACTTCTTTCCCTGACCTTTGTCAGGGTATCTCTGGTTCTTTGACTCACAATCAGAATCTGATACATCTTGACCTGAAAGGGAGTGATATAGGGGATGATGGAGTGAAGTCATTATGTGAAGCCTTGAAACACCCAGACTGTAAACTACAGAGTCTAAGGTAAGTCATGAGTTTTGTGCTTGTGTGTGTGTGTTTATAATTGAGACTTTTGTCTGTCCAAATAGACTCTTACAGCCTGGACTTGCTATTCTTTGGGCTAACTTAAATTTACTTTCCTGATACAAAATAGCAGGGATTAATAGATTCAGGCTTCTTTCCTCCCAATAGGACCTACAACTCCTCCCACCTCCCCCACTGAAGAACTCCATTGTATAGTTCTCTGTGTCTCCATCTTCTAAGTCTGGGGGAAAAAATGGGAGCAGACCCAGAATTTGTAAGTTTTTCATATTTAAATGCAGGCATACTCACTGTATCTTTGAACTCTCACAGAAAAGAATGCACCACAGGTGGGTGGGGTGTGCAATGCTGTGGTGGACTAAACTTTTTTAACTTAATTTTGGATAATGAATCCCCCTTACCTTGTAATTGCAACACAGTGACCAGGTCAGAAAGTTGAGGAATATCAGTGCAGCAGCTGTCAAGACACTTGCTAGCTCTCACACACTACTGACAGGCCTGACCTTCTTTACAAAAGTGAGAAGGTTAGCAATCATACTTGGTCTCCACATTGTATAACAGGTTTCAAGAAAGATCTTATTTTTCCAAGGAAAGGCACTTAAATCAACTTCTCACAAAATAAAAACAACCAAAAAAGAAAAAAAATCATTACAGTAAGTTTTACCTTAGAAGTTTTTGAAATCCTTAGGTTCAGTTCAGGGGAGCAAGACTGAACCTTGATACATGAAGGGCCAAGGTAAGGCTGTATTTGTGGGGAGCAAATTATAATCTCTATGTGGACAAAAACCAGTGAAATCTGAAACAAGACCTTCTTTTTAACAATAGGCAAAAGTATCATTGGGATTTTTTAAAGTCTCACCAGTTTTTATGGGATGAAATTCACAGGATATCTGCAAAAGTTTTTGGTTAATTCTTAATCATGTGTAGAGTTCAATTGTCAGCAGGCCAGCCTAGGGTATTGGTTTTACCAACTACAAGGACATTTTAGGTCACTTTGAGGAAATTTCTCCTCTGTCCAAGCATAAAACATATTAGCAGCAAAGGGTTGTTAAATGGAGGGAAAGATGTTTTCTTGTAGTGGGACCCATGGAGCCAAGAAAAATGCCTTGGCACTTGACAGATCAGCAGGCTGTGATAAGATTCCTTTCATCAGTTGAGATTTGAATAAGGCATTCCACTGATGAACCTTGATGTAGGCCCAAGTATTAGACTTTCAAATAGGAAACCATTTCTCCAAGTCAACTATTACAGGGCTGTTGCACCAGTGCGTAGAATGTTTGGAGGCAGAAGTCATCAGAGCTTTGTATATTGTCTAACACTCTATTCTGTAGGACTGGATGTTTTCTCAGTGTGGGTGGCCACTGGGGAGTAATCAGTCTCATAAACATTTCATATCATGAAATATTCCTAGGAAAAACTCCAGTTCTGTGTTTGCTTTAGGCCTCCTGTTATGAGAGTTAGAAACAGCCTGAGTGGCCACGATTGCCTTGTTCAGGCATAGATCATGCTGAGCTTAACATTTTAGAATTGCATTTTGATATTTCACTCCCCCTGCTGAATGTAGATGATGCGGGCAGCGAAAGTGTTGATAAATTAGTGGGTCTTTGCCAGTTTGTTTCACCAAATATGATCCCCAATTGCTACAGGGACTTAGCAAATTTAGAAATAGTGTTTTAAAACGATTTAAATTGTAAAGAGACTCATATCAGCCCTTGCAAATGAACATATTGGAAAGGTACACACAATCACTAATTTTCGTGTGAATATTTCACGATGATATTTACCAAAGGTTTTCCCCCACAAGAAAAAGATCTTGTCTCCCTGTCTTAATAACTTCTTCCACATTGTGATAACAGGGTAGCTCTTAAAATATGTTGAACACATGGGAGGGGGAATGTTGGACATGCATTTACTGCC
The DNA here is from genome assembly GCF_002263795.3 of Bos taurus. Classification (NCBI taxonomy): domain Eukaryota; kingdom Metazoa; phylum Chordata; class Mammalia; order Artiodactyla; family Bovidae; genus Bos; species Bos taurus. The sequence goes on along the minus strand of NC_037342.1, from coordinate 45,693,991 downwards.
TAATTGTACCCGGAATCCTGTCTTAGTTTGCCTGTACTCTGCTGTTGTGGTTACAAGCAAGGTGAGGGAGCAATCATTGGTTCCACCAAACAGCCACCTGAAGAATGCCAAAATGGTATAAATGCAAAACACCCCTTAGATCCTCAAAGGTTTTGAGTTAGGACTAACATTCTAGAAAGAGAGCATCTAAAATGGTTGCTAGAAGAAACTGACTAGTTGCCAAATATAAACAGAAGGTACTTGAGAATGTCAGATATCCACTCTAATATCAAATAGAGTCACAATCTTGGCTCTATTATTAAGTAGAATAGAATACTTTATAATATAGGTAGAGTGCATATGGTCCAGTAGAAATGTTTGCTTTTCCAGGCTTGAAGAACTTGCAGTTTATTACACTTGTTTACAGTCCTTAAGAGCCCAAAGCATAATGAGCCATGATAAACATGCACAGACTTTGGCAAAGTGAGAGTATACGCTTTGAAACTGAAAGTTCTGCCATCTGCATAGGTGATACAGCAGGCAGAGACTTGAAAACTGAACTGCCAATCCTCTCTTCTCTCTCACAGAAATCTTTCATTCATCAGATTTAATAAACCTTCATATGTATATTTATACAGCTTCATAATCACCCCAAATAAGGTTTAAATGAAGTATCATTTAAACATTTAAGCCCTAACTTTTAAAATGCATATAATATGGGACATAAGACAATTCATTGATTTGGGGGAATTATTTGATCTATAAGGGAACTGTAAGATTTTGCTACTATAATTTGAGTAATATGAACAAGAAATGGTAACAGAGTATTGTTAAGAAAGTAATTTATTTTCTGTCTTTGAAGTTTAATTTCTGTATATGCATTTATCTAAGCACACATAACTAATTCTTAAAATGTTACATTACTCTGAGCCTCCAAAATCAATGAGTAGGTTTAGAAAATATATTTGACATTCAGTTCAGTTCAGTCGCTCAGTCGTGTCCGACTCTTTGCGACCCCATGAATCGCAGCACGCCAGGCCTCCCTATCCATCACCAACTCCCGGAGTTCACTCAAAATCACGTCCATCAAGTCAGTGATGCCATCCAGCCATCTCATCCTCTGTCGTCCCCTTCTCCTCCTGCCCCCAGTCCCTCCCAGCATCAGAGTCTTTTCCAATGAGTCAACTCTTCGCATGAGGTGGCCAAAGTACTGGAGTTTCAGCTTTAGCATCATTCCTTCCAAAGAAATCCCAGGGCTGATCTCTTTCAGAATGGACTGGTTGGATCTTCTTGCAGTCCAAGGGACTCTCAAAAGTCTTCTCCAGCACCACAGTTCAAAAGCATCAATTCTTCGGTGCTCAGCCTTCTTCACAGTCCAACTCTCACATCCATACATGACCACAGGAAAAACCATAGCCTTGACTAGACGAACCTTTGTTGGCAAAGTAATATCTCTGCTTTTGAATATGCTATCTAGGTTGGTCATAACTTTCCTTCCAAGGAGTAAGCATCTTTTAATTTCATGGCTGCAGTCACCATCTGTAGTGATTTTGGAGCACAAAAAAATAAAGTCTGACACTGTTTCCATTGTTTCCCCATCTATTTCTCATGAAGTGATGGGACCAGATGCCATGATCTTCGTTTTCTGAATGTTGAGCTTTAAGGCAACTTTTTCACTCTCCACTTTCAATTTCATCAAGAGGCTTTTTAGTTCCTCTTCACTTTCTGCCATAAGGGTGGTGTCATCTGCATATCTGAGGTGATTGATATTTCTCCTGACAATCTTGATTCCAGCTTGTGCTTCTTCCAGCCCAGAGTTTCTCATGATGTATTCTGCATATAAGTTAAATAAGCAGGGTGACAATATACAGCCTTGACGTACTCCTTTTCCTATTCGGAACCAGTCTGTTGTTCCATGTCCAGTTCTAACTGTTGCTTCCTGACCTGCATACAGATTTCTCAAGAGGCAGGTCAGATGGTCTGGTATTCCCATCTCTTTCAGAATTTTCCACAGTTTATTGTGATTAACACAGTCAAAGGCTTTGGCATAGTCAATAAAGCAGAAATAGATGTTTTTCTGGAACTCTTGCTTTTTTGATGATCCAGCGGATGTTGGCAATTTGGTCTCTGGTTCCTCTGCCTTTTTTAAAACCAGCTTGAACATCTGGAAGTTCACGGTTCGTGTATTGCTGAAGCCTGGCTTGGAGAATTTTGAGCATTACTTTACTGGCATGTGAGATGAGTGCAATTGTGCGGTAGTTTGAGCATTCTTTGACATTGTCTTTCTTTGGGATTGGAATGAAAACTGACCTTTTCCAGTCCTGTGGCCACTGCTGAGTTTTCCAAATTTGCTGGCATATTGAGTGCAGCACTTTCACAGCATCATCTTTCAGGATTTGAAAGAGCTCAACTGGAATTCCATCACCTCCACTAGCTCTGTTCGTAGTGATGCTTTCTAAGGCCCACTTGACTTCACATTCCAGGATGTCTGGCTCTAGGTGAGTGATCACACCATCGTGATTATTTGGGTCATGAAGATCTTTTTTGTACAGTTCTTCTGTGTATTCTTGCCACCTCTTCTTAGTATCTTCTGCTTCTGTTAGGTCCATACCATGTCTGTCCTTTATTGAGTGCATGAAATATTCTGTGCATGAAATCTGTGCATGAAATATTCCTTTGGTATGTCTAATTTTCTTGAAGAGATCTCTAGTCTTTCCCATTCTGTTGTTTTCCTCTATTTTTTGCATTGATTGCTGAGGAAGGCTTTCTTATCTCTCCTTGCTATTCTTTGGAACTCTGCATTCAGATGTTTATATCTTTCCTTTTCTCCTTTGCTTTTCGCTTCTCTTCTTTTCACAGCTATTTGTAAGGCCTCCCCAGACAGCCATTTTGCTTTTTTGCATTTCTTTTCCATGGGGATGGTCTTGCTCCCTGTCTCCTGTACAATGTCACGAACCTCCGTCCATAGTTCATCAGGTACTCTATCAGATCTAGTCCCTTAAATCTATTTCTTACTTCCACTGTATAATCATAAGGGATTTGATTTAGGTCATACCTGATGATAGTATAATCACTGTTGGTAACTACGAATTTAGCAAAACAGTTTTATATCTCAAAGCTTGACCCAGATATCATGATGTTTATAATATTATCTGATTCCAAGATTTATAAAATTATAATTTATAAAGATGTCATTTATTTAACTCATTTAAATTATACACACAGATTTACATTTATATTCTTTTAAATATTAGCATAATAATTTGATCTATAAGAGAACTGTAAGAGATTTAAGTTCTTTAATTTAGATTTATTGTTAAAGAGATGGAAAACCTTGTGTGATCTAAAAAACCATGTGTGCATTTTTATTTCTCACTTTCGTAAAATCAGGGAGAAGTCCCATAGACATTTTAAGTCTCAAATTTTGGACCAAATTAACTTATCCCATGATTTATCTTGTTTGTGGTGCAGACGGTAAAGCGTCTGTCTACAATGCGGGAGACCTGGGTTCAATCCCTGGGTCGGGAAGATTCCCTGGAGAAGGAAATGGCAACCCAGTCCAATATTCTTGCTAGAAAATCCCATGCTCGGAGGAGCCTGGTGCAGGCTACTGTCCACGGGGTCGCAAAGAGTCGGACATGACTGAGCGACTTCACTTTCTTTCACTTTAGAACAGGCCCATGAAGCCTATCCCACTAACGGAAAGGCCCTTTCTCTTGTGAGCATCATTTCCCTGGCACCTGTGGTACATTCAGCCCCTATGTGGATAACAGACAACTTCTGCAACCATTCTGCTTTGGCAACAACTCCATTCTGCTGTATCTCAATTTCTAGTTCATATCAGAAAACTCATCTCATACTCAGCAACAAAAAGAAATAACCTGCAAATAAAACACGCATTTTTAGAAAAGATAAATACACTCATACAGCTGTTCTGAGCTCCCCAAGAGTTCATGCTCTAGGACAGCAGGTCCTCCTCACCGAGGAATGGTGGCTTTCTTGGGTGATGCCTTTTGAGTGGCAGTTTTCTTACCGTAATCCTGTAGCACAGGACAGCTTAACTCCACTGGGTCTCAACTCATGAATGAAGCTGTAGCAGCTTCCATCAGATAAAATTCGACCCTGACCACCTCTTGAACTGAGATAACTTATTCTAGGAGTGTAGATTCCTTCCTGTCAGTCCCATTGCCTAAGGACCATTTTATGGACCAGTGTCCCATGACAACTCATAAGAGCCACAGACAGCAATCAATAAGAACAACAAAAAAATAAAAATTATAATGTGTCTACTTTAAAGAGGCTTTGGAAGTTTTCAGCCAAGGGCCTCATTTTAGTGGCAACATTAAGAGACTGGTTCTCCAGCAAGACCTAAAAGTAAGTTAGTGCATCTTCTCTGTTTTGCTGGTTCATTATTTAGGGGTTAAGTATGGAGTCAGAAACCTCAGCTCTCACCTTCCCTTTGAGTCACTGGTGATTGAGTCACTGGTGATTGATATTACATATTAATAATAAGACAGGGCCTTCAAACTCTAGAAAAAGATTATACATTTTTATTATCGTAATGTGAGATGAGAATACTGATAAATCTTTTTTCTGATTTAACAAAATTCTTTCAATATTTGTAACATTTAGGAATTCCAAAATATCAATTTGAGTATTGAAAGAAAGACGTTATTATACAGGGCAATCAAAATTACAGACTTAAAAGCACTTAAAGGTTGATCTCACAAGACATAGCAACAATCGGTAAGGTTCAGGTACCCTATAAGATTCCCTTGTTATGATAAAACAATAAAACACAGCAAAAATGTTCTTACAAAATATTTTCTGATTTATGATACCATCTACTTTTCTTTGCAGATGCAAGGGAATGAGGGATCATTTTCTTTTTATGAGGCTGATATTTCATTCATCAAGCATTAGGAGGTCCATAGCTTAAATTCTATTAATTGGCACAAAGAAAAGAGATTGAGAAACTCAAACTTATAATATGGAAAAGATAAGAGCGAAATAGATTATGAACAAAGGGACTCTGGGTCATGTACTGTTTATATCTCCAGTCAGAAGCATTTTTTAACGTTTCAGTGCCACTTCTATTTCTTGATTCATAAATGAGCTGCATTTTGTCTCATGTCCAGCAAGTTATAGTGCCTGCTTTTAATTGGTAATTATTAGTTATTACTCTTCAGGGTTCCCGCTCATATGTATGCTTGATCAAATTCAACAGGATTACAGCATTTAAAATACCCTATGTAAAGCAATACATTTAGTATACCTCTGTCATATAATTTCCAGTATGTTCATTTAATCTAGGATTACAAGGGCTAGATATTCTACCTTTTGAACTCTTCTAAAACTTTCTATCATGGCAAGACACATGATTCCAGAAATTATTTATACTTAATTCTTTAAATTTAATTTTTAATCAGTGTGTACTGCTAGTTTTTTGGTTTTGTTTTCTTAAACTCACCTTTCTCACTGTATAAGATCTTAATTTTGATTCATTGCACCATTGGCTAGTACAATTTTAAACTAATGTTTTCATGCAGTGTGTGTGAATGATACATTTGCCAACTTCCTTTATATACTTGGATTGCCTTCATAGATGAATTACAGCATATCTGGGTCTCAGGCCTCCACTCTCTTCTGCACACTTTGACTTAGCTATATTACTTTCTAACATCTAGGTTTCTAAAGAGAAGTCTGAGAATAATCTGCCACTTCAGCTGTACCTTCCCAGACTTTCTCACTCGTGTTCTCAGAATTTTTTAAAATTAGCTTTACATTTTGTTACTTTTGACCCTGATGCTAGGAAAGATTGAAGGCAGGAGGCGAAGGGGATCACAGAGGACCAGATGGTTGGATGGCATCACTGACTCAATGGACATGAGTTTGAGCAAGCTCCAGGAGTTGGTGATGGACAGGCAAGGCTGGCATGCTTTAGTCCATGGGGTTTGCAAAGAGTTGGTCACAACTGAGCAACTGAACTGAACTTTTGAACTGCTGGAAACCTTTGTTTTTTCCCTGTCAGAAATGATTTCTTTAAATTTTTTAAAATGACTTCAGGGCTCACTCTCTTGCATGTGCTGTCTCTGTGTCTCTTTTTTAAGAGCATCTGATAGTCTTGAGAGTCCCTTGGACTGCAAGGAGATCAACCATTCTAAAGGAGATCAGTCCTGGGTGTTCATTGGAAGGACTGATGCTAAAGCTGAAACTCCAGTACTTTGGCCACCTCATGTGAAGAGCTGACTCATTGGAAAAGACCCTGATGCTGGGAGGGATTGAGGGCAGGAGGAGGAGGGGACGACAGAGAATGAGATGGCTGGATGGCATCACCAACTCGATGGACATGAGTCTGAGTGAACTCCGGGAGTTGGTGATGGACAGGGAGACCTGGCGTGCTGTGATTCATAGGGTCGCAAAGAGTCAGACATGACTGAGCAACTGAACTGAACTGATAGTCAATGGCTGTAGCTTTCTTCCTATATAATTCTTACTTTTGTCCTCTTAATCTTTTATCCTCTCCTACTAGGGGAGTTTCTTAGATTTATTTATGTTGATTTTTCTCTGTTGTGTCAAATACAGATTTCAGTTCTCTGTTTTTGTTTTTCCTTCATTTTTGTTTTTTTGGTTGATTGAACCCATGTGAAGCATTCTCACTTCTGATGTGCTATTCTTGTTTCACAGAGTCTGCATTGTCCTATACATTTAAAATGTAAAAGAAGCCTTTCTAAACATTTTCTTCTGTTTCCTAGTTTTGTTTTTTATATGTGTCCTTATTTTCTGTCCCTTGGTATAATGTATCTTTTTCTGTTAAGCTTTAATATTTTATCCACAGATCCCATAATACTGGAATATCTTTTCTGTCTGGAACAGCTCTATCTATACCTAGTTTATAAGATTTCCCTTGTTTCCCTAACTGCCTGGTTGGCTGCTGATATAATATCTTTTTGCATTAATCTACTCAGGATCCCATAATAAAATACCCAAAATAGCACAGACTGGCAAGCTTAGAAAACACAAATTTATTTATTACAGTTCTGGAAGCTGGAAGGTCAAGATCAAATGCTGGCAGTGTTGGTTTCTGGTGAGGCCTCTCTCCCTTGCTTATAGGTGGCTGCCTTCTTGTTTTGTCTTCACATGGCCTTTTTGGGCATGTACTCACTCCTGGTGTCTCTTCCTCCTCTTATGAGGACACCAGTTCTATTGAATTAGGGAGTCTACTCCTATGACCTCATTAACCTTAATTACCTCCTTAGAGGTCCCATCTCCAAATACTGTCATCCTGGATAGGGAACATACAAATTTGGGGAGTGCAATTCAGTCCATAACAACTTTTCAGAACAAACTAAGGTTTTTCAGCTTTAGGTCATGTTCTAGGTCATCCACTAAGGACTAATTCTGGACTGAGGAGGGAGCTGCTCCTGTTCCTACCGCTCTGTACCCTGATTTTGATGTAGAGATCCAATTCTCAAGGGACTCAAGTTGATAAGTCCTTGATTAAAGGGAATAAGTAGAACAAGTACAAGTTCCAGGAATGTTACTGCCTGACTCTGCTTACAAATAGCTGATATTACTCTCAGCCATGTTTAAAGCCCAAGTTGTATGTAAATACGAGTCTCTAAAAATAAGTGCTCTACATGCACTTCTTACTTTCTTGTTGTTTCCCTTCCTCTTTTAAGAAATACTTAATTTTATTTCTAATTTACTTCTTATTTTCACTGTTAAGGACAGGGTTACTCAGAAAACACAGGTTGGCTGCCATGAATAAATGAAATCTTGACAGTAGTTTATGGTTGCTTCAGCTTTCGCCCCTGGTTTCCTGCCCATCTCAGTTCTGTTTCAGAAGTCAAAGTGTGCAAGGAGGATAAGGAGGATACGGCCATCCTTCCGTCTACCTTCTTCATGTTGTTGTTAAAAGAAATTCCTCCCAGATAAAAAAACAGATTATTATTTAAAAATACTCTTTTGAATGCTTTCATACATATTTTGTAAGGAATTGGGGAGGTAGGGATGGGAGAGACAAGCTTCCTCCCCTCCCCTTCCTAACTGTCTGTCAGAGCCCTGTGCTTCAGATGAATCACTCTCATTCTGTGTAGGGAAGCTGGGTTTTCAGAACAGGTCCCAAAGACCGGGAAACCACACCCTGTGGCTGAGTGAGTTGGGGTTATAATTCTTCTCTGAGGAGTGGTCATTTCTATTTTTCTGTATCGTTTTCCAGCTTGGAATCCTGCGACCTAACTACGGTTTGTTGTCTGAATATCTCTAAGGCTCTCGTGAGAAGCCAGAGCCTGTTATCTCTGAATCTGTCAACTAATAATCTATTGGATGATGGAGTGAAGCTGTTGTGCGAGGGCTTAATGCATCCAAAGTGTAACCTGGAGAAACTGTCGTGAGTCTTTCTGTACTGTTTTCTACAGAGACATTTTGTTCAGTTTTTTTTTGTAACTTATAATTATGAACTGAGTGGGGAAACTGGGTCTTGACATTAATCGGCTCATTTGTCAATCCTGGATGACTTCCTCCTTCTACCTCCTTCCCCCTTTCACTTGACTTTTAGACGTTTCTTTTGTTTATGATAGAGGTCTTATTTTCATTCTTTTCCAGGCTCTTCTCTGTCCTCTTATATTTTGTTTCACCATACCTTGTCCATGGCTGCAATGAAATTCATGATTTAAGTAGGTTTGATGAGGTTGCTTCTATAGTAGAGATTTAGGGGTTGTTGGTACCAGCTAACTTCCCTCTAAAAGGGGAGAGAAGCATGCACTTTGGGACTTGACTGACCCCTCTTCATCTGTGTTTCTGCTTCAGCTTAGAAAGCTGTGGCCTCACAGTAGCTTGTTGTGAGGATCTGTCTTTGGTTCTCATCAGCAACAAAAGGCTGACACATTTATGCTTGGCGGACAACATGTTGGGAGATGGTGGAGTAAAGTTTATGAGCGAGGCCTTGAAACATCCACAGTGCATTCTACAGAGCCTAGTGTAAGTGTCTACTAGTTTTTAAAATATATATATATTTATTGTTATTTACTTGGCCATGCTGGGTCTTAGTTGTGGCATTCGGGATCTTCGATCCTCATTGCAGTGTGTGAACTCTTAGTTGCAGCTTGTGGGATCTAGTTCCCTGACCAGGGATCAAACCCAGGCTCCCTGTGTTGGCAGTGCAGAGTCGTAGCCCGTGGACCACTAGGGAAGTCCTAGTGTCTACTAGTTTTCATCATTCCCATGTAATAACATTTTGAAATATATTTAAACTAGGAAAATATTACGGACATGTTATGTCCCTTGCTTTTTCCCTGTTGTCTACAATGATGAGGATGATGAAGATGATGATATTAATAATTGCCATTTATGGTGACCCTACTCTGTGCTGGGCCCTGTGCAAAATTTGTTTAACCTGCACAGAAGTACCCGTTGGTGTCAAATTGGTCACCTGAGTTCTAAGTGCCTCACTGAATAGGTGAGGATTGTGAGGCTTAGAAAGGTTATGCAACTTGCATAATGCTTACAAGAAAATGATGTATTTAATTAAAGTCCACCCATCCAACTCCATATTCTGGATTCCAAACAGTTAAATATGTATCACTACCATTAAACAAAGACAGTATTCCACGGTGTGGCTGGGTTATGATGTGACTATACTGTTCATTGCTGTTAGGTAATGTGAGAAGTATGTGAGTTCTTGTTGCTGCATAGGATGAGAGAAGACAACACCAAAACAATGATTTTATTTGATTTTTGGTCAGCTCACAAGGCACCCACTTATTGAGCTTTTTCACCTTTCCAATTTGCTTCAAATGCTGAATGACCATAGAATGGTCGACATTGAGTTCTTGGGCAAATTCTCACATAGTTGTAAGAGGATCAGCTTCGATGATTGCCAGCCACTGCGTTCCTCATCTTCAAGGCTCTTGTCGCCTTTGCACCAACTTCTTGAACCAACACTGCACTGTACATTCATTAGCAATTCCTGGGCCAAACATGTTGTTGATGTTGTGAGTTGTCTCTACTGCTTTATGATCCATTTTGAACTTAAATAAGAAAATTGCTTGAATTTGCTTTTTGTCTAACATCAATTCCATAGTCTAAAATAAATATAAAATAACCAGCAATTAATAAGTCATTAGCAAAAAAACATAAAGTGAGAAATGTGCATTAAAATGATGTATAACATAATCACATTTAAGAATCTATTCTGATATCAAATGGCAAATTTCAACACTGCAAAACCCACAATTACTTTTGCATCAACCTATACAAGATTCTTTATCAATATTAATTAGTTGAAAATAACTTTAAAAATGATTTGTGTTGAACATCTTTTCAAATTTTTTGGTTTCTACTATTCTGGAAATTTCCTCTTCCTAGGCTTAGCTTTCCCCTGATTTTTTTTTTTGTTATATCTATTATGGTTATTAATGTCACATATACATTATCACTATTATTTTTATATATTATAAATAACTTACCTGTTGTATTTCTAACTTTCTTTATGGTTATTTTTAGAATATAGAAGTTTAAAGCTTTCGTGATGTTGAATTATCTTCCCCTTCATGACTTAAGAATTGTTTAATACATTAAAAAAAACCCCACTTCTGTCATCTTTTTCATACTCATGTCTTGTGAAAGTCAGCCTGCCAGGCTCCTCTGTCCATGGAATTCTCCAGGCCAGAATGCTGGAGTGGGTAGCCATTCTCTTCTCCGGGGGATCTTCCCAACCCAAGGATCGAACATAGGTCTCCCACATTGCAGGCGGATTCTTTACCATTTGAGCCACCATGGCTTAATTTTTAACATTTATTCCAAATTAATTTTGTCATAAGATTTAAATTTACTTTGCCTTACATATTAGGGGACATTAAATGTCCCCTACATAAAGTAAAGGACATTAAATGTCCCTAAATCATTTATGGCATAATGTATCTTTTCCCTTCTGATTGAAAATGCCACATTTAATATGTACAGAAAGTCCTCATTTAATTATGATTCCTCCCTTTCTACTCCATTTGCCTGCTCCTCTGCTCCACAGAGCTACTTCTGTAATAGGATACTATATTTATGTACAAGATAGGGAAGTTAGCATGGTCTTTTTAGTAAGAAAAATTCTGAAGAACAAGAATCCAGTTTGAAGCCAAATTTGGCACAAACTTCAGGATCCCAAGTGAGACAGCCAAAGAGGCAATGAGGAAGGGGAGGGTATTTGATCTGAGATAGATGGAGGGTTGGCGAGAAAGATAGGGGATTAGAAACCTCTTCAAAGATGTATAAATCTAAGTAGTAGAGCGGTGATTCCATCTTTCCTCACATTGTCCTTCCCGCAGGCTGAGGCGCTGCCATTTCACTTCACTCAGCAGTGAATCTCTCTCTGCCTCTCTCCTGCACAACAAGAGCCTGATGCACCTGGATCTGGGGTCAAACTGCCTGCAAGATGATGGAGTAAAGCTTCTGTGTGATGCCTTTCGGCATCCAAGTTGCAGTCTTCAAGACCTGGAGTAGGTGTTCTGTGACCTTATTTTTGTGTAGCTTTAAGTACAGTGAGGGCAGGGAAGATGGAAAAAGAAAGTCTGAGAGCAGAGTACCTGTCAGAGAAGAATACACAGCCAATTCTCTCTCATTCTGCATGAGAAAAGCTGGAGGAGTCTATTTATCAGATTTTTGTTAAACAATTATTACAGTAATTACAGTCAGCTTCTCTCATTCCCTCGGTTAAGGAGGGTCAGAGACATCAGGTTGATCTGCGTGTAGCCATTTCATTTTTGCCTTGGTTGTGCTTCAGGGAGTCTGTTGTGTGTCTTCTACCCAAATCCAGGAAGCTGAATTGTGCTTTACTAGTTTTTCTTTCTTAAACTTGGGTTTATACTTAGGTCAACTTTGAAAGGAACTGGGAATGAAGTTTTCAAGAATATCCAAGAATCCAATCATTCTTGAGCAGCAACCATTTTTAATTCCATTATAGCCTGTCTTACTCTGGGAGTGGGTACACAAACATTTGCGTTATATGTGTATGTATAATTGGGATTACATGACTTTGAGGTTTCCTTTTTACATGATCGTATTTCAGATAAATGTATTTCATTTAAATACTTACATATAATTATTTATTTTAATGGCTACATAATACTTAGTATTTCATTAGGTAAATATTGTGGCTCAAGTGAAGCAAGATAAGAGATGTCACTTAGAAATCTCACTTTCCCACTAGGGCCTCCCATGGGACTAGTAGCCTGGGTGAGTCATTAAGGGTCTAAGCCCAACACTGTTTTCCTAGAACTATAAACTGAAGATCAATGGTATACCTAGAAGTGTTTGGCCAGATTGGATTGACTTACGATAACCAAATTTTCAAATGAGTTTAATAGTTGATTGTCATTTCTATAAACCCTGAGGTGACTGAACTCTTGGATTCAATAAGTACCTGTACTTCCTGTGAGAAAATGTATATGATATGGGTTACGATGTGATTTTCTGGTTTCTTTGATTATTATTCACCTGGAAGGCAGAAATTTACTTCATGGAGTTTATCATTAAATCCAGTGCCTTCATTTCAGCTACAGAGATATAATTTCTATGTGGCCTATGCACACAAGATGTTTGCTTAGCCTGCTTTTTTCTCCTAAGCATTGCTGTAAACACATAGACAAATTTGTGCTTCCTTAGCCACTTTCAAAGCCTCTGCAGGCATGCCTATTCTCTCAACCAATCTTAACAACAGATATGAGCTAGATGCTCAGAGGACTAAAGGCTTTCTCTAAGGTTATGCTCTTGTCCTAAGGAATTTACAAAGTGCTGACAGCAGGGAAATAAATATAAAGCCAATTATAATAGATTCCATATGTTGTTATAAGGATGTGGCCAAAGTCCCAAGGAGCAAGGAATGGGACAAAGGAAACTTATTTAATTTAGGCTTGAAAGATAAAGAGGATTTTGTTATGTGCAGATATTCTAGGCAGAGAGAAAAGATGGAGAATGCAGATAGATGTGATATATTTAGGGTAGGTTAAATGGATGTGTATGGTTGGAAAATAGGGTGGGGACAAAATATGGAAAGAGAAAGAAAGGCCAGATTGTGAATGCTCTTGAATGTCCAAAGGACTTGAAGGAAGTACCTTTTTGTATGTAGCTTGCTTCTTTCTTCTTTGGAAACAGTACTTTTAGATTCCTTAACCACATTTTAATTTGAAAAATATATTGGAAACTGAAGACATAGAGATCTGTGGATTCCTCAGGGAAGTTATATCCGATCCTTTTTTTTTTTTTTGGCAGAGGTAGAAATAAGTGTTTATACCCTTGACTTGGGAAGCTTACTAGAAAACAGCCTATTTGTGGGAGAAAGCAGTTTTACCTGTTGGTTTTTTCTTGCTTACTAAGCAATCCCATCTGTTTTTAGTGGTTTAACATTAGACCTTCCCGTGTGCATCCTAGGTTATAGATAGAAAAGGCTTAGGGAAAAAAAGGCTCCCCTGGGCGTGCCTTCCAGGAATAAACTAATAAAGCCTCACAACTGAAAATCTCACTTCTCTTTTTTATTTCTCACAGATTGATGGGCTGTGTTCTCACTAGTGCATGCTGCCTGGATCTGGCTTCTGCTATTTTGAACAACCCAAACTTGCAGAGCCTGGACCTCGGGAACAATGACTTGCAGGATGATGGAGTGAAATTTCTGTTTGAGGCTTTGAGACATCCAAACTGCAATATTCAGAGGCTTGGGTGAGTTTGGTTTTCCTTAGGAAAATGATACCTATTTGGTGGCTTGTATACCTAGAAGAAATTTAGATATGCAGAGAGGATGAAAAATTAATGGGGCTAGAAGGTAAATTATTCTCAAAAATGAAAATCTGAATTTCATATATATAAATTGGTGTATTACATGTTATTAGTATAGAAGCCACACTTCACATTTCTTTGTGTCCCCCTTAGTGCTTTGGACACGGTATGCTGCTAAGTCGCTTCAGTCGTGTGTGACCCCAAAGACAGCAGCCCACAAGGCTCCCCCATCCCTGGGATTCTCCAGGCATATATTAAGTAAATAGTGCTAATTTAAGTCTTCTATGTTCTATTATCCTTCAGATATTCCATCTGTCCTTGAATTAATTTTTCTTAGTAACTCAAAGGTTTTACTAATCATTTTCTACCTGGAAAAAGGCTGTCTGTGGTCTCAAGGAGCTTGTAATCTAACAAAATCTCATCCTATATTCTGAGTACTTTTTATGTTGAATAATGTTTAAATTTTTATTTTCTTTAAATCTTGAACGGATTGCTATTGGCTAGTATATTTTTACTTACACAGCATGAATTATTGACCTCTGGGTCAAGAAATTTGCTCTACGTGTGGAAACTAGACACTATGATATATCTTCCTGGCTCTTCTAAGAAAGTGTTGCTTTTTCTATGTTTCCATTGACAATTTACAAATACACACACACATACAAATACATATAAATTATATATATATATTTCACAATAATTATGATATTACTTCTGGGTCTGACTTTTGATTTTATTCTGCCTGTTTTAGCCAGTCACTGTTTACTGCATCCTGCCAGGAGAGTGGGGTCCTATCAGAGACAGAGGACTTGATTACTCAGAGGATAGCCACATAAGCATAGGGCATGTTTGTTGGCAGTCTCCCTTGCGTCCCAGATCCCACAGGGTCGATGTGGAGGACTCGATGGATGCCTGCGCAGGCAGGTGTTGCATTCCAGGAGAGGAGCGTTGAGTTTGGGGGACCCATCATTTCATAGTAAGCAGGGAGCAAGCCTGCCCTTTGTCCTGGAGGGAGACATTTCTTCATCCCTCCAGGTTGCTCACTGCACACACATCCCAGGAAACGATCAGGTAAAGTGTTGTCAGGACCTTGCATTTTTGTCAGTAAAACATGTAGGAGGGTGACATAGCCATAGAAGAATGTCTCCCAACAATTTCCAACAATTTTTCTACACAACAGAAAAAGTTTTCTACAGAAGTCTTGGCTTCTGGTGAATTTTCGCACAGATATGCCACTCCTCTGGCCACTCTGATTAGTCAGACCAACAAAGGCTGGGCCCAAATTTGTTCAGTTTGCCTCTATGCCATTTAAGGTCACTATCAACTGGACTCCCAAGCACAGGATGAGGCCAATTTGCAGTATTGATTTAAAACATGCCCCAGGGCCCTGGGCTTTGCCAGCTGAGTAACAATAAAAGGAACAATGTATCCAATTTTTTATTATAATTCAAGAAAGGGAATTTAGAATGACTGCTGCTCCTGGTCTCATTGGCAATAAATAAAGGAGGCAAAAGATGGGCCAGAAGCAATGCTTTCACCATTAAAGAGCCATTCAGTGGTCTGCACTCCCCGCATGCAAACATGTAACCTGAAGGTGCACAGGTGGCTCCAGTGTGGGGTCTGTTGTTATATTCGATTTGGGTCACCATTGCCTTGCTTTGGTTGTATCGGGCAGGCACTGCCACTGAGGAGTTACAACTGCTTTGTTTGCCATATGTGGCATAATCCAGGCTGTTCCAGCATTAAGAGAATCTTAGTGAATTTGCATCAGACAGATTGAAACAAGTTTATACCAGTCGCCCTGTGAAAGGGATCTTACATTTGGGATCTGCCTTTGACGGCCACAGGCATAACAGAATAGTTGAGGATCTGCCGTGTCCATATGAGATTTTCTGTTTTCATAGCACGTAGACAGGCATGACAACTGGGCAGTGGGTCCAGGTGCCAGCTGCTGCTTGACTCAAGCAAACCACGTAATTATTTGTCAGGTGGCGGTGTTGCATCCAGGGTGACAGAGAACCGTGGTGGTTCTTCCCACTTCCTGAACCTCTCAGGTTCTAAGGTGTTCCTTCCCCAGGTATTAGTGTTAGTCTTCCTCCCAGTCATGAACTCAGTGTGCCCCATCCCAGTGTCTATAACTTCACTTTTTCTCTAATCATCCCCCACCAGCACCAGGCCTTCAGTCCAGAGGGATCAGGCAGGAGAGGAACAAAAGAAATCTTACAGTATTTATAGAAACCCGTATATCTCACATCTTGGCTTGTTGGGGAGTTGTCCAGCATTGTACTCAACCAAACGATTGTTATTTTCACGAGCTATGGCCTTGTCAGTCCAAAAGAGAATCCAGGTATCTGATCTAAATTAAGTTTGAATCCCAAAGTCCTTTTTTGACTGACCTGCCACCTGGAGGGTGTACCAGTCAGGGTCGCCTGGAGTTGCTTTAAGGGCGAGAAAAGCATCATGACCAAGAATGACCAGAATACAATCCTGAAACTTCAAAATAGTTTTTTATAGAAGCTGCCATCCCTTTCATCCTAATCATTACCCAAGAGGTAGCCCAAGAGAGATGAGCATTTCAGGGGATTGTCACATTTAGTGACTAAACTGCCCCTCTAAGGAATGTAGACTAGGAGTTAGTGAGGGATATTGAGTCAGTAATCTTTCTTATTTAATTTTGAGGGGAAGTCCAGAGATATTTTATTTTTTTTGCATGTCTGAAAATATCTTAGTTTTCTGTGAACTTGAATGAACACATTTGGTTTTTTCATAATATTTTGGTTATCCTCTTAGAGTTCTGAAGAGTCCACTGCCTGCTAGCATTGAATCTGGTTGTAGAAAAGTCTGAAATCAGTTGGTTCTTCCCCTTTAATATCCTTACTGTTCTAAAAAAAAAAAATGGGGGAGGGGGACTATATGTCCTTCGAATTTTTCCTTTGGCCTTTGTTGGATTTTCTTTAATAATATTTTTCTGGGGAAACGGTGTGCCATTAAGAATGTAGATTGTGCTTTTTTTTTTTTGGTAGGCTTTCCTATCTTTATCTATTTGACTTAATCTTTTTTCCGGATTACTAATTATGCTTATGTTGGATCTGTTTTGTTTTTCTGTAATTATGGATAATTCTTTATCTATATTCTTTAATCTTTTAAAACTCACTCTTCTTTTGCTGGATCTTTCTAACTCATGCTACATATTCCTAAGTGTATTTTTAGCAGTTGTGACTTATTTTAATGTGGGCTTCATTCTATAATTTTTTTCTTCTGTTACTTTTAAGCTCTGCCAAATCATATTTTTAAAATTTTATTTATAAAATAAAATATACAGAAAAGTAAATAAAACTAATGTTTTTTAAAAAGGATATATGTAACAATCATGGTCAGGTTCACATATTGAATTTTCCCAGTAAACTAAACTCCTCTCAGTTACCCCTCCCAAATCACAACAACAACTCTCCTGTTCAAGAAGTAAACATTGTCTTGACTTTTATAGCAGTAATTTGTGTTTTCCTCTGTAGATTTATATAATATATGTAATCATAAACAATATATTTGAATTTTGCTTGATTTTGAACTTCTATACAGGGAATCATACTTTATTCTTTTGTGTAATGATTTTTTTTTTTTTTTGCTTAATGTTATGATTGTAAGAGTCATCTAGTTGTTTCATGCATCTGTTTTTACTCATTTTTATTGCTATGAAAGATTCCAATGAATGACCGTACTACCAACTATTGCTAACCTGAAACAAATAGACTGCCAGATATTTCTCTGGCAAAAATGGATTTGTTCAGGATCTGCAGAGAATTGTAATTTGGGCTGTGCAACCATGATGAGCCATGTGCAAGTCTCCACATGGCAGGGAAAGGAGACCGTTTTTACGGGGAGGAAAAGGAAGCTGGAGGGCTACAGCAAACTAGGAGTCTGGCTTTTCACTGGCTGAGTCCTTACCAGGAAAGAAGTTCTTGTTGGGCTGCGCTGTCTTTGCAGGGTGTGAGAGCTCCCCCTTCTGGTCTCCCAACTCTATTTAATTGAGGTTTGTGTTTATCATAGGTTTCTTCTGTACTGTGCTGGGCTTAATTGCTCAGTCTATTTTGTTGGTGGACTTTTGGATTGTTTTCTTTAATGATTAACGCTGCTATGAGTATTTTAAAACATGAATTGTAAGATATGTGTTTACACATTTATCTCCACTAAATAATGTCCGACTCTTTGCGACCCCATGGACTGTAGCCCGCCAGGGTCCTCTGTCCATGGGATTCTCCAGGCAAGAATACTGGAATGGGTTGCCATTTCCTTCTCCACAGGATCTTCCTGACCTAGGGATCTAACTCGGGTCTCCTGCATTGCCAGAGGAGTTCAAAGGCTACCCACTCCAGTATTCTGGCCTGGAGAATTCCATGGACTGTATAGTCCATGGGGTCTTAGCGTCAGACATGACTAAGCGACTTTCAATTTCACTTTCTTTACCACTAGCACCATCTGGGAAGCCCATTTTAATACACGGATTGTAAGACAGGTGTGTACACATTTATCTACAGTAAATAATTAGGAGTGGAATTATTATATTATCGGGAATATCTCCAAGGATTACACCCATTATGCTACCACAGGCAGCGTGTAAGAGTTCTTGTTACTCTATTCTTGTCAATTTTGTCAAACCTAATTTTTAAAATTTTAGCCAATCAAGTATGGTTTTAGCATAAGACTGTGTAGAACTAGAATTATTTCTTCCTTGAACTTGGCAGAAATTTCTGGTGAACTTCTGGCAAGTGATGTTAGCCATTTCATCTGAAATTTAAAACTTACTGGTGAGGGTCTGATATTATCTGCTTAATTTCTAAGTCATATTTAGTGTTTAGATAGCCATGTTTCATTAATTACTATATTTTTCTATTTTTTGTTAATTTTGCCATTATTTTTTATTTGGATGTTTATCTCATAAATATTTCCTTCTTTTCCAATAGACTTCATTAAGTCATTAAGTTCAAAATTTATATTATATGTGATATTTTTACTTTTGAGTTTAAAATATTTATGATTTTTTTGTTCAACATATGGATTATTCTAAAGTGTACTACTTCATTTTCAAACATAAGAAGGGTTTCTTATTATCTTCTTATATTTAACCTCTGGCACTGTAGTCTGAGAATATACTGTACATGATTTCAGTGTTTAAAAAGTTGTTGACACTTGTTTCATGGCCCTTATATAGTCAGCTTTTAATGTGTGTTCCATAGTGCACTTGGAAAGATTATGAAGAGTTGTGAGTTGCAGTATTTTGTATCGGTTAAGATTGTTAGTTCCATTGTTTAAATCATTTGGTATTTTTAATGATTTTTTCCAGATAATTCTATTATTGTGAAAAATGTTAAAATCTCTGCTATAGTTACAGATCTGTGTATTTAACTTCGTAGTTCTGTTTTTATTTTCTGTATTTGAGACTTTTATTAGTGACCACACATTTAGAATGATTATTTCCTGATGAATTCTTGATAGTGTTTTATATCTCATAATGCTTTTATTCTTATAATGCTTTTATGTCTTATGTCTTATATGCTTTTACTATAAGGTTTGTTTTGTGTGATATTTAGGTACCTTGTGTCATAATTATTGGGACTGTTGCCCCACCACATTTAATGTGTGTTTCATGTAGACAGTAACTGAAAAACATTATATACCCAGCACCTATATAGGCATTCAAATGTTGAATAGCTAGATGAACAGAAGGTGAAAATTAAAATTAGTTGGTAGAGGGTGATCATCAGTTCCAGAAGGTTGAGTTTAACATACTTCATCAGTTCATGGTATTATATATATTTTTTCTTTTTCTTTTACAAATTTTGTATTGAAGTATAGTTGATTTACAGTGTTAATTTCTGCAGTATAGCAAAATGACTCAGTTATACACATTTATGTATTTCTTTTTATATTCTTTTCCATTATAGTTTATCCCAGAATATTGAATATAGTTCCCTGTGCTATAGAGTGGGACCTTGTTTATCCATTCTGTATGTAGTAATTTGTATCTAGCAACCCCCAACTCCCAGTGCATCCCCTCCGCACAGCTTCCCCTGTGGTAACCACAAGTCTGTTCTCTGTCTGTGAGTCTGTTTCATAGATAGGTTCATTTGTGCCATATTTTAGATTCTGCATATAAGTGATACCAGAAAGTGTCCTCTTTGACTTACTTCACTTAGTATGATAATCTCTGGGTCCATCTGTGTTGCTGCAAATGGCATTATTTCATTCTCTCTTATGACTGAGTAGTATTCCATTGTGTATATATACCACCTCTTCTTTATCCATTCATCTGTTGGTGGACATCTAGGTTACTTCCATGGCTTGACTATTGTAAAAAGCGCTATTATGAATAAAGGGGTACATGTATCTTTTCAAATTATAATTTTGTCTGTATATATGGCTGGGAGCAGGATTGCTAGATCATATGGTAATTCTATTTTTAGTTTTCTGAGGAACCTCTCTACTCTTTTCCATAGTGGCTGTACCAATTTACATTCCCACCAACAAGGTAGGAGGGTTCTCTTTTCTTCACACTCTCTCCAGCATCTATTATTTGTAGAGTTTTAAATGATGGCCATTCTTCTGTTGTCAGGTGGTACCTCCTTGTAGTTTTGATTTGCATTTCTCTAACAATTAGCCATGTTGAGTATCTTTTCAGGTGCCTGTTGGCCATCTGTATGTCTTTGGAGAAACGTCCATTTAGGTCTCCTGCCATTTTTTGATTGGGTTGTCTTGTTGTTGAGTTGTATGAGCTATCCGTATATTTTGGAGATTAAGTCCTTGTTGGTCACATCATGTGCAAATATTTTCTCCCATTCTGTAGCTTGTCTTTATATATATACATACATATATATATATACACACATATACATACATACATACATACATACACACACACACACACACACACATATATATATAGTTTCCTTTGCTGTGTAAGAGCTTGTAAGTTTAAGTCCCATTTATTTTTATTTCTATTGACTGAAGAGGTTGACCAAAAAAACATTGGTACAATTTATGTCAAAGAACATTTTGTTTATGATCTCTTCTAGGAATTTTATGGTGTCTTGTCTTATATTCAAGTTTTTAAGCCATTTGATGTTTATCTTTGAGTATAGTGTGAGGGTGTGTTCTAATCTCATTGATTTACATGCAGCTGTCCAACTATCCCAGCATCACTTGCTGAAGAGACCATTTTTTTTTCTTATTTTGTATTTTTGCCTCCTTTGTTGAAGATTAATTGACTCTAGGTGTGTGGATTTATTTCTGGGTTCTCTATTCTGTTCAATTGATCCAGTTCGTGGTATTTTATTATCCTTGTTTTATGCAAGGGCCCTGGTTGGTTGATTAGTTGGTTAATTTATCTCCATTAACTATGTCTCCTTTCCATTTATAGGCAGTTTACCTAGTTTTTTTGAAATATGCCATAGAATTGTATTACCTTATAGAAGATGTAATGTTTTGGGGCTTCCCTGGTGTTTTTAGGTGTATACATTTTTTTGCATAACTGGCATGGTGCCATTTATTTACCTTACCCATTTTCCATAATTTCTTTAATATACACATGACATTTTTAAAAATATTAAAAAATTCTTTTTCATTATGGTTTATCACAGGATATTGAATATAGTTTTCTGTGCTATACAGTAGGTCCTTGTTGTTTATCCATTCAATATATAATAGTTTGCATCTGCTAGTCCCAAATTCCAAATCCAACCCTTCCCCACCTCCACTCCTCCTTGGCAACCGCAAGATTGTTCTCTATGTCTGGAGTCTGTTTTATAGATAAGTTCATTTGTATCATATTTTAGATTCCACTTATAAGTGATATCATATGGTGTTTGTCTGACTTCACAGTATGATAATCTCTAGGTCCATCCGTATTGTTGCAAATGGCATTATTTCATTCCTTTTATGGCCGAATAATATTCCATTGTATATATGTACCACATCTTGTTTATCCATTCCTCTGTCCATGGACATTTAGTTTGTTTCCCTGTGTTGTATACTTGGACTTTAACACTCAATATCATATTTCTAAAATCTACTTACGTTGCTGTGTTTTTAATTCTAAGCATTCAGTTGCTTCAGTTTTCCTTGGTGTGCTTCCACATTTTATTTATTCCTGGACCATAATTATGAACCTGTAATTCATGATTAAGGAAGGGATATATTCAACCCCAAAATATCTAGAAATAATGAATATTATATACCTTGATTTTACCCTATTTGTGCTCATTTTTTGAACTTCTGGAGTTACCCTACACTCCCAGATCACAGATCGCTTGTGTGCATGCTCTCTATCATGAGATAAAGTTCATTTATCTTTAGTCTCTCTTCCCTGCAGGTTGGAACACTGTGGTTTGACTTCTCTCTGTTGTCAGGATCTCTCTTCTACTCTTAGCAGCAACCAAGGCCTGATAAAAATAAGCCTGACACTGAATACCTTACAGTGTGAAGAAATTATGAAGTTAAGTGAAGTCTTGAGGTCTACTGAATGTAAACTACAGGTTCTAGGGTAAGTCTTCATTGGCTTCTCAGGGGAGAAGTTTCCTGGAATGAGGCATTTGGGGAGCCATTCATTAACGGCAAGCCTCAGCATCAACCTGATTGTGAATCCTTGGGTATTTTGCAGGCCCTTATTTGTTTTTCTCACATAGAAGAGTGAATTTCAAGAGGTGCAGTGTAGCATAGTAATTAAGAGCCGAGAATTCTAGAGCCAGACTATCTGAGTTTGAACTTTGGGCCTGCCACTTACTAGATATTTGAACTTGTACTAGTCCCCAGATTCTCTGTGTTTTGGTTTTCTTTGTCTGTAAAATTGATGAAATGACAATATTTACTCATAGGGTTACTGTGAGCATGGATCACCTGAGTCCATACAGGCGGTGTTTAGAACAGTGACTAGCATATAATAAACAGTGTATGTGTTGGCTGTTTTCATAATCATGAATAGAGCTATTTTGCTTGAATAGGAAAAGTCTCTTGACGGATCCTTTAAAAATCTTAATCTATCTTCCCTTTACCTTTTGTAGTCTATTTTCCTTCAACTTCTATGTCTCTCTCTTTTTCCTTACCTGCTGCCCAGCCATGTTAATATTCTCTAACAGGTTTTTTCTTTCCCTGAAATAAATTCTCCAGAGAAAGTAAAGGGCTATGGGAAAATTGAGAGGTGTTTTTGTGGCAAGAAGAGGTGTTCCCTTGTCTTCTCAGGTTGTGCAAAGAGGCACTTGATGAGGAAACACAGAAGCTGCTGGAAGCTGTGGCGAGTAGCAATCTACGCCTAGCTGTTAAGCAGGACTGTAATGATCATGAGGAAGAAGATGGTTCCTGGTGGCGGTGTTTCTGATTTGAAGAACCTGATGTCCTTCAACGAAGTAAAATGAAGGCCTCAGAGTGACAAGGTGGGGTGGGAGGCTCTTAGCTTTAGGTACTCCATGCCCAGACATATAGCATGTGATGTCTGTCAGATATGGGTTAGTCACTGCTCTGTAAAATGTCTGTTCTACTTCACGTGGGAGTTAAGAGGCTATAATAAAATGGAAAACATAAAGCTCTGTGGAACATACAACATGGTTTGAGTTGAATACAAAGTTTAAGGATTCAGATGTGAGAAGCCTGGAAATGAGACTGGAGAATGGGCCAGGGAAGATTATGTTAAAACCCCTTATTTTCCTTTCTCTCCATTCCTGTTGCTGTGGCTCTCTTCACAGCCTCACCATCTGTGGCACATTTTATTGAATGCTCCGCTGTGTGTTCTTGGGACCATTCGGGGCAAAATCACTTGGTGTTTTCTTAAAATGCAGATTTCTGAGCTCCATACCAGATTTATTGAATTAAATTACTGGGTGAGGTTCCCAACCACTGGCATGTTTAATAACTTCCCAGACAATTCTTTGGTACATTACTCTTTAAGAATCACAAGTCTCAATAGAAATGGGAGTTGCCTTTTCATTGTGAAGATAAATGAAGATATAAAGATTATTGGAGTTTCTAGAGCTAAAAACAGATTCCTTCCTTTGGCAGAAACATGGTATACTAAAGTTTTCAGTGAGAGAATGTCTTGTCATGCAATTTATTGCCAAATAACAAACCATCCAAAAACACAGTGGGTTAAAACAGTAACCACTTTGTTATATCTCATGACTGGATGAATTAGAATCCAGAAAGGGCTCAGTTAAGCACTTCTTATGCTCCACATGACATCACCTGGAGTCTTGTGATATTTAGTTGACAGTCATATTGCTCTGCTCTATAAGACTGAAGAGGACTTCTGTCACATGCCTGGTGCCTTGCAGAGGATGGCTGGCTGGCAGGCTGTGTTAGGCTGGGCCCCTCTTCCCTCCAGTCTTAGGGCCTCTTTAGCAGGGATGGAGTAATGAATGGAATTTCGGGCTTTGACGAAGTCAAGGGGAAGTTGCCAGTTCTCTTAAAAGGTAGACCCAGAACTGGCATAAAGCCAGTTCTCTCTTACTCCATTGATCTAAACAGTCCAAGCCAATCTAGATTCAAGGGCAGTCACTGGTTGATGGGAATGGTGTTAGAGAATTTGTGGCCTTCTGTAGTCTACCACAAACTCTTATCCTTTTTCTCCCTGTCTGTCTCTTTGCTGGTATAATAGCTCCCAAGTCAGCATAGCAGGGCTGGAGACAAGAGTGAACCATGGCAGGTAGAAGGGGGCAGATGGCAATCGGGTAAGAATTTACAAGTAATGTTCCTGGAGCTGATACATGCACACAGAACAGTGATAACAGGTGACATTTGGCAGAGATGATACCTAGAGAAGGGTCAGTATGAGGTTAACTCCCAGTGATAGAATTGTCCTGGCTAGATAAACATAGAAAATAAAGCATACATCAAAGAAGTGGCATTCCTTTCATAGGGCAGCCCTGAGCTGCAGTGAGCAGCATCTTATCCTTCATAAACAACAGGATTTGTTGTTTATGAAGGATATAAATGTGCCATTTTATTCCATTCAATAAAATGTGCCACAGATGGTAAGGCTATGAAGAGAGCCATGGTAGCAGGAATGGAGAGAAAGGAAAATAAGGGGCTTTAACATAATCTTCCCTGGCTCATTCTCCAGGGCCAAATAAAGCTCCACCCAAGGACTAATAAATGCTGCTGCTTTTTTTTTTTTTTTTGGTTGCACTGTGCAACCTGTGAGATCTTAGTTCCCTGACCAGGGATTGAACCCTGGCCCATGGCAGTGGAAGTGCCCAGTTCTAACCACTGGACCACCAGGGAATTCCCGAAAACTGCTTATAATCAAGGTGATGTCTACCAAACTTTAAGATAAAGGAAACTTCTTTTGTCTTTTAACTAAATTTCAGAGCATTACAGAGGAGGAAAACTTTCCCATTTCATTTTATAAAGTTAGAAAAACTTTGATAATAGAACTTACAAAGATAACACTAAAGAGAAATTTATAATTATTTGTCACTTATGAATATATACTCAAAGACAAAATATATTTGAAAATTATTTCTAACAATTAAAATATACCATGGCTATTGTGATTTGTAACAGAAGTACGAGAGGACAAGTACTAGAAGTAATTTTATAATTTATGACATTAGTTGACTAATGGAGAAAGACCAAATAATCATCTTAATATATATTGAAAGGAATTTAATAAAATTTAGTCTTTTTGGTTGGAGAAGGCAATGGCACCCCACTGGTACTCTTGCCTGGAAAATCCATGAACAGAGGAGCCTGGTAGGCTGCAGTCCATGGGGTCGCTAAGAGTCAGACATGACTGAGTGACTTCACTTTCGCTTTTTACTTTCATGCATTGGAGAAGGAAATGGCAACCCACTCCAGTGTTCTTGCCTGGAGAATCCCAGGGACGGGGGAGCCTGGTGGGCTGCCATCTATGGGGTCGCACAGAGTTGGACACGACTGAAGAGACTTAGCGGCAGCAGCAGCAGTCTATTTGGTCAGGTACTTCCGTAACATAAAGACTGTTTACACTACAGATGGTGACTGCAGCCATGAAATTAAAAGACGCTTACTCCTTGGAAGGAAAGTTATGACCAACCTAGATAGCATATTCAAAAGCAGAGACATTACTTTGCCAACAAAGGTCTGTCTAGTCAAGGCTATGGTTTTTCCAGTAGTCATGTATGGATGTGATTGGACTGTGAAGAAAGCTGAGTGCGGAAGAATTGATGCTTTTGAACTGTCGTGTTGGAGAAGACTCTTGAGAGTCCCTTGGACTGCAAGGAGATCCAACCAGTCCATTCTAAAGGAAATCAGTCCTGGGTGTTCTTTGGAAGGACTGATGCTAAAGCTGAAACTCCAGTACTTTGGCCACCTCATGCGAAGAGTTGACTCATTGGAAAAGACTCTGATGCTGGGAGGGATTGGGGGCAGGAGAAGGGAACGACAGAGGATGAGATGGCTCGGTGGCATCACCGACTCAATGGATGTGAGTTTGAGTGAATTCCGGGAGTTGGTGATGGA
Organism: Bos taurus; assembly: GCF_002263795.3. Classification (NCBI taxonomy): domain Eukaryota; kingdom Metazoa; phylum Chordata; class Mammalia; order Artiodactyla; family Bovidae; genus Bos; species Bos taurus. The sequence goes on along the minus strand of NC_037342.1, from coordinate 45,667,765 downwards.
CAGGGAGGCCTGGCATGCTGCGATTCATGGGGTCGCAAAGAGTCAGACACGACTGAGTGACTGAACTGAACTGAACAGTATATAGAAGCAATGCTATTTACATTTTGCACATGTGCCTGGTATCACTGCTATCAGGTAACCCATGAGCCAGGATAAGGATGAGACAAGTAAAGCACTTATTCTTCTGACTGTGCAAGTTCCAGGTCAAACACCATCTTTATTTAAATTTTAAATACTGGTTATCATGGATTTTTTGCACTAATTTTTATTTTTAAAAACATTTCACTAAAATATTATTTATCTTCATTCCTGAGGGGCTTTTTGGCATCTTCTTAAATTTTGTGCATCAGGAAAACCACTTCCCTCATTCTAAATAGAGCTCTATGTTAGGATAGGTTTGCAGTTTTAAATAGTATAGTTAAGGAGTCAAATACGATAGCGAAAGGATCAAATAGGGCGGTCAAAACAAATGTTATATTTGATTCTTTACATTTTGTCTGTTTTCTTTTTATAGATTTGTATTGTAAATTCTTATTTTATTTCTATTATCTTTGAATTTGCTTTGTTAGTATGCTAACTTAAGTTAGATTCTTACTGATTTCCAACCTTCTCTTTTATTATAAGCATTAACAATATACATTTCCTTCTATTTGTATTTTAATTGAATTCCCATCATTGACCATGGAATCTTTACTGAAGTAGAGTTGATTTATAACATTATTTGTTTCAAGTGTACAACATAGTAATTGACCATTTTAAAGTTTATATATTCATAGCTATTATAAAGTATTGTCTATATTCCCTGTGTTGTACAGTATATCCTTGTAGCTTATTTTATACATAGTAGTTTTTATCTCTTAATCCCCTGCCCCTATATTGTCCCTCCCTCTTTTCTCTCCCTACTGGTAACCACTAGTTTGTTCTCTGTGTCTGTCTTTCTTTTTTGTTATATTCACTAGTTTTATTTTCTAGATTTCATATATAAGTGATATCATATAATATTTATCTTTCTCTGTCTGACTTCTTTCACTAAGCATAATACCCTTCAAGTCCATCCAGAGTATGAACTATTTTCATTAGCATTCATATCCAAATATTTTTATTTACACGAATTTATTTTTCTGTAACCCACATGTCACTTATAAATTTTCAAACTTAGGCATTTTTAAAGCTACCTTTTTGTTATTGCATTTAACCTAAGAGAGTTCAGATAATGTGTTCTATGTGAAAACATTTTTTGAAATTAGTTGAGATATAATTCAAGGCCTAGTATATAATCAGTTTTCTACTTGAGCTTGAAAAGAATGTGTTTTCCCATGACTGTGTATGTATGTATATATACCCCTTAAATCAAGGTTTTTAATTATTCAGTTCAAATCATCTTGTACTAATTTTTGCTGCTCAAACTATAAATTATTGAGAACATTTTAACTCTTTTAATGGAAAATTTTTCTTTTTTTCTTAGAATTCTTTAAAAATTTCCTTTAGATATTTTGAGGCTATGGCAATGGGTAAATGTAGTAGAGATATGTCACAGGCAGCTTTGAGCTCACATGCTTTCAGCTTAGCAACCAAGGAGAAAAGATTTCTTTTATTTCCCTGCTTTAGTTTTAAATGTCTTCCAAAGATTCTAATTGGTTCATTGAGAATCCAGTGATGTAGTAAAATAATTTTCAAGGATTTTAAATCGTGGCTCTTATACAAATGCAAAATGAACCCTTATCAAAGAATATTATCAATTCATTAGTAAGAGAACCAGTGAGATACTGGTTAACAAAGCATTTGAAGAAGGATTTATATATCCATCATGAAAAACATTAAAAAGATTTTTAATTTTTATATTGGATTATAGTTGATTTATAATGTGTTAGTTTCAGATGAATAGTAACGTGATTCAGTTATACATATCTCTATTGTTTTCAGATTCTTTTCTCATATAGGTTATTACAGAGTATTGAATAAAGTTTCCTTCAGTAGAATCTTGTTGATTACCTATTTTATATATAGTAGTGTGTATATGTTAATCCCAACCTCTCACTAAACAACTGTAATTTCTACTCAATACCTTGAATGCTCCCAGTTTTTTACCACTGGTCCTTTGTGTACTTCATCCTCTCTGCCTACTCTGGTCTTCACTTTTCACTGTAGTTTAAATATCACTTCTTCCTGCAGGTTGAACCCTATCTTAACTATCACCATCCTCTTTCCTTTTCCTAACACTGCATCATGTTTCTTTCCTACCACTAAGACAAAGATTTCCTTATTATTATTATTATTTCCCTCTATCTCACCCCAGTGTAAGTTCAGTAAGGGTGGGGACAATGATTCTTTGGTTCATTATTAATATTGCTAGCCTACAGCACTGTGTCTTTAATATGGTGGGTTCTCGATAAATGAATGTAAGCAAAAATACCCTATTCCTTCCCAACTTCCCAGCAACTCAGTGAAGTAGGTGATCTTGTTGGCAGGGGAATATCTGCTAACACCCATTGGGAGCGCACTAACCGGGGGCTTCTGGAATCGTGGCATTCACATCCGGGCGGGAGTGCCTAGATTCTATTCCTGAGGCCAGCGCCCTGCGTTTCCAGATGGCTTTTGAGAATGGTTACTCTAAGTGAGGCGAATCTGCCGGCGAGTCCTCTGAGAAAACCAGGAAGGAAGGCAGGGTCAGGACAGTGGTTCCGGGGCACTTACGGATCCTGCGTAGTGGGAGGGTAAGAAACAGCTCAGAGGAAAGCATTGTGCTGCGCTGCTTGCGGACCTAGCTTTCACAGGGTCCTGGCCAGGCTTCCAGGGAGCGCAGGGTTTGTCAGGTCCAGGAACTCAGCGGCTGCCAGCCTTCGTCCCTAACTCTGGTGCTGTCAGAACTATGCACGGGGTGGGGCGTCTGGTAGGGGCAAGCCTGGAAGCGACCCCAACTCTGGTCTTCATACCAGAGAAAGCAGAACCCTGGACAGCGCTTTGAGGCAGAGACCTCTTGGCTTACCCCTTTTAGTTCCCAGATCTTTTGTTTGCTTGGTCAGTCTCACCACTCATAATAAATCCTGAGGTCCCTGTCTGTGAAGCCATTTTCCTAAAGAAATGAAATCCTCCAAAGTGGACACCTGTTATCATTCATTGAAATAATATAAATGTAGACTAAAGGGAACATTAAAAGACAAACCCCTTCCAAATATGCACAATCCCCCTGGTTCTATAATTCATTAGTATGACTGACAGAACTAAGGAAAGTGATATACTTAGGATTCCAGTGTATTATAAATGATACAAGTGAACAGCCAGATGAAGAAGTATAAAGAGCAAGTTTGAGGGAGGGGGGTGGTAGTGAATGCACAGAAATTCCATGCCCCGTCCAAGTACGTGATCCCAGCACATCCATGTGTTCACCAACCCAGAAATTCCCTGAACCCTTTTTAGGGTTTCTAGATGGGGTTTCACTACATAGGCAGGACTGACTAAACCATGTAGTCATACTAGCATTCTCCTCCACCCCAGATACACCAGGCAGGTGGGGAAGGGGAGACTCTAGTCAGGATACTCCCTTAGTCCTGCTCATGTTAAGTGTGAGCACACACTCATGAAGGTGTATAAACCAGCTCTTCATGCCTGTATCTACCCCTCAGACAATGATGCTTTAATTCCCCATTGCAATTCTCTATCAAACTTACTCTGAGCAGGATATCTCTGTCCATCTCTTTTCATTATGGGTTGTAAAGTATGTACCTTGGTCTGAAGCAATGTCATTCTGTGATCCAAAGTGGTGTAATATTTGCTGTTGCTGTTCTTTTATAGTACTCTGAGCATTTGCATCTACCACTGAGTAAACCAAGTCTGTGTCAGAATCGGGATCTATTTTCATCAAGACCCATTAGATACCAGCATCTGACTCACTTGCCACTATGTTCATGGTCTTTTCCCCTTTGAGGTATCTGCAACATATCCATCTGCAGGCTCTATTTTGTTGGCAAACAAAGCAGTTCTTGGTGGCATTTTGTGCTACAGAGGTGCAAGAGGAGTATGTCTAGACTGGGTCCATCTCCGTATTGCTGTAGTCCCTCAATGTCCATTCATTTCATGCACAGGTGTTGTCCTCAAGCAAGCACACCAGGGTATCCACTGGTCAGTTCCAACCACCTTGTGAACCTGCAAGTTGGTTCTTCCTATGAGCATCACCATATCTATTATAACGCATCCCTTGAAGTCTCAGTAATTTTAATACAGCCATGCCTCATACAGGCATCTCTTTAATAGGCCAACTTTCCATTCACTTAAGACCAGGCCATTACCTAGGAGTTAGTTCAAACATAGGGACTTTCTATCACTGTTCATTTCTTCAGTCATTGCTAGGAAAATAGCATATAATTGAGCTCACCAAACTGGTTTTTTTTTTTTTTTCATTATTACATTGGACTCCTACTCAAAAGGAGGAGCAAGAAGTCCTGTTGAACTGATTGGTTTTTACCTTCTATAAACACAGTGATAACCTTCCAAATAGGATGCTATCCATTCACCTTGGAACTGCCATCCATAAACCAAGCAACTCTTTGTTGATCAGCTGAAAAACCTTACAGGGCACTGTTCATAGAATAGATTCTGACAGCTCCTCATGCATTTCCAAAGTCAGTCCTGGGACAAAGAGTCCACCTGCTTGTGAATCCATTGAGTAGCTCTCTGCATTTCCCCAACAGTATATACCTATACAAACATTTCCATTTTATTATGGAACTCTTCTAGGCACTATCTTCCCCCTCACATGCTTCTCTGGCCTTACCTAAGACATCACTGATACTTCAGGCTTTGGAGATCAGCCCTGGGATTTCTTTGGAAGGAATGCTGCTAAAGCTGAACTCCAGTACTTTGGCCACCTCATGCGAAGAGTTGACTCATTGGAAAAGACTGATGCTGGGAGGGATTGGGGGCAGGAGGAAAAGGGGACGACAGAGGATGAGGTGGCTGGATGGCATCACTGACTCGATGGACGTGAGTCTCAGTGAACTCCAGGAGTTGGTGATGGACAGGGAGGCCTGGCGTGCTGTGATTCATGGGGTTGCAAAGAGTCGGACACGACTGAGTGACTGATCTGATCCGATAGTTTTTATTTACAGATTTTTTAGTTGTAGTTAAATACATGTAACATGACGCTTACCATCTTAATCATTTTTAAATGTACAGTTCAGTAGTGTTAAGTATATTCATACTGTTCTGCAACAAACCCCTAGATATGTTTCTCAGGCAAAACTGAAATTCTATACCAATTGAACAATAGCTCCTTATTTCTCATTCCCTCCAGCCTCTGGCAACCACTTCTCCACTTTGTTTCTATGAACTTGACCATGCTAGGATACCTTTATAAGTGGAATCATCATACAGTATTTTTCTTTTTTGTGACTGGCTTATTTTTCTTAGCATAATGTCCTCCAGGTTCATGCATATTGTAGCAGGTGTCTTCATTTTCTTCTTAGTTTGAATAATATTACACTGCACATATATACTACATTTTGTTTATCCATCTATCAATGGACACTTGAGTTTCCACCATTTGGCACTGTGAATAATGTTGCTATGAAAATGGGTATAAAATATCTGAGATTCTGCTTTCATTCTTTTTTATGCATACCTCAAATTAGATTGCTAGATCATATGTTAACTTTATTTTTAATTTTTTGAAAAGCCACCACACTGTTTCCCGTAGTGGGATGCACCATTTTACATTCCCACCACTAGTGCACAAGTGTTCCAATTTTTCCACATCCTGCCCACTATTTGTTTTTTTGTTTGTTTTTTTGATAGTAACCATATTAATGCATGCAAGGTGGTAAGATTATTTTATGTCCTTCAGTCATAAGGACAATTTCAATTAATGTCCAAGAGCAAGCTAGTAACTGCCCCTCAAATGGAAATTTTCTAGTCCAAAGTCCCAGGAGGCATTACTGTGGGGGTGTTCACAGGCTTTTGCTATAAGCCACAGTTTACCCTCCACATCAGTCTATGGTTCAGAGAACTCACTTATACCAGCACACAAGGTTTTATTCTATACTGTGTGGGCAATCTTAAAAGCATTTTTTAACTGAAGTATAGTTAATTTACAGTGCTGTGTTAGTGTCAGGTGTACAGCAAGGTGATAAACACATACTCTTTTTCAGATTCTTTCCCATTATAAGTTAGTACCAGATATGGAATATGGTTCCCTGACTGTACAGTAGGTCCTTGTTATCTATCTAAAGTATTTTATATATAGTAGTATGTATATATTAATCCCAGATTCCAAATGTATCCCTACTCTACTCCTTCCCCTTTGATAACCATATATTTTCTATGTAAATAAGTTCACCTGTATAATTTTTTAGATTTCATATAGATAACATGATATTTGTATTCCTCTGATTGACTTCACTTAGTATTATAATCCCTAGGTTCATTCGTGTTGTTGCAAATGGCATTTCATTCTTTTTATGACGGAGTAGTATTCCATTATATATATATATATTCATCTGTTGATGGACACTTAGACTGCCTCCATGTCTTGGCTATTGTAAATAGTGCTGCTGTGAATATCGGGGTCCATGTATCTTTTTGAATTAGAGTTTTCTCTGGATATATGCCCAGGAATGGGATGGCTGGATCATACGGTAACTCTGTTTTTTGTTTAGTAAGGAACCTCTATACTGTTCTCTGTAGTGGCTGCACCAACTTACATTCCCACCAACAGGGTAGGAGGGTTCCCTTTTCTTCACACCCTCTCCAGCATTTATTATTTGTAGAGTTTTTGAAGATGGCTATTTATCTGAGGTGAGGTGGGACCTCATGATAGTTTTTATTTGCATTTCTCTAATAATTAGTGATGCTGAACATCTTTTCATGTGCCTGTTTGGACATCTGTATTTCTTCTTTGGAGAAATGTCTTTTTAGGTCTTCTGTATATGTGTGTGTGTGTGTGTGTGTGTATATATATATATATATAGCTATAGCTATTAAGCTGTATGAATTATTTGTATATTTTGGAAAGTATTCTCTTATTGTCACATCACTTGGGCTCAGGCAATCTTGTTTACTCCCATTTAGCATATCTGACTGATACTTCTTGAAGGGCAATTTATAGTACTAGGTAGGGGAAACATTCCTCAGTCAGATATAATTTCCACCCACATAATCCATTCAGATAAAAGAGACAAAGAGACCCAATCACTTGATGTTAAAGCCTGTTTAAAAATTCCATTTCTCATCCAAACCTCCTCTTAAATTCTATCAACCCTGCATTTCTATATTCTCTCAATCCAATTGCAGCTCCAGTTATGGATCACCAGTGGGTTTTGATACTTGACAAGGAGCTTGAGGTTCTCTAGTGAAGGAGTCCCAGATAGACCCTTGGGACCACTGACGTTTTAAAATGTCCAAAGGACCTAGGTAGTTTGTATGAAGGTGATAGCAGTGCATAAATAGTTAAGTGAATGGTTCTGGATGTATTGTGGGATCAGGGACTGATTATATGCGGAAAGGGCATTGTGAGAATGGGAGAAAAATAGGAATCACTCCCCAGCAAGCCCCTATGTCAGTCAACAGAAAAATGGAAAAAATCAAATCAGTATAGTCATACAGTGACTAAAAAAATCTAACGGAAGTACAGACAACAACTGGTGTGTGCAATACATGGATGAATCTCAAAAATATACTGAGTGCCATAAGCCAGACACAGATGAGTTCATTCTATTTTTATTCCCTTTATGTAAAGTCTAAAAATAATCAAAACTAAATTATCATTGATATATCAGGAAACTGGTTATCTCTGAGAGGAACATATTGTTTTGAAAGGCAGGAGGGAACCATTAGGGGTGAACAACCATTATGGAGACCAATATATTATAAATCTTGATATACATCATCCATGTTTACATGGATGTACACATGTATAAAATTAATCAAGCATTAAATTTAATATTTTATAAGTAAACTTGTAAATTTTGTGTTTATAAGTTAGAACTCAATAAAAACATTAAATGTAGTAATCATTCTTAGAATAGAAATAGAAGACATAACTTCTTTCATATTATTAGAGAAAAAAGAAAGGAATGAAATGAAATCGTGATAACAAGAGAGGGCAAGAAGGATGGAACAAAGAGGCAAGAAAGAAGTGGTTAAGAGACAACACACAATAAGCTGGCAGAAAAAAAAATTTGAAAAATATTGAGCTACATTAAGTATCAGAAAAAACAAATTAAGGTAAAAGATATGAATAATGAGGATCATTACATAATGAAGTCATTCACCAGAAACACATAGCAATTCTCAATCTTTATGTATTCAAGAATATAACTTTAAATTACATGAGGCAAAGTAGACACAAACATAAAGAAAAATTAACAAATCCACAATTATGGGATTTTAAAACAATTCTCAGTGATTGACAACGCTATCAAATAAAAAGTAAATTAGAATAGGAAAGACTTGAACATCACTATACAAGGAAAGAACTGGACCTTAATATTTAGAGAATATACTTTCCTCTCAAGCATATTAGACACACACAGGCACTCATGCAAGTTTCAGCCAACACCAATGTATGAATATCATATAGAACATGTTAAAAATAACACCAAAAATATCCATGTTTGTAAATTTTAAAAACATATTCTTTATAATTCATGAGTCAAGAAATAAAGAGAATGAGAAAATGCTTTAGGAACTGAACAATGAAAATACCATGTATCACAGCTCAGGGAATGCTGCTAACTAGTAGAGAATAAAATTTAAACTTAGATACAACAATTACAAGAAACTTTTTTTTAAATTCTTAATGCACTAAGTACCTTATCTAAAAATCCAGAATGAAAACAATACAGATCGCAAATCCAAAGACTATGGAAAGAACGTGAAAAAGACAATAGCAGCAAATAAAATCAAAAGAGAGGATGAGTAAAGAAAAAGGCTAGTTCTTTCAAAAGATACATTTCTGGCAAGAGTGATCACATAAAAGAGAGAAAGCAAAACAGGACATGGCTATTGAAAAAATAAATTTTCAAGATGAACAAAAATGGTAACTTTAGAAAAAAGTATATCTTAGAAAAACTAAGTCGTCAAGAAAATTTAAAAAATCTAACTAGACTGAAAATCTAAGAGAAATTTGGGCAAAAATCTCCTCAGCTAGGTATGGAGAGAAAATTATTGGCTAAGACCTTTTATGCTTAGAAATGTAAAATTTCTAAGTACGAACAAACAAAATTCATTAATATATTTAAAAATGAATACCTCCCAAACAGGTAAGTTTACTTCAGAAATATATTAATAGTGAATATACTAAAATTATATATTAATATTAAATAAAAAATTGTTACTGTAAACTGATGTGATGCATTTAAACTTTCACTTCCATTCATGCATGCTAAAAAAAAATCACAAAACCTTAGAAGAGCCCATATTAAAATCAGAAACATCATAAAAATGCCTTTTACTACCCTTTTCAAGATTAAATGCTATTGCAGTAAACAAATGTAGCATTATTCCCACACACAGTCAATATAGTAAAAAAAAAAAAGTGGTTTTAGACCATTTACTCTCAGGTAAAGAGAGTTCACTAATTTACTCTTCACACTTCTTCCATTCAGAGGATATCATAAGGAACAAATTTGAATTGTGTAATTCGTTTAAATGAACCCAGAATGTTTTATTTTCCTGACGTGTGCCTCTTCTCTCAAGATTAAGAGGTGAAGCCTTTAGTGTTCTATGCTTGCTTAGGTAGTACTTTGATAGGTGTCTACGTGCTTTCACATTTGTCTTCACTTTGTCCCTGAGGTGACTTTCTGGTCAATACTTATCTGAAAGGACAGTTTCAATACTACGCAACTACGAGTCCTTCGAAGGCTGAAAAACGGAAGAAAATGGAGAAGGGAAAGATGGTGCATCCAAAGAATGACTCCCTCTCTTTCCTATTCTACCAGGGAACCTTCCACTTACCAAGTTCTCTCTTCCCCCTTGGCAATGCAAAACATCTTATTCTTAATACATTTTATGTACAAAATTCAAGGATAGATTAATCAGCCGAAGTTTAACGACTGGAATAAAAGTTACAAAACCGTCAATCTTCCTCGACGGGGAACTACGGCCCTGGCACTACCAACCAATCACAACCAGCTAGAGCCGAGAAGGCTGAGGGAACCAGATCAGAGAGGCACAAACCGGAGCGTTCCGCCTGCGCAGCGAGGGGCGAGACTGCAGTTCCGGGGTTTCGCGACGACGCGGCGCCCGACCAGTAGGAGCCGCCCTCGACCAGCGGGCTCAGAAGGCACGACGACTGCTCGCCTTCGCCACACCGCCACTGACCGACCACCCGACCGGCAGACATGGTGGAAGCGGATCGCCCGGGGAAGCTCTTCATTGGAGGACTCAACCTCGAAACTGACGAGAAATCCCTCGAGGCTACGTTTGGCAAGTATGGCCGCATTTCCGAGGTGCTGTTGATGAAAGATCGAGAAACCAACAAGTCCAGGGGCTTCGCCTTCATCACCTTCGAAAGTCCGGCAGACGCGAAGGCCGCCGTGAGAGACATGAACGGCAAGTCCCTGGATGGTAAGGCCATCAAGGTGGCCCAGGCCACCAAACCAGCTTTCGAGAGCGGCCGGCGGGGCCCACCCCTGTCCCGCAGCCGGGGCCGCTCGAGGGGCCTGCGCGGGGCCCGCGGCGGCGGTCCGCGGCGCCCCCCGTCCCGCGGAGGGCCTGCGGATGATGGCGGCTACGCGGGCGACTTCGACCTGCGGCCCTCCCGGGCCCCGCTACCCATGAAGCGCGGGCCGCCACCACCACGGAGGGCCGGCCCGCCCCCCAAGAGGGCCGCGCCGTCGGGCCCTGCGCGCAGCGGCAGCGGTGGTGGAATGCGCGGGCGGGCTCCGGCCGCGCGAGGTCGAGACGGCTATGAGGGCCCGCCGCGCCGAGATCCGCCGCCCCCGCGCCGGGATCCCTACCTGGGTTCCCGGGAGGGGGGCTACTCTCCCCGAGACGGCTACTCCAGCCGCGACTACTCGAGCGCCCGCGACGCCCGGGATTTTGCCCCCTCGCCCAGAGAGTATACCTACCGCGACTACGGCCACTCCAGCGCCCGGGATGAGTGTCCATCGAGAGGCTACGGCGACCGAGACGGCTACGGGGGGCGCGACCGCGACTACGCGGATCACCCTAGCGGAGGCTCCTACCGAGATCCCTTCGAGAGCTACGGGGACCCGCGCAGCGCCGCCCCCGCGCGTGGGCCCCCTCCATCTTATGGTGGCGGCGGCGGCCGCTATGAGGAGTACCGCGGCTGCTCGCCCGACGCCTATGGCGGCGGCCGCGACGGTTATGCTGGGGGCCGGAGCGAGCGCTACTCGGGGGGCCGCGACCGGGTAGGCAGAGCGGATCGCGGGCTGCCGCAGTCCGTGGAGAGGGGGTGTCCGCCCCCGCGCGAGTCTTACAGCCGGTCGGGCCGCAAGGTCCCCCGAGGCGGAGGCCGCCTGGGGAGCCGCTCGGAGAGAGGAGGAGGAGGAGGCCGGAGCAGATACTAAGACCAGCAGACCTTGGGACCAAAACCATGTTTCAAAGAAGTTCCAGAGAAGAGCCTGTTCTGTGGTAACTACCCAAGGACTAGTGCAAGGAAGAATTGTTTTTCACTTTTTAAAAGTTTCCTGTTAACTTCTCCATGATTATTTTTGTGTGTGTGCATTTGAGAGGAAAAGTTTAAACTCGTTTTGATTTCGTTCTGGAATTGTTAACGTTTCTTTCAACAAGCTCATTTAAAAGCATACGATTTGAACCTGCTTACTAGTCGTCTTATGTTTCCAAGTAGAAATTCTCCTAAAGGCTTTCTTCCTTCTAAATTTTCCTGATAAATGAGGCCGAAAGTTCTAAGATCTTTTACAAAGAAAATTTTACGAATTTTCCTAAGATGGAAAATTGGACCATTCTTTACATTCAACCCAACTAGATTGGAGCGTGGGGGTGGGGGTGGGGTTGAGTGGGAGCGACTGGTGTGTGCTGCTCCTGAGATTTCAAGGTGTCTTTCAAACTAAATCTCAGTGTTAACTTGTATTAAAAAGCAAACAACTGACAGCAACAACAGAAACCGCTTAGATCAGTATATATAAAGAAAGAAAGTTCTGTTCACAAGTAAGTCTTAAAAAAAAAAAAAGAAATTGCTGGGCATATTTTGCCTTTTTTCATACTTTGAAATCTGCAGAATTTCCTATTCTCTTGCTCCCCAAAATACCATTCTTGTGTTGAAGTAGGATGGAATACTGTATTAAAGATTTGGCCAGCCAACCACAAAGCTGCAAACCACCCCTCTTAAAATCAATACCATTCATTTTCACCACCAAATTATTAAGAAACAAATAGAAAATATACCGTTGGTGGATTTGGAAATCCAAATGGCTTCTATTCCTAACTGCGAGCTACTTGCCCTTTGGCTCTAGGAAGTTGGAGAATTGGGCTTCTCCCCACTAGGGGTGGAAGAATCAAAAGTAAGCATCATTAGAGCTCAGAAACTCAGAGAGCCCCTGAGAGCTTGGCATTTCAACATCTGAGGAACTCAGTCTAGTATGAGACACTTGGGTCTTCCTGTCCACAAAAGGCAAGGATATGAGTTGAGTGGTCCATACATTTTTGGTGGGGAGAAGGGCTTGAACACAGATTTTAGAGGCTTTCTCCAAAGTGGCTCACGAATGATATGAGAGTCTCCTTTGTTTTGCCTCAAGTGCAGGGTAAGAAACATTTGTTCCATTCAGCTCCTGTGGAATTTCTCTGTTTATCTGAAAGAAAGGTAATTGTACAGTCAAATGTCTGTAATGACCAAATGAAGAATCAGGTCAAAACATTAGGAGCCACGTTCAGTGTAATAATTGCTGGAGAAACAGATGAACACATGAACAACAACAAAAGTACTTACAGAGATCTGAATATAACATACATGATTCTAAAAGCATGATTTTTTGATTAAATAATAAAGTGAGTGAGTTAAAGGAAAGGCTGTGGTAGTGGCCCAGAAGATCAAAGGCAACTAATAGCTCAATAAAAAAAGATCCAGGAATTAATCTGGCAAAAATGTGTAAGACCTTTATGGAAAAAATGTTAATCTTTATTTAAGGACATAAAAGAAGTCTAAATAAATGGAGATTTATGCTATATCATGGTTGGGAAGACTTTATCATAACTGTTCTCAACCTTGCCGAATTAATTTGGAAAATCAATACAACTTCAAGTGAAATTACAACATGATTTTTTTCCCCACACAGCCCCTCCCCTCCTTCCCAGTATTTGTGTTGATCAGCGATGGAATACTAAATAAAAGGTTTGGCCAATCATCCACAAAACTGAAAAAAAAATGTAGCTCCCATTTACTACCAACAAATTATTAAGAAACAGATTTTTTAAAAAAACACTAATGGGAGACTAAACTAATCCTGAAACTTACATGGTTGAATAAAGAGAAAAGCAAAACAAGCAAAACAATTCTGAAAAAAAAATTAGAACTTACTCTATCAGATACCAAGACTTAATGGAAAGTTCTAGTAATTTAAGCTGTGTGACATCTTTGGACAAATATAAGACAGATCAGTAGACCAAAATAGCCTAGAACAGGCCAAGCTGTATGTGAAAATATATGATAGCTCTAAAAGTTGGTGAAAGGATGGACTTTTTAAAAATGGCTCTCTTTGCAAAAAGATAAAGTAAGGTTCTCTTAACAGCATACACAAAAATATACTGTAGATGGTTTGAAGATATAAATGTGATATGAAGAGGAAAAAACACTTGAAGAAATATGTCACACTGAGGTAGAGAGTTTCTTTAAGATAAAAAGCACAAACCTAGAAGGAAAATGTTGATACAGTTTTCCACATTAATATTTTTTGTAATAGTCACTGATAAAGTGAAATATTAAACCATAGATTGGAAGAATTGATTTGTGTTGAAATAATTTGGAAAAGAGTACTTAGAAAATGAAAAAAAAAAAAAGTGGGCAAAAGAACTTAACCTTTCTGATAGATGTGTAAATTGACACAATCACTTTGGAAATGATTTTGGCAATGCCTAGTACAGTTGGAGAATACATATCTACGACCCAGAAAATCTGCTTCAAGGAGAGGACCTAGAGAAATTTGCACATGTACACAAGGAGATATGTACAGGATTGGTTTTTACAACCCTTGAATGTTAAAAAGGTAGAAAGCCTACTGGAGAGGATCAACTGAGAGTTATTCTTACACTGAAGTTCAGTGTAGAAGCTAATGTGAATCAACCAGATCCACAAGAATCAACAGGTAAATATCAAAATATTTGTTGGGTGAAAAAGGCAAATTGCATAAATACAGGTACAGTAAAAGGAACAAGAGATTGGAGTGATGACATAAAAATGATACTTAGTGTGAGGAGGAAAGGATGGGATGAGGACTGAGCTTTAGGTGAATTGTAGTGTTTTATCTCTAAAAAGAGATGGATTTTAAGCAAAAATGGCAATGTTATCTTAATTTCTATAGTCTATGCATTGGCATCTCATTGTATAATTTCAAAATGCTTTATAATACAAATATTAGTATGAAAAGGAGAGCTTAGTAAGCACCAGAATATAATGACTACTTAAAAAAAAGTTAGCTAATGAATATTATTCTGAAACTGTCTTACTTGACAGTGGTCCTCTCTCCCAGCTTTGTTCTTTCTGTGTGGGTGATACCTTACTCTTTTTGATTCAATTTGTAGAACCTTCCTATACTAGATTGAGTTCATGGCCAGCTCATGGTAAATACAGGGTGGAACTTTTATAGCTAACCAAAACTTAGATGAAAATGCAGTTTTCCCTTTGATACTCTTTAAAGTATAATAGCAGTGAAAACCTTTTTTCTAGTTAACAGAATAGTTACTTCTAAAGAGCAATGTTACGTCTATTGAAACTGCTAATAAATAGCTTTTTAAAAAGTGAGATGCAAACATTAGGAAATAAAGACTTAGCCAGAATTTAAATGAGCTCAAGAGATCATAGATTACAAAGGCTGTGGGTTTCTCATGTATGTATATAATGTAACAGACACAATATTTCCTCAGTGGAAATTAATGTATTAAGACTATCTTTGTAGGAAAGTAAGCAAGAGAGCTAGTCAATTAAGATCTTGTTCATATCTCTTTCATGAGAGAGGGAGAGATGGGGGGAGCACATGAGTGCAGATCAGCTGTTTGGCAAGACTGATTCACTGGGTATAATTTAAGGAATGTGCATCTCATAACCAAAACTTTTATGTTCTCTGTCTTGAACTTGTCTCAGCCTGTTTCTGAGACCACCTTCTTCATATTCCTTCTGTCCAAAATGGTTCCAGAGGCATCCAAACTGTCCATGTGACAACCGACAGTATTGCTGAATATTTCCCTATCAGGTGAGGCCCGAACTCTTCCATCTCTAATTGCAACCTGAATCCTGGGATTTTAAAGCTCTGGAGGGATACTTGTTTCCTGTAGATAAATAGCTCCCCTTTACCACTTGCCTCAGGACAGGTAAGATGGAGAATTTTCTGGATGTAGTTTTGCAACCTGGGACCTCTCTAACATTCTCAACCTTAAGTTTATGTGAGGTCCATGCTGCCTCCCTTTTTAGCCTTTACCTTAAATATGTGATTATCCTCTTTGTACAGAGAAGTTTCCTCTTGGGGGATGGTTAAACTCTGTTTTCCTCTTTGGATCATTTCTCAAACTCAGCAAGTAGACTGTTGCTTTTGCTGTGTACACATGAAATCCAGTGGTGGTGGAAATCCTTTCAGAACCTCTGTGTTCTGTTTGCATTGATGTTATTTATGAAGTAATTTATCTCATAATGTAGCACATCTGAGAACTCTAAAGATGATTATGAGTCCAGATATTTTGTGGGTGACATTGAACATGAGTATCAAGTACAAAAGTAAATTAAAGGAGGTACAGAGCAATGATGACCATGTGGAATGTATTCCACCATCATATTTACAAACTCAAGAAGAATGAAGAAACTGAGGATGTGTTATAAGTTTTGGGGGAAGAAATTAGGAAAAAAATAGTATAGCTTCCCCATAATGTTTGGAGGCTCCTTATTACAGTAGAAGCGTACATTCTGGTCACAGTATGAGTCCTCATTCTGTTATTTGACTTGGGCAATTACCTTCTATAAATTTGACCTTTGGTCTTCTTCATATGCCAGTGCCGATAATCATAGAGTTTAAAATAAGGCATGTAAGCACACAGCATGGTGCCTGAAATGATTGGGGTTCATTAAGTGGTAGTGCCACAGCATGCTACACACAGCAATAGCAGTTTATCCTTGCCATTGACTAATAAAGCTGCTTATGTGTTAGAAGTCTTCAGGAAAGTTCAACTGGAGAGTTTTACTGTATTCACTCAACTTGAAATCTTAAAGATGTACTTGAGTCTTTATGCCCCAGTTTATATCCTGCTGCCTCTGCCTTCTTAACTTCTTGACAGCTAAGGTGACCAAGAACCTGCATCACCAGGCACAGTGTCCCATTCCTAACCAGTTTGGAGTGAGGCAGATACATGTTATTGTCAAGATGATTCCTTCAGGGAAGGGAGTCAGGAAGGGGAGGAAGATGAAATAGGTGAACAGGATTAAGAGGAACAAGCCTCCAGTTCTAAAATATTCTAAAATAATGTAACTTGCATCATGAGGTATACAGTCAAGAATATCATACTAATGTTATATTGGGACACACTGATCTTGCTAAGTCGCTTCAGCATGTCCGACTCTGACCCTATGGACTGTAACCTGCCAGGCTCCTCTGTCCATGGGATTCTCCAGGCAAGAATACTGGAGTGGGTAGCCATTTCCTTTTCCAGGGGATCTTTGTGACCCAGGGATCGAACTTGTGTCTCCTGCATGGCAGGCACATTTTTTGTCTGAGCCACCAGGGCAGCCCAAATCACTATGTAGTACCCCTGAAACTAGTGGCTCAGACGGAAAAGAATATCCCTGCTGTGCGGGAGACCCAGGTTGAATCCCTGGGTCAAGAAGATGCCCTGGAGAAGGAAATGGCAACCCACTCCAGAATTCCTGCCTGGAGAATTCCATGGACAGGAGCCTGGTAGCCTACAGCCCATGGGGTCGCAAAGAGACAAACATGACTGAGTGATTGAAACTAACATTGTACATCAAAATATTTCAGTTTTTAAAAAGAGAGGTTAAAGACCTTGAATTCCTTCAAATCCAGTAGGGTTTAGAATTATTACTTTCTGGCATAATTGACTTGGATTTTACCTCATAAATGAAGTAGCTAGTACAGTGCTAGCTCTTGTCGCTCATTGCTCATGGTTGGGATTTGAAGCAGTTGGGATCTTGATAATAAAATGTTATCAGCCTTGACCCCTGCTGGAGATTTTTGGCCCACCCAACTGCAAATGACTAGAGAAAGCAGAGACAGTAGAATATAAATAAAGACTGCAGAGGTGTTACTGTGACTAGCACCAGGTCTTAAGATATTACAGGGCTGGGGTGAAAGTCTTGGAACTGAAGCTGTATGACAGCAAACTAATGGCAGGATGTGCTACGTCAGTGTTTATGATTGGGGACTGTTAGCTCTTTTCTAACATTGTAACTGTAGAGGCAACTGTTGTCCAAGCTGTGTAGCTGATCAGGACTAAGTGCCTTAACCAGTTTTCATTGAACTTTTCATAAGGCTAGTTTTTTGTGGGAGGCCACTCTGCTAGGGATTTTGGACAAGATCATTCTTATGGTTTAGCTAAGAAATGAAAACACTGTGGTGAACAAAAGTAGATTATTATTAACCCTCAAAGAGATTTAATGTTCAAATGGGAAGATACACCTTGGTTAAAAAATGTAAAATTTTCCCAGCACCACTTATTAAAGAGACTATCTTTGCCCTATTGTATATTCTTGCCTCCTTTGTCAAAGATAAGGTGCCCATAGGTGTGTGAGTTTATCTCTGCGGTTTCTGTCTTGTTTCATTGGTCTATATTTCCATCTTTGTGCCTGTACCATACTGTCTTGATGACTCCAGCTTTGTAGTACAGTCTGAAGTAGGAAGATTGATTCCTCCAGCTCCATTCTTCTTTCTCAAGATTACTTTGGCTGTTTGGGGTCTTTTGTGTTTGCATACAAATTAAGAAATTTTGTTCTGGGTCTGTGAAAAATGCTATTTGTAATTTGGTAGGTATTACATTGAATATGTAGATTGCATTTGGCAGTATAGTCGTTTTCATAATGATTCTTCCAACCCAGGAATATGGAATATCTCTCTATCTGTTTATGTTGTCTTTGACTTCTTTCATCAGTGTCTTATACTTTACTGTATACAGCTCTTTTTTCTCCTTAGGTAGGTTTATTCCTAGGTATTGTCACAATAGTAAATGGTATTGATTTCTTCATTTCTGTTTCTGATTTTTCATTGTTAGTGCATAGGAATTCAAGTGATTTCTGTATATTTACATTGTATCCTGTGACCTTATTAAATTCACTGATTAGCTCTAGTAATTTTCTGATAGTATCTTTAGGGTTTTCTATGTATAGTAGCATGTTATCTGCAAATAGTGAGAATTTTATTTCTTCTTTTCCAATCTGGATCAGTTTAATTTCTTTTTCTTCTCTGACTGTCTTAACTAGGACTTCCAAAACTATGTTGAATAATGGTGAGATTGGGTACCCTTGTTTTGTTCCTTATCTTTGAGGGACTGCTTTTAGTTTTTCACCATTGAGATTAGTGTTTGCTGTGGATTTGTTGTATATGACCTTTATTATGTTGAGGTAGGTTCCTTTTCTGCCCATTTTTGAAGAGTTTTTACTGGACAGGTGGTGTGTAAAAGAATGAAATTAGAATGCTTCCTGACACTGTACACAAAGATAAACTGAAAATGGATTAGGGACCTAAATGAAAGACCAGAAACAATAAAACTCTTAGAGAAAAACATAGAACACTGTATGACATAAATCACAGCAAGACTTTCTATGACCCACCTTGTAGAGTAATGGAAATAAAAAGTAAGCAAGTGGGACCTAATTAAATTTAAAAGCTTTTGGATAGCAAAGGAAGCTATAAACAAGGTGAAAAGACAGCCCTCAAAATGGGAGAAAATAATAGCAAATGAAACAACTGACAAAGGATTAATTTCCAAAATATACAAGGAGCTCATAAAACTCAATATGGGAAAAAGAAAACAGCCCAATCAAAAGTAGGCAAAAGACCTAAACAGACATTTCTCCAAAGAAGATATACGAATGTCTAATAAGCACAGGAAAAATATTCAGCATTGCTCATTATTAGAGAAATGCAGATCAAAACTATAATGAGATATCACCTCACATCAATTAGAATGGCCATCATCAAAAATCCATAAGCAATAAATGCTGGAGAGAGTGTGGAGAAAAGGGAATTCTTTTACACTGTTGGTGGGAATGTAAACTGATGCAGCAGCTATGGAAGGCAGTATGGAGATTCCTCAAAAAACTGGAAGTAGAACTAACATGACCCAGCAGTCCCACTACCTGCCATATATCCTGAGGAAACCAAAATTGAAAAAGGTACATGTACCCAAATGTTCGTTGCAGCACTGTTTACAATAGCTAGGACATGGAAGCAACCTAGATGTCCACCATCAGATGAATGGCTAAAGTAACTGTGGTACATATATAGAATGGAGTATTACTCAGCTATAAAAAGGAACTTGTTTGAGTCAGTTCTAATGAGGTGGATGAACCTGGAGCTTATTATACAGAGTGAAGTAAGTCAGAAAGAGAAAAATACTGTATATTAACACACATATGTGGAATCTAGAAAGATGATACTGATGAACCTATTTACAGGGCAGCAATGGAGACAGACAGAACAGACTTATGGACAAGGGCTGGGTGGAAGAAGAGGGTGGGATGGATAGGGTAACATGAAAGCATATACACTACCATGTATAAAATAGATAACCAATGGAAATGTGCTGTATTATTCAGGGAACTCAAACGGGGGCTCTGTAACAACCTAGAGGGGGTAGGAAGGGGAGGGAGGTTGAAAAGGAAGGGGACACATGTATACCTATAGCTGACTCGTTGATTATGGCAGAAGCTGTGAAGTAATTTTCCTTCAACTAAGTTTGGAAAAAAATGTAAAATTTTAACTGCAATAAGTATTATGAAAGAACTGTATAATGCTACTAGATGCAGTATTTAATAAAGTTCAGTGTAGTATGGGACATCAGAGAATACACCCTTAAAGAAGTGATGATTGAATTAAGATGTGACAGATGAGTAAGAACTAAATTGCTTTGAAAATTAAGCGAGACAATATATTAAAGCATGTAGCAGGTAGTAAGCTCTTAGTAAATAGAGGCTGTGGTTTTCTTATTGCTATTCTTTTTTAAATTGAAGTACAGTTGATTTGCAATGTTGTGTTCATTTCTGCTATACAGCAAAGTGATTCAATTACATATGTACCCATTCTTTTTTTTTTCCTTTTCTTTCTTTCTTTATTTTTTTAATTTTATTTTTAAACTTTACAAATTGTATTAGTTTTGCCAAATATCAAAATGAATCCGCCACAGGTATACATGTGTTCCCCATCCTGAACCCTCCTCCCTCCTCCCTCCCCATACCATCCCTCTGGGTCGTCCCGGTGCACTAGCCCCAAGCATCCAGTATCGTGCATCAAACCTGGACTGGCAACTCGTTTCATACATGATATTATACATGTTTCAATGCCATTCTCCCAAATCTTCCCACCCTCTCCCTCTGCAACAGAGTCCATAAGACTGTTCTATACATCAGTGTCTCTTTTGCTGTCTCGTACACAGGGTTATTGTTAGCATCTTTCTAAATTCCACCATTCTTTTTCATACTCTTTTCCATTGTGCTTTAATCACAGGACATTGAATATAGTTCCCTGTCCTTTACAGTTTGACCTTGTTTATCCATTCAGTTTGCATCTGCTAATTTGTTTTCATCTGCTAATTCCAAACTCCCCCTCCACCTCTTCACCGCCTACCCTCACCCTTGGCAACCACCAGTCTGTTCCCTATGTCTGTGAGTCTTTTTCTCTTTGGTAGACAAGTTCATTTGTGAGATAGCTTAGATTCCACATGTAAATGATATCATATGATATTTGTCTTTTTCTTTCTGACTTACTTCACTTAGTATGATAATCTCTAGGTTCATCCATGTTGCTGCCGAAGGCATTATTTTATTCTTTTTTATGGCTGAGTAATATTCCATTGTATGTATGTAGCACATCTTTATCCATTCATCTCTTAGTGGACACTTAGGTTTTTCTGTACCTTGGCTATTGTGAATAGTACTGCTTTGAACATAGGTATGCATGTATTTATTTTTTGAATTATAGTTCTGTCCAGAAATATGCCCAGGAATAGGATCATAAGGTACCTCTAGTTTTTTGAGGAACCTCCATACCATTTCCCATAGTGGCTATACCAATTTACTTTCCCACCTGCAGTGTAGCAGGGTTCTCTTTTCTTCAGATTCTTCCCAGCATTTTCTATTTGTAGACTTTTTAATGATGGCTATTCTGACTGGTGTGAGGTGGTACTCATTCTAATTTTGATTTGTATTTTGCTAATAATTATATTGCTATTTTTTGACATCAGGGTAGTTTTGCTGAAGTTTAAGCTGTACAGATGAGTGAAGGTACACAGATGAATCACTGATACACTAACTTAAGAAGGCATGCATATCTTAAGGTTGATTAATAGCGGAGCAGAAATGAGGAATACCAAGATGTGAATCACAAATAAGAAAGATAGGAAATTATGAGATAAGTTTGAACTCAAACACATAAGAAAAAAAAATTAACAAGTAAAATGTAGAAACTGGGAGATGGACATAGATTGTCTGGATTAATACCCTGAAATGAACTGCATATGCCCTGATTGTTGTTTAGTTGCTCACTGGTGTCCAACTCTTTGCACCCTCATGGACTATAGCCCGCTAGAGTCCATGTGTGCATGGAATTGTCCAGTCAAGAATACTGGAGTGGGTTGCCATTTCCTTCTCCATGGGGATCTTCTCTACACAGGATCAAATCCACGTCTGCTGCACTGGCAGGCAGATTCTTTACCTTTGAGCCACCAGGGAAGCGCCCTTTAAAATCCCAGAATCACCTTCAACAAAGAAAGTCACTCTTATTAAAAGTATCAAGACTAGTTAAATATGAGATGAACCAGATGCTATCTTTATCCCTAAGGCATTCACAGTCTAATATGGTTAACAGGATGTCCTGAATCAAACTACCTAGACTGCAAAAGAGAGAAGTGCTATGAGATGGACATAGGCAATGTGCTAAGAGAACAAATAAATTCTGATTCAGTTCAGTTCACTTCAGTTGCTCAGTCGTGTCTGACTCTTTGTGACCCCATGGACTGCAGCATGCCAGGCCACCCTGTCCATCACCAACTCCCAGAGTTTACTCAAACTCATGTCCGTTGAGTTGGTGATGCCATCCAACCATCTTGTCCTCTGTCGTCTCCTCCTCCTCCTGCCCCCAATCTCTCCCAGCATCATGGTCTTTTCAAATGAGTCAGTTTTTTGCATCAGATGGCCAAAGTATTGGAGTTTCAGCTTCCGCATCAGTCTTCCAATGAATATTCAGGACTGATTTCCTTTAGGATGGACTGGTTGGATCTCCTTGCAGTCCAAGGGACTCTCAAGAATCTTCTCCAACGCTACAGTTCAAAAGCATCAATTCTTTAGCACTCAGCTTTCTTTATAGTCCAACTCTCATGTCCATACATGACTACTGGAAAAATCATAGCTTTGACTAGATGGACCTTTGTTGGTAATGTCTCTGCTTTTCAATATGCTGTCTAGGTTGGTCATAACTTTTCTTCCAGGGAGCAAGCATCTTTTAATTTCATGGCTGCAGTCAGCATCTGCAGTGTTTTTGGAGCCCAAAAAAGTAGTCTGTCACTGTTTACACTGTTTCCTTTTCTATTTGCATGAAGTGATGGGACCAGATGCCATGATCTTAGTTTTCTGAATGTTGAGCTTTAAGCCAACTTTTTCACTCTCCTCTTTCACTTTCATCAAGAGGCTCTTTAGTTGTTCTTGGCTTTCTGCCATAAGATGATGTCGTCTGCATACCTGAGGTTATTGGTACATCTCTCAGCAATCTAGATTCCAGCCTGTGCTTCATCCAGCTCAGTGCTTCTCATGATGTACTCTGTATAGAAGTTAAATAAGCAGGGTGACAATATACAGCCTTGACGTACTCCTTTCCTGATTTGGAACCAGTCTGTTGTTCCAAGTCCAGTTCTAACTATTGCTTCCTGTCATGCATACAGATTTCTGAAGAGGCAGGTCAGGCGGTCTGGTATTCCCGTCTCTTGAAGAATTTTCCAGTTTGTTACGGTCCATATAGTCAAAGGCTTTGGCATAGTCAATAAAGCAGAAATAGATGTTTTTCTGAAACTCTCTGGCTTTTTTGAGGATCCAGTGGATTTGGCAATTTGAGCTCTGGTTCCTCTGCCTTTTTAAAACCAGCTTGAACATCTGGAAGTTCATGGTTCACGTACTGTTGAAGTGTGGCTTGGAGAATTTTGAGCATTTACTAGCATGTGAGATGAGTGCAATTGTACGGTAGATTGAGCATTCTTTGGCATTGCCTTTCTTTGGGATTGGAATGAAAACTGACCTTTTCCAGTCCTGTGGCCACTGCTGAGTTTTCCAAATTTCCCTGGTTTATTGAGTGCAGCACTTTGACAGCATCATCTTTTAGACTGGAAATAGCTCAACTAGAATTCAGTCATCTCCACTAGCTTTGTTCGTAGTGATGCTTCCTAAGGCCCAGTTGACTTCACATTCCAGGATGTCTGGCTCTAGGTGAGTGATCACACCATTGTGGTTATCTGGGTCATGAAGATCTTGTTTGTATAATTCTTCTGTGTATTCTTGCCACCTCTTCTTAATATCTTCTGCTTCTGTTAGGTCCATACCATTTCTGTCCTTTATTGTGCCCATCTTTACATAAAATGTTCCCTTGGTATCTCTGTTGTTCTTGAAGAAGTCTCTAGTCTTTCCCATTCTACTGTTTATTTCTTTGCATTGATCACTGAGGACAGCTTTCTTATCTCTCCTTGTTATTTTTTGGAACTCTGCATTCAAATGAGAATATCTTTCCTTTTCTCCTTTGCCTTTAGCTTCCCTTCTTTCTTCATCTATTTGTAAGGCCTCCTCAGACAACCATTTTGCGTTTTTTCATTTCTTTTCCTCGAGTATGGTCTTGATCCCTGCCTCCTGTACAATGTCATGAACCTCCGTCCATAGTTTTTCAGTCACTCTGTCTATCAGATGTAATCCCTTGAATCTATTTGTCACTTCCACTGTATAATCGTAAGGGATTTGATTTACAACATACCTGAATGGTGTAATGGTTTTCCCTACTTTCTTCAATTTAAGTCTGAATTTGGCAATAAGGAGTTTATGGTCTGTGCCAGAATCAGCTCCAGGTCGTCTTTTTGCTGACTATAGAAGTTCTCCATCTTTGGCTGCATAGAATATAATCAATCTAATTTAGGTATTGACCATCTGGTGATGTCCATGTGTAGAGTCTTCTCTTGTGTTGTTGGAAGAGGGTGTTTGCTATGACCAGTGCGTTCTCTTGGCAAAACTCTGTTAGCCTTTGCTCTGCTTCATTCTGTACTCCAAGGCTAAATTTGCCTGTTACTCCAGGTATTTCTTGACTTCCTGCTTTTGCATTCCAGTCCCCTGTAATGAAAAGGACATCTTTTTTGGGTGTTAATTCTAGAAGGTCTTGTAGGTCTTCATAGAACTGTTCTGCTTCTAAAGCATTACTGGTCAATGCATAGACTTGGATTATTGTGATACTGAATGGTTTGCCTTGGAAACGAACAGAGATCATTCTGTCATTTTTGAGATTGCATCCAAGTACTGAATTTCGGACTCTTTTGTTGACTGTGATGGCTACTTCATTTCTTGTAAAGGATTCTTGCCCGCAGTAGTAGATATAATGGTCATCTGAGTTAAATTCACTGTTTCCAGTCCATTTTAGTTCGCTAATTCCTAAAATGTCGACATTCACTCTTGCCATCTCCTGTTTGACCACCTTCAATTTGCCTTGATTCATGGACCTAAGATTCCAGGTTCCTATGCAGTATTGCTATTCACAGCATTGGACTTTACTTCCATCACTGTCACATCCACGGGATGTTGTTTTTGCTTTGGCTCTGTCTCTTCACTCTTTCTGTGGTTATTTCTCCAATAATCTCCAGTAGCATACTGGGCACCTACCGACCTGGGGAATTCATCTTTCAGTGTCCTATCTTTTTGCCTTTTCATACTGTTCATGGGGTTCTCAAGGCAAGAATACTGAAGAATTCTGATTAGAGGAAGTCTTTCCAGAGGAGATGAATTTCAAAGTTTTCCTTGAAACAAAAAAGGTCGTCTTTAGCATATATATGTTACCCACTTTAAACAGGGCTAGGTCCATTTGTTTTCTATTACTGAATTTTAGAATTTTCCTCCTCTTTGATTTTCTCCATCTCTGCTAATTTACATGAGGCTTACTCTATTGCCAGTTGGCAGCCACTGAAACTTCTAAAGACAGGAGTAGTGATCTGAGCCGCTCTTACTATTATATCCATGGCATCTGAAAGATGGATTATAGATAAAGGTCAGAAGCAGGATGCTATCCTGTACATGATTTTATATACTTAGAATTGCCCTAGTGGGCAATTAAGAAGGAGAAAAGGATTTTCCTAGGGCAAAGTGTTTTCTGACTCTGAACACAGGTTAACCCATAAAGACAGTCCTCTAGGTGGCACCAGAAGCTTAAGGATTGTGGCCTCATGTTTCCTTCCTTGTAGCTGCCTGAAGCTCCAGGGCCAATGACTTTAGGGCTAGGTGATGTCTTTTCTTCTGGATAAGATGAAAGTAAAATAGAGGCAATTGAAAATCTTTATCTAATCAGATTATGAGGATTATATATAGTTGGAAAGACCAGAAGTATATACAAGTATACAGATTTGTAGGAACAAATGAATAATTCAGTAAGTGATACTGATTCAGTTGGCTAAGGACTTTTGGGAAAAAAATTTATGTATACTATTATTATACTCCAGTAATTCCCTGGTGGCTTAGACAGTAAAGTGTCTGCCTACAATGCGGGAGACCTGGGTTCAATCCCTGGGTTGGGAAGATCTCCTGGAGAAGGAAATGGCAACCTACTCCAGTATTCCTGCCTGGAAGATCCCGTGGATGGAGAAGCCTGGTAGGCTACAGTCCATGGGGTCACAAAGAGTCAGACATGACTGAGCGACTTGACTTTACTATTATACTCCAAAATAAGTTCCAGGTGAATTAACTCCTTTTTTTCTTTAGGTAAATTTTTTCTTAAAATTTTTAAAATTGTGATAAAATACACATAAAGTTTACCATCTTGACCATTTTCAAGTGTACAGTTAAGTGGTATTAAGTGCATTCACACAGATGTGTTGCCATCATTATCATCCACAGACCTTTCTTCATCTTGTTAAATGGTGGATTAACTTTTTCAGTATAAAAAATAGAAACTTCAAAAAGCTTAGGAAAAATATGTGTGTTTTTATAGCATCTTGGGGAGAATTTTTTTTTCGGCCCCAAAGCAGAGGTATCAAAAGTTAATATATTTATTCATTTGATTGCATAAAGATGAACACTTTCCATTTAAATAAATAACTTTATTGGTTTATCATATATATTCATACATACGTATATTCCTTCTGTTGGCAGAGTTCAGTAAGTAAGACTGTTTCCTTGCTGGTTGTCAGCCAGAGGCTGCTCTCAGTTCCATGAGGCCACCTGCGGTTCCTTTCCACATGACCTTCTCACCCTCTTAAACATGGCAGCTTCTTTCTTCAAAACTTGAAAAAGAGTCCCTAGGTCTGCTAATGCAGACTATTACATAACAACAAAACATTAGTCTTATATAACATCTATGTAGAATCTCTGTACATCGATATAGGTCCATGTATATAGGTATATATATATACACACACACCTGCATGTAATCATGGAGACCCCATATTCCAATCCATAATCATGGACTTCCATCTCATCATCTTTGCCGTATCAGTTCAGTTCAGTCACTCAGTAGTGTCTAACTCTTTGTGGCCCCACATGCCAGGTCTCCCTGTCCATCACCAACTTCCGGAGTTCACTCAGACTCACGTCCATTGAGTCAGTGATGCCATCAAACCATCTCATCCTCTGTTGTCCCCTTCTCCTCCTGCCCTCAATCTTTCCCAGCATCAGGGTCTTTTCAAATGAGTCAGCTCTCCGCATCAGGTAGCCACAGTATTGGAGTTTCAGCTTCAACATCAGTCCCTCCAGTGAACACCCGGGACTGATTTCCTTTAGGATGGATCGGTTGGATCTCCTTGCAGTCCAAGGGACTCTCAAGAGTCTTCTCCAATACCACAGTTCAAAAGCATCAATTCTTCGGTGCTCAGTCTTTATAGTCGAACTCTCACATCCATACATGACCACTGAAAAAACCATAGCCTTGACTAGATGGACCTTTGTTGGCAAAGTAATGTCTCTGCTTTTGAATATGCTGTCTTGGTTTGTCATAACTTTGCTTCCCAGGAGCAAGTGTCTCTTAATTTCATGGCTGCAATCACCATCTGCAGCGATTTTGGAGCCCAGAAAAACCTTGCCTTATAATGTAACATAATACAGGGAGTACCCCTACCATGTATGTTTATCAGATGGAGAAAACATGCAATATGAGTTTTAAGAAGATACAAAAAAAATTGGATGAGAATAGGAATTTTGTGGGGCTTTGTTAAATAATATATTGACTACAATTGTATTTTATTCTTAAATTTAAAGTCTAAATTCTTCTTGGAAATTATTGCTGAATAGAAAGTATACAGACTTTTAAGAGGTTTTATGTACTTAGGATAATATCAGAATATTGGTAGAGATTATCAATCATTTAGTTTGTTTAGCTTAATATTGTTCAAAAATAAAGGATTGACCGAGGTTAAGATAATTTTGATCTATATAATCTCTAAATTTCCTTTCTGACTCTAATGATAGTAACAGAAATAACTCATATTTTTGAATGATTCCTCTGAGTAAGCATTGAGATAGATAATTCACCTCATTTAGTCTTCACAGTGGGGCTTCCCTGGTATCTTAGCTGATACAGAATTCACCCGCAATGCAGCAGACCCCGGTTTGATTCCTGGGTCGGGAAGATCTCCTGGAGAAGGGACAGGCTACCCACTGCAGTACTCTTGGGCTTCCCTGATGGCTTAGATGGTAAAGAATCTGCTTGCAATGTGGGAGACCTGAGTTCCATCCCTGGGTTGGGAAGATTACCCTGGAGAAGGGAAAAGCTACCCACTCCACTACTCTTGCCTGGAGAATCCCTATGGACAGAGGAGCTTAGTGTGTTGCAGTCCATCAGGTCACAACGAGTTGGACAGAGCGAGTAAGCAGAGCACAACAGCACAGTCTTTACAGTGACCCTATGAATTAGATGCCTTTTTGATACCCATATTGCAGATGAGAAAACTGAGGCCTAGAGAAGGTAAGTAATTTGTCTAAGGTTACAGAGATAGAAATTTAGTATCGTAGTAATTTTATCCAATTAAGTGGCCTCTAGAAGCCCAAAGTTATACTGCCTAAAAAAAATCACCTGTGCCAGTCTGGCAATGCATAAGAGCCAGATCTCCATGATGTCAATCCAAGTGACTCAATTAAAAAAAAAAATGCTAAATGAGGACTGTTCTTCCCCTATTTAATAACCATGTTTCAGAACTACAGGAAATGCTTATTGAGAAATAATATTAAAAATTATGTAGATTACTTAACAAAGATGAAGCTCTACACAATCCCTAGTATCTTTTCATAACTCACACTTCATCTTTGGAAAAGATAGAAGGATAACAGAGAGAGACATATTGGGGGCTCTTGTGGTATTCTGGCTTCTGCCTGTTTTTGATTACTTTTATCATTAACTTCTTTACAATTAGCATTTTACCCCTCAATCACGTTCAGTCTTGGTTCTGAATTAAGAAATCTCACAATAAATCTTGAATTGTAATTGGTTATGTATGTTTTTAAAAAATCCTATAGTGACTTGGTATCAAATGCAGAGTTAAGCTCAACTTGGTCAGACTCTTGGGGGACATACTACTTTCATATTGACCAATTTCTGGTGGCAGTTGTCTGGATGTAATTTGAGATAAATCCTTGGTATGATTCCTTAATCATTCCCTCACTTGAATTCTCCAACTGCCTCAGAGGCAGCAACTCATTGACTCTTATCTGTCTTGAGATTATAAACTCATAAATGTCTTAATTTTTCCATTACATTATAGTACCATCTGTTTTTCCAATAGCAACGTCAAGACACATAATAGGATTCTGTTGCCAATCTCAAATTTGTGCTAGACAGCTCAATCACTGTAACATTCTTGTTTCATTTGTGTTTTATTTTGTTATTGAGGCTACATGTTTAGTTTTAGCCTTCTTTTTAGTCTGGAAATTGGTTTTTTGTTTTTAATTTAAATTTTATTTTATATTGGGATATGGTTGATTTACAATGTTTTGTTAGTTTCAGATTTAAAGCAGTGATTCTGTTTCACATATATCCATTCTTTTTCAGTCTGGAAATTTGTTACAAGCTTTTCCCCCAGACCTTATGTGAAGTTATATCATGTTGTGTGTTTTCACTAAAATTAGAGACCTGGGAAAATAAATCATTTGTATAATATTTAGTTGGGGGAAATATTCTTGGGATAATAATCAGTCTGGGCATTTAGACAGACTGGAAATGCAGTTCCACTTTTCAGATGCTCAGTGTTTTTCAAGAGAACATCCAGCCCACTGGAGAGGAATGAAGGGGCATGGGGCTTGTGAAAGGGGACTACTTCGTGTTTGCAGTTGTCCTCAAACTTCCATTCACTCATTTTTTGTAAATGAATTCAACACTTCTGGCTGAGCATGATACTGAAAGGTGGAAATGCACACAGATGACACCTATTATAGCCTCTAACTTCGAATATTTATCTCTCAGTTCAGTGGGAAAGAAAAATTAAAAAACTAAAAGTTGTAACCCAGTTCACATGTAAAAGTACAGGTGAAAACACTTTACACTAGCAGTGGAAACTTGAGCTTTGGAGTAGAAGGGAAATTGCAGACTAAAGATGAACCTAAATAAAATTCTGAAGTGAAGCAGGGATTGGATAAAGCTGTTGTGTATTTTCTCTTTTATGTCCAGAGAAATATTTTTAACAGCAGAACTCCAAAAGCACAACAGTGAATTGAAAAATCGGTTTCTAGAAGCTTTGAAGAAACCGTATCACTGATGTAAGAAAGTCATAAATATTATGAGTGTTTTAATACGCTAAAATAACAAACTAAGAAGATTAGGTTTTATCAAATGGATTTTATGGCCTCAATAGTAACACTGCTTTATTTATTTTCATTATTTCCAGTGGAATAAACACTCCACATGTAACTAATATATTTGGATTAACTCCTCTGTGCTTTATTTGTTCTGGGAAGGATTAGCAACAAAGCTAGATTTATGAACCTTGGGGGAGGGATGTGCTTTGTTGAAATAGTCATCTGATTTTAGATGTTCTAAACAACTGTTTTTAGAGGCTCAGAAAGATACCTAATACCCAGGAAAGTTGAAATTAACCAGGCCTCAGCTCCTTAAGAGTATAACTACTGGCTAAGCAGCACAAGGGTGCTTCCTTGGTGACTCATTGGTAAAGAACCCACCCACCACTGAAGGGGACGTGGGTTCGATTTCTGGGTTGGGAAGATCCCCTGGAGAAGGAAATGGCAACCCACTCCAGTTTGCTTGCCTGGGAAATCCCATGGACAGAGGAGCTGGTGGGCTACATACAATCCATATGTGACCATGGGGTCACAAAAGAGTCAGTCACAATTTAGTGACTGAACAACAGTGACAGTAAAGCAGCATAGCGTAATAACTGCAAAATTTAGAAAAGCAGTGGAATAGTTTTCATTCTAGGACTAATCTACTGTTGTGGCAACCAGCACTTCCTTTGGTTCCAGGATGAGGACCTGGGACTGTTCTCTCCTGAGTCTTTTGGATGGTGCTTTCCCCAGCCTCAGATAGTTTCCTTATATATCTACACTGATCAGTGTGTGGATACCCTAGGTGGACCTTCTGCAGATGTTCAGGGTTCATTCTTTGTGCTACTTTCTTCTCTCTGGTCTACTTTATTGTCTCTGGACTTTTGTCTCTATCTACTAAGGGTTTCTTAGTTAAGGCCAGGCTTGGCCTCAGTTCCCCTCCCTGCTCTCAGTAAAACAGACCTTTTAGTAGAAAAATAGAAATTAATAGATTGAAGAACACTTAGAATATATAAATAAGATGATAACTATGGATGCAGTTTAAAATATGTGAAAGAAAGAATTCTAAAAGCACACTTTTTTTTCCAGATTTTAAAGAAATGGTTCCCATGCTGTGTAAATCATTGAAGAATATTTTAAAAGATAGACAGTGTCTAAGTTCATTTTGCAAACCAATATAAACTTCTTACCAAAACATGACAAAGATACAAAATTAAAAAAATTATAGGTACTTTTCATTCATAAATAGAGATAAAGTATATTCAGAATAATTTGAGAGTAAGCTGAACCACTCAGTGTTTAGAGAATAATACACCATGAACAAATAGGAATGTAGTTTGATAAATCTTATCAATTTCTTTTATATCAGTAGGCCAATAATTGTGATTATAGATTCTAATGAAGCATTAATAAAAATTCAATATCAATCTTTGATACAAACTCTTAGCAAACCAAAAATATAACATGATAAAAGGTATCGTGTCTTAAGGTATCAACTGATAATATTTTAACAGTGAAATGAAATCTAAAGTAAGAAGTAAGACAGGGATGTTGTTTCATAGTTATTCAATATTGGCATATGGAAAAAGGCAAATCAAAAGGAATTGAAGATAAAGTGTAATTATGTTCTGATAGCATAATTGTTTACATTTAACTGTTTATAAAAAGGAGCTGCACTTGCAGTGTTGAGAATGAAACAGTATTTTTCACCCTCCCTCATTTTTCAAAAAGAGAAAATTAGAATGTTTCTACTCCCTAGTTTGCTGCTGTTTTTGCAGTTTTGAATAAAATCATAGGAATTTTAATTTTTAATTATTTAATATAGCTGCTCTATCAAAAACAGTGACTGCTGCTGCTGCTATTTAGTTGCTAAGCTTGTCTGACTCTTTGTGACCCCATAAACTGTAGCCTGCCAGGCTTCTCTGTCCATGGGATTTCCCAGCAAGAATACTGGAGCAGGTTGCCATTTCCTTCTCCAAAAATAATGACAATTGCATTCAGTTCCATTAGAATATTTTAAAGCTATGTAGTCTAAGTTTTCTTTGTTTTTAGTACTTACTGACAGTTTTTATACTTCTTTCCTTTTATTAAATTAAAAAAAAACTTCAAATTCATTTTGTGGCCAGCTAAAGTAGAACCTGGAATAGCTTTTAAGGATGGAAATGTGGTTGGTAGAATTTCTAAGTTCTTATATGGTGGGGAGTATCTTTCAGTGGATTCTCAAATGAATGCTTGTACAACCACATAGAAAATGTTGGTACATCTGTTGTTTTCAAGATTCTATAGACAAAGCTAAGTTGTTTTCAGACTGTTATTTTATGGAGCAGAAATCTGACGTCATCAGAGCTTTATTTTTCCTTTGTGGTTCATCTTTTCGTTTTACTTGAAGCTGGTTTGAATTTATTTAACCCATAAAATTCACAGGTTTTATGAGGATATATCTTTTATTTTCATTACATTTGCTTATGAGTAACATACAACATATTTAAAGTATAGTATTACCACGAATAAACAAGAATGTGGCTTTATAAAATCTGTTGGTATAATCTTTTATATCAGTGGTTCAAAAGAAAAAAGTCACACAGTCATATCCAGAAATTCCAGTGAGACATGAAGGAATATTCAATATCCATTTTTTTTAATTTTATTTTTAAACTTTACAATATTGTATTAGTTTTGCCAAATATCGAAATGAATCCACCACAGGTATACCCGCGTTCCCCATCCTGAACCCTCCTCCTTCCTCCCTCCCCTACCCTCCCTCTGGGTCATCCCAGTGCACCAGCCCCAAGCATCCAGTACCATGCATCGAACCTGGACCGGCGACTCGTTTCATACATGATTTTATTACATGTTTCAATGCTATTCTCCCAAATCTCCCTTTTGATACAAGCTGTTAGTAAACTGAAACCAGAACATGGTTCTGTTTCTCTTTTGAGAATACTTTTTATATGTGTATTTCATGTGCTTGATTTGTTCTCCATATCTTTTATTTTCTCTCATCAATTCTGTCTATATTGGGCCGTTTTTTTTTTAGTTTTTCTTGAGCATGTATTTACTTTGTCATCTCAGTTTGTCACTCGTAGCAAATCTCTTGTTTGCTGATTCTTTTAAAAAAACTCAGCAGTCAAGCTTTTCAGACCTCAAAAAATATCTCTTAATATTGTTCTTAATTTTCTGTTTTCATAAAACAAACTGTACGCCCCAGATCTTGTTAACTATAGATTTTTTAATGACTTTTTTAGGCAAGAAGTCAGTTTTCTTGAGGTGCTGGGGGCACGACGTTGCTTGGATTTGTCAGTTTGGTCCCTCTTTTTCACTGCTGAGTATTTTCACAGTCAAATTATTATTGTTCTTTTCAATATATTTGCTGAGAGATATCTCTGTTTTATCAGTGGGAAACACTGATGGTGGCTTTTGTCGAGATCATGTTAGTTCCTTTCAAATACATGAAACACCAACAAACAGGAGTTATTTTAGATTCTCTCAAGTTTTACTTTGCCATTTTAGAGGTCCAGAAATCTAGAAGGAAGATGGAAACTGCAGAACTAGGAGCAGGCAGAGCAGGGAGCATGGTCTTGATGCTCAAAAACTAGGTTTCCATGTTTATTGTGATAAGAGAAATGTGCACCTTGTCTCTAAGACAAATTAAAGAGCTGTGCACTTTCATCTTTCCTCCTTTTCTTCCTCTTCCTCTGCTGTCATCCTCATTCTCTTTTAAGTTTTACTTATTTTTGTCTTGGTTTCCTTTTTAATGTTTATTGCTAAATACATGCAAAAAAGAGTATATAGTTATTTGTGCAGTTTAGAGAGAAATTGCAATGTTAACATGCATAGATAATTACTAACTAAATCAAGCCAGCACACAAGAGGTCCCCATTGCCCCTCCTCACATGTAACTCCTCTCTCTCTCCTGGAGGTAACCACTTTCCTGACTTTTGTATAATCATGCTCTTGCTTTTCTTGTATATGTACATGTACATATACATTGGAGAAGGAAATGGAAACCCACTCCAGTATTGTCTGGAAAATCCCATAGACAGGAGCCTGGTGGGCTACAGTTCATAGGGTCGCAAAGAGTCAGACACAGCTGAGCGACTGAGCACAACCTAAGTATATTCTTATACAATATGAGATAGTTTTGCTAGATTTTATAATTTTACATGAAATTATGCTGTATATTTTCTTTTGTGACTTTCTATTTTTCACTCATTATTGGATTTGTGAGATCTGTTTCTTGAATGAGGTAGTAGTTTCCTAATTTTCACTGCTTTTCAAATGTGATGTCCTTAAGATAGAGTTCACCTAGTGAATACCTATTGTTTTACCTCCTTGCAGCTCTTGGTATCATCACACATTTATTTACCAATCTGTTTGATGGATGCGCAGCTTAGTGTGAAAGGTTCTGTGAGATGGGGGAGTCATCTTTGTGTCTTACCCTTACACTGAGGATGGAGCTCTTTGGAGGGAGGCTCTCCTCTTAGAATCCTCACCTAGATGTACCCTTGCTTTGATCTTTTGACTCCCTAGAGAAAGCAAGCCATGGAAACTAAGTTAAAGTTCAGAGATTTGGCAAAAGTTTTCGTCACTTATATTTTGACATGGTTGTTGTTCAGTTGCTCATGGAACAACAGACTGGTTCCAAATAGGAAAAGGAGTACGTCAAGGCTGTTTATTGTCACCCTGCTTATTTAACGTATATGCAGAGTACATCATGAGAAACGCTGGACTGGAAGAGGCATAAGCTGGAATCAAGATTGCTGGGAGAAATATCAATAACCTCAGATATGCAGATGACACCACCCTTATGGCAGAAAGTGAAGAGGAACTCAAAAGCCTCTTGATGAAAGTGAAAGTGGAGAGTGAAAAAGTTGGCTTAAAGCTCAACATTCAGAAAACGAAGATCATGGGATCCGGTCCCATCACTTCATGGGAAATAGATGGGGAAACAGTGGAAACAGTGTCAGACTTTATTTTTCTGGGCTCCAAAATCACTGCAGATGGTGACTGCAGCCATGAAATTAAAAGACGCTTACTCCTTGGAAGGAAAGTTATGACCGACCTAGATAGCATATTCAAAAGCAGAGACA
This sequence comes from Bos taurus, assembly GCF_002263795.3. NCBI lineage: Eukaryota > Metazoa > Chordata > Mammalia > Artiodactyla > Bovidae > Bos > Bos taurus. The sequence continues at coordinate 45,632,341 of NC_037342.1, read as the reverse complement.
TTACTTTGCCAACAAAGGTCCGTCTAGTCAAGGCTGTGGTTTTTCCTGTGGTCATGTATGGATGTGAGAGTTGGACTGTGAAGAAAGCTGAGTGCCAAAGAATTGATGCTTTTGAACTGTGGTGTTGGAGAAGACTCTTGAGAGTCCCTTGGACTGCAAGGAGATCCAACCAGTCCATGCTGAAGGAGATCAGCCCTGGGATTTCTTTAGAAGGAATGATGCTAAAGCTGAAACTCCAGTACTTTGGCCATCTCATGTGAAGAGTTGACTCATTGGAAAAGACTCTGCTGCTGGGAGGGATTGGGGGCAGGAGGAGAAGGGGACAACAGAGGATGAGATGGTTGGATGGCATCACTGACTCAATGGACATGAGTCTGAGTGAACTCTGGGAGTTGGTGATGGACAGGGAGGCCTGGCGTGCTGCGATTCATGGGGTCGCAAAGAGTCGGACACGACTGAGCGACTGAACTGAACTGAACTGAACTGAACTTGATGCATTTGTTGTTGTTCAGTCGCAAAGTCACGTCGGACTCTTTGCAACCCCATGGACTGTAGCATGCCAGGCTTCCCTGTCCTTCACTATCTCCTGGAGTTTAGATTTAAGGTTTATTATTTATTATTGTTACTTTTATTTTGTCCAAAATTTCAGTGTCTGTTTTAGTCTCTCCAGAGCAGATCGATTAGTTCAAATAGCCTTAAGCCTACACTTTTTTCCTTTCGTAATTGGTGTGATTGCCTTTTTTTTTTTTTTTTTTGATGACATTTTTCTATTTTGTATTATGGCAGCACTCACATGACTGTATACAGTGACTAAAATTCATCATGCCTTTTTAAGATATCACCACACCAGGATCCTCATCTTAATTAGGTGGTAATCTGTGCTGTGGGGTTAAAATATTTCTTTGGACAATGTCATTTCCTCTAGGTTCAAATAGGATTTAAATAGGCCTCTTTTCCTGCAAACACTCCGGTCTGTCCTTTCAGCATCAAATAAAGGCACAGTAAAGCTGACTAGGGAACTAGTTTTAATTAATTAGGAATTACCTTGGCATTACTTTCTTTGTATTCCCAGAAAGGCCTTTCTGTTCCTTGAAGGAAGTTACAGTTTAGTGTTCCTTTTTCCTGTCTTTCATCCATTATATCTTTAAACATATTCTCAGTGTAACTACAGGTAAAACCTTCTGTAGTCCCCTCCCTGGCTGATTTTTCCCTTTCATTATATCCTTTGGGTCCATTCAGTGAGAACTTGGAAGGAACTGAAGCTAGGAGTTAACTAATGTATTCATTATGCCACCCTAAGCAAGAGTTCTGTTTTGTATATTCTGAAATGTTGTTATTCAAATTGTAAGTGTTCTTTTTGTTGTAACTTTATTGTGAATGTACCCTGCCCTTCAGCCATTTAGGAAATTTGTGCTGTTAATTTTTCCAATTTCAGTTTCTCCTCCTCTACTAGCTTTACCCCATCAGCATTCAAACATGCTAAGTCTCTTAAAAAAAGAAACCTGTTCATCATTAAACCCTCTTTAGCTACTGCCCACTCAAGTGCTCTTGCCTGGGGAATCCTATGGATGGAGGAGCCTGGTAGGCTACAGTCCATGGGGTCGGTAGGAGTCAGGCGCGACTGAGCGATTTTGCTTTTGCTTTTCACTTTCATGCATTGGAGAAGGAAATGGCAACCCACTCTGGTGTTCTTGCCTGGAGAGTCCCAGGGACGGCGGAGCCTGGTGGGCTGCCATCTATGGGGTCGCACAGAGTCGGACACGACTGAGGCAACTTAGCAGCAGCAGCAGTAGTAGCTACTGCCCTATGACTCTCCTTCACTGTACAATCAAAGTTGTCTGTAATTTCCTTATATCCTAAATCTTCTGGGGTTTTCCCCTGAATGATAAAATTGAAAATCAATTAGTCAAGTTCCTTAAAAAATTATTTTGTATTTTAATTGAGAATACACCAAAATAGTAGATAATTTTGTATGAATTGATATTTTAATAATACTGCATCTTCTCATCTAATAATACCATTTGCTTTTCTATTTAATAAAGTTTCTTTCATATTTTTAAGTAAAATTGAGTCATTTTCCTCATATAGATTTTGTTACATTTGTTCTAATGTATTTAATAATTTTTCTTCCTGTAGTGAATGTTTTCCTTCTCAGTCTAATTATTATGGCTGGTTGATATTGCAGACTATTGATCTTTGTAGACGTCCCTCATATAGGGCCAGTTTACTCAACACTCAACTCGTTAATTCTAATAGTTTTTCAGTTGATTATCTTGTGTATTCTGAGGAGACAGTCATATAGTTTGCAAAATTGCACTTTTAATCTTGTTTTTTCCTAATATATTTATGTTTTCCTTGTCTTATTGAAATGAGTACTGCTCCCAATAAAATTTTTACTAGTAGCAGTGGTAATGAGAATCCTCATTAATCTTACTGTTGTTGTTTAGTGGGCATGATTCTAATATTTAATTTAAGGTGTGGTACTTGCTGTGGGGTGTTTTTAAGGAGTTTTACTTTATTCCTGGTTTCTAAAAGTACTGGGATTTTTATTTGTTCATTTTAACCAAAACTGGTTGTTGAACATTAACCACCACTTGTGGGATATCTATCAGTCAGGTCATATGTTTTCCTTTACATCATCAGATAAACACTAACATAGTCATGATGTATTATTTTTTAATGCATTGCTGGATTTGGTTTTTCAATATTGATGTGTAATGTTTTCATCTATGTTCAGAAGCGAGTCTAGTCTGTAGTTTGTGTTATGTTTGTTTTTCCTTTCTAGTTTAGATTTCAGGGTTAGGTTAGCCAGGTATAATGCTACTGTTCTAAGTCTGTGCATTAGTTGCAGGTAATAAGATAATTTCCATATAATACTCTAAAGAATCAATAGATAAAGTATTATAAATAATAAAGGAATTATGCAAGATTGCTGGATATCAACTTATAAAAATATATACCATCCCTTTTCATGGACAATTACTATTTGTAGAAAACAGAAAATGAGGTAACACTGCAGTGATGACAAAAAATAAAAATTATATGGAAACTAGCCAAAAAGTCTTCATAAGACCTTTAAATCAAAAAACCATTAAAAGCTAAAGACCTAAGAAAATTTCGTATGCCGTGTTTAAAGACAGACTGACTTAATATTATGGTGATTCAAATTCTTTATATGATAAGATATAAATAAAACAAGATTTTAACAAATATTTTAAGAGTTTTTGAGAAACTCAACATATATAGTCTATGTGTATCTATCTATCTGCATATATTGATCTCTTCTCAGTTTTAGATGTTGCAGATATCTTTGTCTAGATGACAATCATCTGTTAGCTTTGTCCGGGGCAGTCTTCACTAAAAAAAGAATCCTTAATTTTGCTGTAGTCAAAGCATCAGTGCTTTTTTCACTGATTACAGAATGTATTTTCCACCTCAGAGTTATGGAGATATTCTCCTATATCTTAGAAAACACAATATATGTGAGATACTAAATAAGTGTAAAATAATAAAGATCCACAACTAGCTAAGAAACTTTTGAAAAAGAACAAAAGAGGAGACCTATTAGGTCTTCAAGTAAGTTGTGGTGGTTGTGATTTAGTCGCTAAGTCATGTCTGACTTTTGTGACCCTGTGACTGTAGCCTGCCAGGATCCTCTGTCCATAGGATTCTCCAGGCAGGATTACTGGAGTGGGTTGCCATTCCCTTCTCCAGGGAATCTTCCCGACCTAGGAATCGAACCTGGGCCTCCCATTGCGGGCAGATTATTTACCGACTGAGCTACAAGGGAAGCCCTTGTAAGATAGGAATGGCAAAAAGAATAATGTAACAGAGTAGAAGGCCCAGAAATAGGTATGCTGCTGCTGCTGCTAAGTCGCTTAAGTCGTGTCCGACTCTGTGCGACCCCACAGATAGCAGCCCACCAGGCTCCCCCGTCTCTGGGATTCTCCAGGCAAGAACACGAGTGGGTTGCCATTTCCTTCTCCAGTGCATGAAAGTGAAAAGGGAAAGTGAAGTCGCTCAGTCGTGCCGACTCTTCGCGACTCCATGGACTGCAGCCCACCAGGCTCCTCCGTCCATGGGATTTTCCAGGCAAGAGTACTGGAGTGGAATGCCATTGCTTTCTCATATTGTAAACTAGCACTAATGTTTATATGATACTATATTTTTCATGAATATATACACATCAGGACTTTATGGAATACATTTGACTGAGTGTCCATAAAGCAGAATAGGAATGTGGGTAGGGAATTAAGAGAAAAGTACAATAAACTGTAACAAGAGAATGGCCTTGCACAAACACCATCACCTATGAAGTTTGATCATCTCAATTTCCTGCACTTGGAGTTTATTTTTTCTATATTAAAAAAAATAAGCAGTCTGTCCAGGAAAGTCAAGGGCAGCTAGTGTGGTCTGATGCTTCGGAATAAAGTCCTCTTTATCCTAGTATGTAAGGATTCTCCAGCAGAAATTTCAGCCTCATGCTTGCTTGCTGTTAAGTAGATATATTAAGTTCCAGTGTCAGTATGAACCAGATACGTCACGTATACACACGTGTTTAAAATGGGCTGCAAGCAGAATAGCCACCAACTCTCAGCCAGCTGACATTTGTGAACATGGATCAAGTGTTGCTCGATAGTCTATTTTTCAAAAGAAGCCAGAAATATAATTTTCATGTAAAAATCTCCCAGTTTTTAGTTATTTACAATCTAATTTATAAAGTTTATATCACTATGTGAGACCTAATTAGGCTCATAGGACAACAATTTAATATATCTTAACAGATATGAACCTTATCAGTTGCTAAATTCTGCCCACATGTACAGAAATTCTAAGTCGCTTCAGTCGTGTCCGACTCTGTGCAACCCCATAGATGGCAGCCCACCAGGCTCCCCCGTCCCTGGGATTCTCCAGGCAAGAACACTGGAGTGGGTTGCCATTTCCTTCTCCAGTGCATGAAAGTGAAAAGTGAAAGTGAAGTCACTCAGTCATGTCTGACTCTTAGCGACCCCATGGACTGAAGCCTACCAGGCTCCTCTGTCCGTGAGATTTTCCAGGCAAGAGTATTGGAGTAGGGTGCCATTGCCTTCTCCACAGAAATTCTAGTCATTCTTATTCCCTTATTGCAAAATATGAATGGACCACTGTGAATCACCACTTATTTAAGGAATACCTGCATCATGACCAAGGTTGACAGAATAAAAACCCCTCTCTCGAGAAACAGAAATAATTCTGGAAACAGAAGACAAGTTTAAGTGTATCACACATAGTAATTGCCTTTCCAGGTCTAATAATTGTTTCTGCTTTCCTAGTCTGTAACTTCCAGAAGATCAGAATTCTTATAGGCTTGGTGGGCTTATGGGTAATTAGTTGCCTAATCTAGAATGTAATTCACAATGCAAAATCCTATTGCATTGATGAACTGACCACCTATGACACCAGTCTGAAGAATTAAAGAGGACTGTCCCTACACCACCACAGAGTGCTCAAGTGCATTAAAATTGATGACAGATTTCATTGTTACGGGAGACACCATCACGGTGCTGTGCATTGTTCTTGAAACGCTGGTGACAAGACACTTTTTTTGTTGCTTTTGCTTTTATATTATCTTGGGATATTTGTAGAACGCTATAAAAAGAATGTGTCAGTTCCTTCATATCTTATTTCATGTGTTAGAATAATTAGACAGAATAAGGCCAGGAGCAAATATTTTATTATAATAGACTATATGCTTTTAAAGAATAATTAGAGCAAGTCACAGATTCTATAGTTTGAACTAGAGTCTTACCAGGAATTTGTGCATTAAGATTGATGAATTCTGAGCTCTTAATGCAAGAACTGAACGGAAGAATTTACTTGATTCTCTTGGTCATTTACTGTGTAGATAAAATTCTGTGCCTTTAGTGATTCCTTTAGTGACAAAGGTCTACATTTCTCCATTCAAAACTATTTGCCACTTATGATAGGGTCTTGTTTTCTTTTTTGTTTGACTAAAATACACTGAGAAAACCAAAAGCACAAGCCTGATGTAGGGTGGAGAGGGATACAAAATAAATATGATGTAAGCTTCGCACTCAAAATGCTCATACTTACAGCGTTGAAAATTGCTGGTTGTTTGCATCAAGTCCAAAAAGAATGCTATATTATAGTTTTCCAGAAATAGAATAAGCAGTGGTTAAAAACTGTAGGCACTGTAGTCAGACTGCCTGAATTCTAATTAGCTCCACAGTATAGTAGCTGTATGACCTTGGATAGATTACTAAACCTTTGTTTCCTCACTGTAAAGTTGTAGTAAGAAATACACATAGATTGTTGTGAAGATTTAATGTAATACTATTTGTAAAAGGTTGAGAGCTGCTTCTGGACTTTTCACATTATATGGAAATTTAGGATATAACTCTTGTAATCACCCTTTGAAATAGACTTTATTATGCCTTTGGATGATTAGAAAACCGATGTTTAAGAAGATCAAATGACTTTTAAATAAATCCACACGTACCAGATCTGAGTCTGAAGCCCTGTTCAATTTTCACATTACAAACAAGGTTCCAGAATTTTCTGAGGAAGTAACATTTTCAGATACTCTTTTTCCTTATGACACTGTATCCCAGTTTGAGGTTTGTAAACTGTAACCTCAATAATCCTCACTACTACTTTTGAATGACTGGGATATTCAAGGTTCAAGTCCCAGAAAGTGATTAGAGCAGGAGAAACTTGAAAAAAAAATAAGCAATGCTTTCCTTTTCAGGGAAAGTTCTTCCTTTTATCCCACAGTTCTGGTCTTGCACAGTGATGCCAGTTGGTGTGACTTAAGGAAAACCTCTTTCTACCAATGTGTTTTCCTGAGAGAGTGAATGAACAAACATCCCAGAGGAACATAAATTGCCTCTCAGAAACAAAGACCCTTGTGTGGCTTGATTTAATCAATTTGCTTTTCTAATGCAACATTGAGCCATATTGAAAGAATTAAAAGAAATGCTAGAATAAGAATAAAATGAGGAAGACAGTGGCATTTTGAATGCCATAGTAAAAATAATGGATGCATAGTGGATCAGAAGAAAAGAGGAGAGAACATAGGTTGAAACAGGCAGCTGAAGGGTAATAAAATGGACAGAGACTGAGGGAGAGTATACAGAAAGGTTATGAGGGAAGCACAGAGTACTCTAAACCCTTGCTACTCAAAGTGTGGCCCTTTGATCTGCCGCAGAACATCACCTGGTAGAAATGCAGCATCTCAGACTCCATCCACAATTAGGACCTGCATTTTAACAAAATTACCAAATGACTGAATGCACATTAAAGTTTGAGAAGAGAACATCGAAGACATACAAGTTGAGTGATACAAGGAACATGCAGATGGGTGGTCGATGGGATGGTGGCAGAAGTGAGCAGCCTAATGGATGAGATGAAGATGAAAATAAGGGGATCCCAAAATCTTCTAGGAAAGAAGTGGCCATTAAGTATTCTATGAATAGTTGAGTTGATTGTCAATTACGTATTCATCTCCATTTGGGCTTTCAGAACCTCACTGGTATAAGATGAAGCCTGGAAGTTTCTTGAGGAATAGTTATTAGATCAGATCAGATCAGTCGCTCATCGTGTCCGACTCTTTGTGACCCCATGAATCACAGCACGCCAGGCCTCCCTGTCCATTACCAACTCCTGGAGTTCACTCAGACTCATGTCCATTGAGTCAGCGATGCCATCCAGCCATCTCATCCTCTGTTGTCCCCTTCTCCTCCTGCCCCCAATCCCTCCCAGCATCAGAGTCTTTTCCAATGACTCAACTCTTCGCATGAGGTGGCCAAAGTACTGGAGTTTTAGCTTTAGCATCAGTCCTTCCAAAGAAATCCCAGGGCTGATCTCCTTCAGAATGGACTGGTTGGATCTCCTTGCAGTCCAAGGGACTCTCAAGAGTGTTCTCCAGCACCACAGTTCAAAAGCATCAATTCTTCGGCGCTCAGCCTTCTTCACAGTCCAACTCTCAAATCCATACATGACCACAGGAAAAACCATAGCCTTGACTAGATGAACCTTTGTTGGCAAAGTAATGTCTCTGCTTTTGAATATGCTATCTAGGTTGGTCATAACCTTCCTTCCAAGGAGTAAGCGTCTTTTAATTTCATGGCTGCAGTCACCATCTGCAGTGATTTTGGAGCCCAGAAAAATAAAGTCTGACACTGTTTCCACTGTTTCCCCATCTATTTCCCATGAAGTGATGGGACCGGATGCCATGATCTTCGTTTTCTGAATGTTGAGCTTTAAGCCAACTTTTTCACTCTCCACTTTCACTTTCATCAAGAGTTCCTCTTTTGAGTTCCTCTTCACTTTCTGCCATAAGGGTGGTGTCATCTGCATATCTGAGGTTATTGATATTTCTCCCGGCAATCTTGATTCCAGCTTGTGCTTCTTCCAGTCCAGCATTTCTCATGATGTACTCTGCATATAAGTTAAATAAACAGGGTGACAATATACAGCCTTGATGAACTCCTTTTCCTATTTGGAATCAGTCTGTTGTTCCATGTCCAGTTCTAACTCTTGCTTCCTGACCTGCATACAGATTTCTCAAGAGGCAGATCAGGTGGTCTGGTATTCCCATCTCTTTCAGACTTTTCCACAGTTCATTGTGATCCACACAGTCAAAGGCTTTGGCATAGTCAATAAAGCAGAAACAGATGTTTTTCTGGAGCTCTCTTGATTTTTCTATGATCCAGAATATGTTGGCAATTTGATCTGTGGTTCCTCTGCCTTTTCTAAAACCAGCTCGAACATCAGAAGTTTACGGTTCACATATTGCTAAAGCCTGGCTTGGAGAATTTTGAGCATTACTTTACTGGCATGTGAGATGAGTGCAATTGTGCAGTAGTTTGAGCATTCTTTGGCATTGTCTTTCTTTGGGATTGGAATGAAAACTGACCTTTTCCAGTCCTGTGGCCACTGCTGAGTTTTCCACATTTGCTGGCATATTGAGTGCAGCACTTTCACAGCATCATCTTTCAGGATTTGGAATAGTTCAACTGGAATTCCATCACCTCCACTATCTTTGTTCATAGTGATGCTTTCTAAGGCCCACTTGACTTCACATTCCAGGATGTCTGGCTCTAGGTCAGTGATCACACCATTGTGATTATCTGGGTTGTGAAGATCTTTTGTACAGTTCTTCTGTGTATTTTTGCCATCTCTTCTTAATATCTTCTGTTTCTGTTAGGTCCATACTATTTCTGTCCTTTATCGAGCTCATCTTTGCATGAAATGTTCCTTTGGTATCTCTGATTTTCTTGAAGAGATCCCTAGTCTTTCCCATTCTGTTGTTATCCTCTATTTCTTTGCATTGATCGCTGAAGAAGGCTTTCTTATCTCTTCTTGCTATTCTTTGGAACTCTGCATTCAGATGTTTATATCTTTCCTTTTCTCCTTTGCTTTTCACTTCTCTTCTTTTCACAGCTATTTTTGTAAGGCCTCCCCGGACAGCCATTTTGCTTTTTTGCATTTCTTTTCCATGGGAATGGTCTTGATCCCTGTCTCCTGTACAGTGTCACGAACCTCATTCCATAGTTCATCAGGCACTCTATCTATCAGATCTAGGCCCTTAAATCTATTTCTCACTTCCACTGTATAATCATAAGGGATTTGATTTAGGTCATACCTGAATGGTCTAGTGGTTTTCTCTACTTTCTTCAATTTAAGTCTGAATTTGGCAATAAGGAGTTCATGGTCTGAATGTACATATTTTGTTCCCCTTTTGTTTGCTTAGTTACTTACCTGGGAACATTTTATTATGGGGGGATATCCAGAAGTAATTTGAAGTGAAAAGTAACTCCCATCAGCTTAGCTCTGAACATTTTTGCTTCTCAGCCTTATTCTCAAAGGCCCCTTTGCAAGTCCTACTTCTTTTGAGCATCCCTTGGGTATTTTTGTTTCCAGGCTCTGTCATTGGCCACCCCTTCTCTCTTTTCAGAGAACACACTTCTGTAGGTTGTGTCATCTGTTATTGTGCATTCCACTATCACTAGTACACTAGTGACTCTAAGAGATCTGTCTTCAGTATTGTTCGGTCTTCAGGGCCCCAGACCTACTGCTCAGTTTCTTACTGGCTATTCAGTAGGCAGCATAGACTCAACAGATCAGAAACTGAATTCATCATCTTCTCCTTGAAACACTTTCTCTTATGTTTATTCTCAGTGAATATCACTACCATGAACTTAGTCTCCTATGTGAGAATCATAGATATCCCTCTACATTTTAACTTTTCCACACTGTGGAAAGTTTCACCTCTAGTCACCTGTAATAAAAACACATTGATTTTATCTCCTTTACATGTCTTACATCCACGTTTATGATTTCTTCCCTGGAGTGTTACAAATCTCATACTGTTTCTCATCTTTAGTTTGCTGCTGCTGCTGCTAAGTCGCTTCAGTCATGTCCGACTCTGTGCGACCCCATAGACGGCAGCCCAGCAGGCTCCCCCATCCCTGGGATTCTCCAAGCAAGAGCACTGGAGTGGGCCTCATTTAAATTGTAATCTCAATGCTGCAGACAGTGTAAAATTTCTAAAATGTTAAAGGATATCCTGGTTCTTCTGTGTTAAATCTAGATAATATCTCATTTTTCCTAGATGGCGCTAGTGGTAAAGAACCCGCCTGCCAGTGCAGGTTAGATACAAGAGACATGGGTTCAATCCCTCAGTCGGGAGGATCCCCTGGAGAAGGGCATGGGAACCCACTCCAGTATTCTTGCCTGCAGAATCCCATGGACAGAGGACCCTGGCAGACTACAGTCCGTAGGGTTGCAGAAATGGACATGACTGAAGCGACTTAGTATCCATGCATGCTAGTGATAAAGAACCTGCCTGCCAATGCAGAAGACATAAGAGAGGAGGGTTTGATACCTGGGTTGGGAAGATCCCCTGGAGGAGGGCATGGCAACCCACTCCAGTATTGTTGCCTGGAGAATCCCATAAACAGAAGAGTCTGGCGGGCCCTGATATCGTTGCCTGGAGAATTCCACGGACGGGGAGTCTGGCGGGCTAAGGTTCATAGGGTCTCAAAGAGTTGTTCTGAAGCAACTTAGCACACATGCCCTATTGAGTAATTTTTAAACCTCTTTGTAGATCATGTGAAAAAGCCCTATATCCTGCTTACCTATATACCTTCTTATCTCACTGTAGCTCTATGAAGACATTGTCTTCTTAAAATTTCCTGAATAGAAACGTGTTTCATATCACCGTACCTTTTCTTGCATGCTGTGCACTGTCCCTTCCTCCTCCCTTCTCTGCCAGATATAATTTTGAAGGGCTGATTAGTGGTTGTCTTATGCATAAGATCTTTTTTGACCACCTCCTCCATCTTTTGTCTGTACACTGAACCTTGTATTGTCTTGTGTCATAGCTCCCAGATTCCACCAGCATGCCACACTTCCTCTGTTGCTGCTGATGCTGCTAAGTTGCTTCAGTCGTGTCTGACTCTCTGCGACCCCATAGATGATAGCCCACCAGGCTCTCCCGTCCCTGGGATTCTCCAGTGCATGAAAGTGAAAAGTGAAAGTGAAGTCACTCAGTTGTGCCCGACTCTTAGCGACCCCATGGACTGCAGCCTACCAGGCTCCTTCATTCATGGGATTTCCCAGGCAAGAGTACTGGAGTGGGTTGCCATTGCCTTCTCTAGTATAAAACTAGTGGGTGAAAATTTGATGAGAAATGGGATAGTAATGTGATCTCAGAGGATCTCCCTGTAAAATACTTATTAATTACAAAGCTAAAATCTTAACTTTACAGTGAAGAAATTTGATAGATACCACCTTAACCCAGTGATGAAAGTTAGCATTACTAGAAAAAGATACAAATCAACATTACGTTTTTGTGTGACATTCCTGCCAAAAGTGAATAACCTAAATCTAATATTGAAGAAACATAAGTAAAATAAAATTGATAGGAATTCTAAAAAATAACTCTCTTGTATGATTCAAAATGTCAAGATCATGACCCAGGAAAGACTGAAGAACTGTTCAGATCAAAAAAGAATGAAAAAAGATGACAATGAAATGTAATACTTGATCTCCAGATGAAACTTGAACCAGAAGATTCTTGCATTTTCCTTTTCTATAAAATACGTTGTTGGAACAAATTGTGAAATTTAAATGAGATTTGTGGATTATATGATCTCAATATGGATTTTCTTAATTTTGTGGTTAGGAGAATTTCCTTTTATTTAGGAAATAGCAGTAATGGGTCATCATGCCTGATCTATTCTCAACTAATCTCTTCTCAACTAATTTGGAAAGAAAAAAGTGTACACACACATACACATATATCTAGACAGGAGAGGTGTGAGGGAGGGAGAATGATGAAGAAAATGTGTCAGAGTTAACCCTTGGAAAACCTGGCTGGAGGCCTATTGGAGCTCTTATATTCTTGCAGCCTTTGTGTAACTTTGGAATTATTAAATAGTTAAAAATAATTTTTTTAATCAATATTTCTCTGACACTTTATTCACCTCCATTTTCTCTCCTGACTTTAACTTCCTTCTAATAATCCCTAAAGGCACATGGAAGAAAATTAGTAGAATATAGAAATAAACTCAGAATTAAAAGAAGTATAGTAAAATGTGTGGTTTTAAGCTTCTGGGCTCATGATTAGACTGCCTAAGTTCAAAATCGCATCTCCAGTGTGGTTTGAGGCAAGCTGTTGAACCTCACCATGTCTATTTTCTAATCTGTAGGATGAAAATGTGAGAATGCCCACTTAATGAAGGTTTGGGAAGGATTAAGTCGTTTGGCACATTTAAAATAGCACAGTACTGGACGTATGGTAAAAATCAACTTAATGTATATTCAGTTTTTTCCAAAGGACTTACTGGGGGATATTAGCGCTGAAGAATAGCTGGTTTGTGTGGCATTTTGTTTACTGGAATCTTTATAGAGCCCGGTATGGCTGACAATTCTAAAAAACCTCTGGTATCCATGCAGTATTGAATTAATTTATTATTTCCAAGCCATGAAGATGCAGGATGTTTGTATCACAGGCTGAGGATCACTCCTAAGTGGTTTTTGATTATGATAATAAATGAATTTTCTTAATATCACTTAAAATCTACTACCACACTGCCCAGTATCATCAGATAATAGGGAGGATACAAGAAGAGTGAAGCAGTTACTTTTACTGAGAGATTCAGAAGGACCAAACAAACTCTGGGTGTTGCAGGCAATGCCTGACAGTGATCCCATGAGCTATTTAGGAGCTTATTTTAAGAAATATTGGATTTTATCAGGGCAGTCAGTGAAGCAGAAAAAGCTCAGCTTGCCTGTGATGCTTCTGGAATACAAGAAATATATCTGCACCAGAGCAGTGTAGGGAAGAAGCTACAAGAAAAGACAACTGGATGAGAGGAAAACATAATTAAAATCTCATGCTCCTAGCTCTAAGTCCAAAATAAAGTACTGTGAAGTGGTGCTCAACATAGATTGGTGTTATTACAGCATTAAGAACACGAGTTTTTGAGCTAGGCAGGTGTGCAAGTGAATCTTGACTTTGATGCTTGATAACTAACTGTGTGATCTTGGACAAGTTATTTAAACTCTCTAAGCCTTACATTGGAGAAGGCAATGGCACCCCACTCCAGTACTCTTGCCTGGAGAGTCCCATGGATGGAGGAGCCTGGTAGGCTGCAGTCCATGGGGTCGCAAAGAGTCAGACACGACTGAGCGACTTCACTTTCACTTTTTACTTTCCTGCATTGGAGAAGGAAATGGCAACCCACTCCATTGTTCTTGTCTGGAGAATCCCAGGGATGGGGGAGCCTGGTGGGCTGCCGTCTCTGGGGTCACACAGAGTTGGACACGAATGAAGTGACTTAGCAGAAACCTTACATACTGCAAATATGAAGTGGGATAATATTACTTGCCTCACAGCGTTATATGAGCATTAAATGAGGCAGTATTAAAATACCTGTCACATACTATGTTGAATCAATATTTATTGTTCCTATTCTGCTACAAAGCATAAAGCAATGACAAAATAAATATGGAATTTGAAAGAAAACATTTCTACTCATCTTTGAAGATTTAGTTAAGTTTTTATTTTGAAATAATTGTAGATTCCTATGCAATTGTAAGAAATAATACAGAAATAACACAGGAAGAGACTACTTTGGAGAACCTTTACCCAGTCTACTTCAGTTCACAGTACTCTTTCTTTAAGCTCTGGGAACCTCTAGTTGACTCTCCAGTTCTATAATTCTGTAATTTTAAGAATATTGTATAAATGGAATTGTACAATAGATAACCTTTTGGAATTAGCTTTTTTACTCAACATGATTATCTGGAAATTTATCCAGATTTTTGAGTGTATCAGTCGTTTGTTTCTTTTTATTAATGAGTAGAGCTTCCCAGGTGGTACTAGTGGTAAAGAATGCACCTGTCAATGCAGGAGACATAAGAGATGTGGTTTCCATCCCTGAGTCCAGAAGATCTCCTGGAGGAGGGCATGAGGACCCACTGCAGTATCCTTGCCTGAAAAATCCCATGGGCAGAGGAGCCTGGCCGACTAAATAGGGTCACAAAGAGTAGGACACAACTGAGCTGACTGTGGCTCAGATCATGAACTCCTTATTGCCAAATTCAGACTTAAATTGAAGAAAGTAGAGAAAACCACTAGACCATTCAGGTAGGACCTAAATCAAATCCCTTATGATTATACAGTGGAAGTGAGAAATAGATTTAAGGGCCTAGGTCTGATAGATGGAGTGCCTGATGAACTATGGAATGAGGTTTGTGACATTGTACAGGAGACAGGGATCAAGACCATCCCCATGGAAAAGAAATGCAGAAAAGCAAAATGGCTGTCTGGGGAGGCCTTACAAATAGCTATGAAAAGAAGAGAAGCAAAAAGCAAAGGAGAAAAGGAAAGAGATAAGCATCTGAATGAGGAGTTTCAAAGAATAGCAAGAAGAGACAAGAAAGCCTTCCTCAGTGATCAATGCAAAGAAATAGAGGAAAACAACAGAGTGGGAAAGACTAGAGATCTCTTCAAGAAAATTAGACATACCAAGGGAACATTTCATGCAAAGATGGGCTCGATAAAGGACAGAAATAGTATGGACCTAACAGAAGGAGAAGATAATTAAGAAGAGGTGGCAAGAATACACAGAAGAACTGTACAAAAAAGATTTTCACGACCCAGATAATCACGATGGTGTGATCACTGACCTAGAGCCAGACATCCTGGAATGTGAAGTCAACTGGGCCTTAGAAAGCATCACTACGAACAGAGCTAGTGGAGGTGATGGAATTCCAGTTGAGCTCTTTCAAATCCTGAAAGATGATGCTGTGAAAGTGCTGTACTCAATATGCCAGCACATTTGGAAAACTCAGCAGTGGCCACAGGACTGGAAAAGGTCAGTTTTCATTCCAATCCCAAAGAAAGGCAATGCCAAAGAATGCTCAAAGTACCGCACAATTGCACTCATCTCACACGCTAGTAAAGTAATGCTCAAAATTCTCCAAGCCAGACTTCAGCAATATGTGAACCATGAACTTCCAGATGTTCGAGCTGGTTTTAGAAAAGGCAGAGGAACCTTGCCAATCAAATTGCCAACATCCGCTGGATCATGGAAAAAGCAAGAGAGTTCCAGAAAAACATCTATTTCTGCTTTATTGACTATGCCAAAGCCTTTGACTGTGTGGATCACAATAAACTGTGGAAAATTCTTCAAGAGATGGGAATACCAGACCACCTGACCTGCCTCTTGAGAAACCTATATGCAGGTCAGGAAGCAATAGTTAAAACTGGACATGGAACAACAGACTGGTTCCAAATAGGAAAAGGAGTACGTCAAGGCTGTATATTGTCACTCTGCTTATTTAACTTATATGCAGAGTACATCATGAGAAACGCTGGGCTGGAGGAAGCACAAGCTGGAATCAAGATTGCTGAGAGAAATATCAATAACCTCAGATATGCAAATGACACCACCCTTATGGCAGAAAGTGAAGAGGAACTCAAAAGAGGAACTCTTGATGAAAGTGAAAGTGGAGAGTGAAAAAGTTGGCTTAAAGCTCAACATTCAGAAAACGAAGATCATGGCATCCGGTCCCATCACTTCATGGGAAATAGATGGGGAAACAGTGGAAACAGTGTCAGACTTTATTTTTCTGGGCTCCAAAATCACTGCAGATGGTGACTGCAGCCATGAAATTAAAAGACACTTACTCCTTGGAAGGAAGGTTATGACCAACCTAGATAGCATATTCAAAAGCAGAGACATTACTTTGCCAACAAAGGTTCGTCTAGTCAAGGCTATGGTTTTTCCTGTGGTCATGTATGGATGTGAGAGTTGGACTGTGAAGAAGGCTGAGTGCAGAAGAATTGATGCTTTTGAACTGTGGTGTTGGAGAAGACTCTTGAGAGTCCCTTGGACTGCAAGGAGATCCAACCAGTCCATGCTGAAGGAGATCAGCCCTGGGATTTCTTTGGAAGGACTGATGCTAAAGCTGAAACTCCAGTACTTTGGCCACCTCATGGGAAGAGTTGACTCATTGGAAAAGACTCTGCTGCTGGGAGGGATTGGGGGCAGGAGGAGAAGGGGACGACAGAGGATGAGATGGCTGGATGGCATCACTGACTCGATGGACATTAGTCTGGGTGAACTCCGGGAATTGGTGATGGACAGGGAGGCCTGACGTGCTGCGATTCATGGGGTCGCGAAGAGTCTGACATAGCTGAGTGACTGAACTGAACTCAAGCGACTTATCGCATATCCATAGTCCAAGGTATTGATGTACCATAGTTTGTTTAACCATTCACTTGTTGAAGGACTTGGGGCTTGTTTGACTACTGTGAATGAAACAGCTATAAGTTGGGGTGAACCTAAGTCTTATTTCTCTTAGATGAATGCCCAAGAGTGCAGCTGCTGGATCATGTGGTAGTTGCATGTTAGTTTTTTGAAACACAACCAAATTGTTTTCCATAGGGTCTGTACCTTTTTACATTCAGACTAGCAGTATATGAGTGTGATTCAGTTTGGGTGTCTATTTTTCATTTTAGCCATTTTGATAGGTGTGTAATGACATCTCATTTGTCATTTTAGTTTGCATTTCCTAAATAGCTAATTATGTTGAATGTTTTTTCATGTGCTTTTTTGCTCTCTGCTTTATCCTCTTTGGTGAAGTCTTTTCATGCCTTTTTTCATTTTTCTAATTGGATTCTTGGTTTTATTACTGATGAGTTTTGAGAATTCTGTATATGTTCTAGATACTAGTCATTTGTCAGATAATGTGGCTTGCAAATGTTGTCTTTTACTCTATAGCTTGCCTCTTCATTCTAACAGTTTTTCACTGAGAAAAAAATTTAATTTTGATGAAGTGAAACCTACTAATTTTTCCTTTTATGGATCATGGTTAGAAGTTTAGGAAATCACCTCACCAATGGTTCCTTAAGATTTTCTTTAAAAATATAGTTTTAAAATAAAACAGTATAGTTTTACACTTTACATTTAAGCCCATGACCAGTTTGAGTTAATTTTGTGTAAGATGTGAAATTTGGTCAAGGTTTTTGCCTTTGGATGTCCAGTTGTTCCAGCACCATTTGTTGAAAAGTCTGTCTTTCTCCACTAAATTACTTGTATCACAGCTTTTGAACCTTTGTCAGCAATCTGTCAAGCATATCTGTTTGGGTCAATTTCTGGATTCTTTGTTGTCTTCCAGTGTTCTGTTTGTCCATCTCTTTGCTAATGCCACACAGTTTGGGTATGTTTCTCTTCCTTTTTGCTTTGAGTTTATCTTGCTTTTCTTATTCCAAGTTCTTGAGGTGACGGTTTAGATTATTGATTTGAGACTTTAACTAATTTCTAATATATAAATCATCAATGGTATATTTGTTTTATTTATCCATATTTTTGCTTACCACCCTCTTTCTTCCTCCCTCATGTGCCTCTGTTACTTCCTTTCTGCTTAGAGACTTCTTTTAGCCATTGTTTTAAGGTAACTTTGTTGGTAACAAAATTTTCATTTTCCTTCATCTGAGAATGTTTTGATTTTCCCATTTAATCCTGAGGAATGTTTTCATAGGCTATAGGCTTCTGGTTGACAGTTCTCCGAGTAGTTGACAAATATTGTGCCACTACTACCTTTTGGCTTCAGTGGTTTCTGATGAGAAATCTGTTATCCAAATAAGTGTCATTTGGACATAAGTTGCTTTCATGATTTTCCCTTATTTTTGATTTTCAGAAGTTTATTTATTTAAGTTTGGGTGAGTTTAGGGGTTTATCTTGTATGAGATTTACTCAGCTTCTTAATTCTGTAAGTTAATGGCTCAATTTAGGAAGATATCTATTACTTCTTTGGTACTTTTTTCAGTTACTCCTTCTTTCTCCTCTCTTCTGGGGACACCAGAGGTTTCTGGTTTGTTTTGTCTTTTAGTTTATTTTTTCTTTTTTTTCCAATTTGATTTTATTGTTCTTTCTTCAAGTTCACTGATTCTTTCTTCTGTCTTCTCCAGCAGGGAAGGAGAGAGGCAGCTCTTCAGTGTCAGGTAGAGGTAGGCTTTCCATGTAAATTGCTGCAGGTTTAACACAGAATCACTTAGAGTAAAACTTGGTATCCCATTGGGAATTTGGTTTTCTATTCAGATAGATCCCTTTGGATAGGCATTTCCTTGGAAAATTCAAAACCCAAGCCAGGCTCTCAAACTATCAGCTTGGAAACATGATTGTCGGTGTGGTGAGAGCTAGATGTCTTTCTCAAAGGGACTCCCTTTAAGAAGGCTTATAGAGGCCAATGACTAAAATATAAAATGCTGATTAATTAATTTAAAGTCAGTTTATAGTGATCATCAGTCGGGAGAGGGAAGAAGGGAAGGGGCAAGTAGGGTAAGGGATTAAAAGGTACAAATTATATAAAACAAACAGGCTATAAGGATATATTGTACAACACACTATTATATAGGGAATATAACCTATATTTTTATAGTAGCTACAAATGTCGTGAACCACTGTGTTTTATACCTGAAACTTACATAATATTGTACATTAATTGTACCACAACTTTTTTTTAAAAACGTGTAACCATTAGGTAGATAATGTAAATGCCTTTTCTGGAGATCAATGGAAATGGAAAAGTTAATTATAGCTAGAAGGCTGCTTAGTGAGCCTGCAGTTTAGAAAAAGAGCAGCCAATTGGAGATCTTAATGCCTGGTATCATAGAGCCCTGAAAATTGCCAAGTGCACATGGTCATACCTGCTATAGCACCTGGCTGGTCATCATACTGGGCCAGGACACCCTCTCTGCTGACCATGAAATAAAACACTACCAATGTCTGACTTTGCCTTTGCTGAATTTACTTTGCCAATTAATCTCTTTAAAATTGTCATGTTTTTACCCTGTATGTGTTAGTATATTTAATAATATAGTTTTGTTCCAATCTTTTTTTTCAACTTTTTTTTTATTATTATTATTATTTTTTTTTTTACTTTACAATATTGTATTGGTTTTGCCATACATCAACATGCATCCACCACGGGTGTACACGTGTTCCCCATCCTGTCTTGATAAGAGCTTATTCTGTCTCTGTTTTGTGACTTTACATATCTCTAATGCAAACCATCATTTAAAAAAAATAATTTAAAACTCAGTGTGCAACCTTCTTCCCAGGTTCTTAAAGGGAATCTTATTGTCCCTATAAACAACCTACTGTTATAAAATTAGAAATATTATTTTACAATGAAGACCAAGTGAAAGTTAGTCCTTTGCTTTTCCCTGAAAAAAGCATCTTCCTCTTAGGGGAATAGAGCTGACAAGCATATGTCTCCTCTGTAACATCAACTTTAGGAAATACAAAGAAAGAAAAGTTAGAGATTACCCTGGCAGTCCAGTGGTTAGGACTCTGTGCTTCCACTGCTGGGGGCACAGGTTTGATCCCTGTCAGGAATTAAGATCCAATATGCTGTGTGGTGTGGCCAAAAAAAAAAAAAAAGAGAGAGAATTTAGAGATCTTAGAAGGTGGGAGAGAGTAAGTTTGGTTCCATGCCTATATCTCTGCTATTAAGATCTTGAGGAAAAGAGTGTTTGGAGGGGACAGAAGTTGGGGTAAGGGCATAAGCTTTCCTTTTCCATGTAGATATCCTCCTTCAGGTTCTCTTTGAAGAATTATGGATTGACTTTAAAGGAGCTGGGAGGTTTCCTTTAGTATATGTTGATGAATTGGTTGCTCTGGTTGGATGGTCATCATGTTTAGTTACAATGAACTGATTTTTTAAAATCATCAATCTAATCATTTAGTTTAAGTTCTTTTCCATTTAGGGAGAGAGTTAAAATTTTCTATGTTTAGGGAGGAAATTCAGATTCTTTCCTGTTTAATTATTCAATAACAACTTATTTGCTCCTAATAGAATTCCTGACTTTAGGGGGCGTGTATCTAGGTGAAAGACTTCAGTTAAACAATTACACAAATAGAAGAAATACCTCAGTATAACAAATGTTATGAAAGGGAAAAGCATGCTACTATAAGAACATAAAATAAGATATATTTTATGTTATCAAGGACATAAGAGAGATCAAGAAAGTCTTCTCTGAGGAAATGATAATTGAGTTGAGATCTGAAGGAAGAGGTAGAGTTAATAAGGCAAAGGGATAAGGGAAAATATTGAAGTCAGGAGAAAATGATATATTCAGAAGTATGTAGCAAGAATGCAAGCTGTGGTGCACAAAAGACCACTGCAGCTTGCTTAAAGTGGGTAATGGAGGTATGTGTTAGTTCAGATGTAACTAGAGAGAGAGGTATAGGGTGAATTATGTTAAAGGAATTTATCCTTATAAGAGCATTGGGAAGCTGCTGAACAGTTTTGAACAGAAAAGTGACGTGGTAAAATATATGTTTTCAAAATAACACCCTGGCTGCTATGTGAAAAACAGATTGCAGAGGGACAAAAGTGGATTCAGGAAGATCATTTATTTATGAGTCTGTTGAAATAGTCTAAGCAATTGACGACAGTACCTTGGCCTAGCCACACAGTGTGGTAGAAAAGAGGCTATTATGGATCTTAGAGATATTTAGGAAGCAAAATCAAATAGAGAGGTGGAGTGGAAACCCTTCATGACTGCACACTCCCAAAGACAGGGTTAGGAGCTCCTCTTGTTTATATCCATAACTCTTTATACTTGCCACCATCACAGACTTTTTCATAAGGCAGTGAAAATTGCCGGCCTGCTCCATGTAGTGTAAGCCCCATGTCTTGCTCGTTATTATATCTGTAGCACCTAACACCACACCTAGTACACATCAGCTCTCAGAATTTGTACAGAGAAAAAGTAGAATTAGACTTTGAAGTGGAGCCCAAATAATGTTAATAGATTTTAAGGGGAAAAAAAGAGAAGTAATTTTAACTATGAAAAGCAGTAAGGTATCCTCAGTGTTTAAGTCTTGGTTGTGCTACAAATATTTACAAGTTCAGAAATGGAACAAACATGCTTTTGTACTCCAATAATGCCCACATCCAGTGTGGATGCAAAATGAACAGCAGTTCTAATTGCAGTTATACAGTTATACAACAGGACCCCCAGGAAGGGGCTTAGAACAAACCGGACACAGGCACTAATTCTAAGACCTGAAAAAATGCAGATCTCTTTACACTCGCTTCCATGAGTTGTACTCAGAGCTCAAGTCAGTTCTTAAGGCTGTATTGATGGTGCCCCACTCTATAGGCTACTTTAGAATATAAAAGAATGCCTGTACATACTTTTGTCTAATGCAATACTGTTTGCAAAATCCTGTTCTTTTGTTTTAACTCCTGTCTTCTTTTGGCCTATCACTCCTTGCTGCTTATAAAATATATCTAAGGATACTCATCTGTTCTTCTAACAATGTATTTCTGGAGTGGCATTGTACATTTGATGATTGGTTTTTCCTTTGGTGCTTCAGGTTTTCGCCACATGTCTGGTAATCATTTTTGCCTACTGTGGCAACCAGCCTCCTATTTGGTGTTCAGTGATGTCACCTTCTGATATTCTTGTCCTTGTGTACTTCCCTCTCACATGGTATCAAGGTTGGTCTGTGCAAATAGTAAAATAGGGCTTATATGATGGTTTGCAGTTTCACAGTTTAGGCCATAAAAAGCACTATGACTTCCTGACTCCTGTTTTGTATTTTCTCATGTGTTTATCTCTCTGGAAGAAGTTAATGACTGCCATTTGAGGAAAGACATAGCACAGGAGTAAGGCCTGGCTGACAGCCACATAAGAGAGCTTAGAAGCGGATCCTTCAGTCCCAGTCAAACCCTAAGATAACGGAGTGTGCTGTGCTTAGTCTCTCAGTCATGTCCAACTCTGCAACCTCATGGACTGTCCCCCACCAGGCTTCTCTGTCCATGGGATTCTCCAGGCAAGAATACTGGAGTGGGTTGCCATTCCCTTCTCCAGGGTATCTTCCTGACCCAGGGATTGAACCTGGGTCTCCTGTATTGCAGGCAAATTCTTTACCACTGAGCCACCAGGGAAGCCATAGACCCAGCCAAGATCTGGACTGCAACCTCATGAGAGAACTGAGTGAAAATGACTCTGCTAAACTGCTTCTGAGTTCCTGACCCTCAGAAACTGTGTAAGATTATTTTAAGCCACTAAGTTTTGAAGTGATTTGGTAACAGCAGTGGGTAACTAAAACACCTCTCATATTTAAGACTGGCGGGAATAAGAGGGCTGACCGGGAGTCCTGTGTATTTGGTAGGGCTTGTTGACTGGAAGTTTTTCTTTAAAATGAATTCTTAGAAAGAGAGCAGACTAGAAAAATAGGACCTAACTTTTGTGTGACAATCGTATCATTAGGCACCCTGCTGCTGCTGCTGCTAAGTCACTTCAGTCGTGTCTGACTCTGTGCGACCCCATAGACAGCAGCCCACCAGGCTCCGCCGTCCCTGGGATTCTCCAGGCAAGAACACTGGAGTGGGTTGCCATTTTCCTTCTCCAGTGCATGAAAGTGAAGCTGCTCAGTCGTGCAGATCTTAGCAACCCCATGGACTGCAGCCTACCAGGCTCCTCCGTCCATGGGATTTTCCAGTCAAGAGTACTGGAGTGGGATGCCATTGCCTTCTCCCATTAGGCACCCTAGTTCTCCCTTAATAATTCATTTAATTTCTTTAGAGATTTTTTTTTTTTTGTCCTGGTGTCAAATGCTGGGCTGCCTAAGCTCTTCCTATAGCAGCAAGGGCTTGAAGAGTGTTCTATACAGATTTTCGATTAACCTTTTTGTTTTCAAACTCACATCTAACCCTCACCTTCTGATCATAGGCTTTGGCCAGGCATATGATTTCCTCTTCCCTGTGGTACCTTGCAGCTCTGTGCAGGCTGTGACTTCCTCCAGCTTATTGCATTTGTCAGCGCTTTTTCACCTGTTTTCAGAAATATGTTGAAATATTTTGTCTCCCAAGACTGCATCCTTGCACTTCCTCTCTACCTTATATTGTTCTCTTTGCTGTTATTTGTTTATTCTATTTAAACCTATTAGTTTACTCTTATTTTAGTGGGATTTAAGGATTGGGAAAGGCAAAATATGCTCAGTCTGCCATCTTGAACCAGAAGTCTTCTGTGTAACATCTTTTTTTCCCCATTCATTCAGCACACAACACTTCACACTTTTGAAGATTTAAGGCAGGCTGCTGTTACGTGGTCTTTTCTAAGAGGTTTTCTGAGCCATTGCCCTCTCTTAGTTCACTCTTCATTGAGCCCCACCATGGGGGGGGGGTCACTGTCCTCTCCAGGCTGTCTCTTCATTCTCTCCAACCTTTCCCTCACCCCCCAAATAATTGCATATATTTTATGGAACTCCTGTCTTCTGGAGAAATTATTATTTCCTGTCTGATGTCATGTAGACCTCTAGGGAAGTCCTGCTTAGGAATGGTCTGGTGACATGGGCCTCTTGTCAGTCCTGGCCTTCCTCACACACCTGTGTGAAATGGGGCTGGAGGAGGTAAGCCCTGCTGGGGCTGGCAGAGAGCACCAGTGTAATGAGGGATGAGGATTCCATCCACATTTCTCCTGTCAGAAGTCTTTCTGAGTCACAAGATCCTCCTTCCCATATATCGATGTATCGTAGGAAACCCTGGACCGTGGAAAAAGAAAGCACAGTTCTTTGAATAAAAGAATCTTCCCCACCTTCAATATACTGGCTCCCTAAACCACAGAGAAAGGAAAGTCTGGGAGAAAAAACTTTTGATAGCTGTTCAAGGTCCTAAGCTAGTTCTATATTTTTTCACATCAAGGTTTATAAAATAACAACTGCCACTTTGATATTTTAAGTTTCTGATAGTGCTCTTTTCTATGTGTGAACTGTCTGTGACTTCTCCTTTCTACATGTAGAATATTGATAATAGAGTTAATAATTTAAAAATTTGAATGGGTGGCCTTAATTATCATAGTATTTATCCCAAAAAGGTGTATTTCATGTAAACATCCAGTGACAAAGAAATAGTATCTTAACATGTAGGTGAATTATTGTGTTGAAGAGTACAAAGCAATTGATACTTGGAAGTATCTGGGCCTGTTTTTGGCATTTCGAAGGTCTGATCCCAGAGGTAGTTTCCCAGTTGGGGACTCATTTTTGTAATTAACGCTAGTAATGAACTTATCAAGAACGTGAAAAAAAAAAAGTGTCACTCAGTTGTGTCCGACTCTTTGTGATCCCATGGACTGTAGGCCTCCAGGTTCCTCTGTTCATGGAATTCACCAGGCAAGAATACTGGAGTGGGTTGCCATTCCCTTCTCCAGGGGATCTTCCCAACCCAGGGATTGAACCCAGGTCTCCTGCATTCCAGGCACATTCTTTACCATCTGAGATACCAGGGAAGCCCAAGAACATGACAGAACCTCAATTCAGAAGGGGAAGGAGGAGGAAGCAGATCACAGGTCTGAAACTTAAGAACTGAAGGACTCCGGTCACATGAGAGACCTTGGGGAAATGCCAAAATCAGGTCATGTGAAAAATGTATGTTATGCTTCTCTTCCTGCTTGAACTAAGTTTTAAAGAATGTAACCTCATTAAGTAAAGTAAAATCCAGACATTTGGTTTATCTCTGGAAGAAAAATTGCTAGGACTAGAGGAGCTGCTTAAAAATAGCATTGGCTCTGTGCCCTGAGTTTCATTGACTCTCAATCCAGCTTCATCTGAGCACACCCCTCTGGGCTTATGGATCACCAGGTCTTCATTCTTAGCAGATAATAAAACAGACTGAAACTCCCAAAGACTGTTAGATATGAGGGAAAAGTATAGAGAATAATTAGTAAATAAATAGAATGTCAAAGCATTTAATTTAACAAATCCAAGGAGGGATTCAATCCCATCATATCTGGTCTGCTGAGATCTCTACCAGTTCAGTTCAGTTGCTCAGTTGTGTCTGACTCTTTGAGACCCCATGAACTGCAGCACGCCAGGCCTCCCTGTCTATCACCAACTCCTGGAGTCCACCTAAACCCATGTCCATCGAGTCAATGGTGCCATCCAACCATCTCATCCTCTGTCGTCCCCTTCTTCTCCTGCCCTCAATCTTTCCCAGCATCAGGGTCTTTTCAAATGAGTCAGCTCTTCTCATCAGGTGGCCAAAGTATTGGAGTTTCAGCTTCAACATCAGGCCCTCCAATGAACACCCAGGACTGATCTCCTTTAGATGGACTGGTTGGATCTCCCTGCAGTCCAAGGGACTCTCAAGAGTCTTCTCCAACACCACAGTTCAAAAGCATCAATTCTTCGACACTCAGCCTTCTTTATAGTCCAACTCCCACATCCATACATGACCACTAGAAAAACCATAGCGTAGATTAGACGGACCTTTGTTGACAAAGAAATATCTCTACTTTTTAATATGCTGTCTAGGTTGGTCAAAGCTTTCCTTCCAAGGAGTAAGCGTCTTTTAATTTCATGGCTGCAGTCACCATCTGCAGTGATTTTGGAGCCCAGAAAAATAAAGTCTGACACTGTGTCCACTGTTTTCCCATCTATTTCCCATGAAGTAATGGGACCAGATGCCATGATCTTAGTTTTCTGAATGTTGAGCTTTAAGGCAACTTTTTCACTCTCCTCTTTCACTTTCATCAAGATGCTCTTTAGTTCTTCTTTACTTTCTACCATAAGGGTGGTGTCATCTGCATGTCTGAGGTTATTAATATTTCTCCCAGCAATCTTGATTCCAGCTTATGCTTCTTCCAGCCCAGCATTTCTCATGATGTACTCTGCATATAAGTTAAATAAGCAGGGTGACAGTATACAGCGTTGCCATACTCCTTTTCCTATTTGGAACCAGTCTGTTGTTCCATGTCCAGTTCTAACTGTTGCTTCCTGCTGAGGTCTCTATATTTGGTCCTAATTCATTGAAGTTTTATCTGTGTCCCTTTCTCCCTAGTTTCTGGCAAGTCTCTGTATGTCACTTTGATTTTGACTACCTTATTCCCATCCTTCACTGAGGAACTCCAGAAAAATCTAGTCATTTTTCAGTGCAAACTATATGAAAGACTTTGTATATCTGTTATATCTGCATCTTTTACATATCTGTTTTCTACTTTTTCCATTCTGTTCTTTAGCCTGAAAAAAATAGGTTTATTTCTCATGTTACTGACACATAGAATAAGTTTCAGGTGAGACTTTGACTCACCTCCCGCTCTGCAGACCGACCCATGGCTTTATATTGCAGGCTGAGAAGTTTTAACTGTCTTCTTCAAATGGCAGGCACGCTACCTTACAACTGGGTTACACACATACAGTAACAGGCGAGTTGCTCCCTCATATAGAGGTCAGTTATATACATACATATTGAAGGCAGGATGATCATTCTGTTTCATGAGAGGTAAAGGGGGTGTAAGAAGAGTTCCCCTACTCTTCCACTTACAGAGAAGAGGAAGAGTTCCCAGAGATAAGGGAGGAAGTACTACAGATAGTAAATCTGAAAGTACAGGATTCTAATGACCTGAAGAAGAATTAAAGCCTGATCAGGAGTTCAGAGTATGGAGAAAGGTCTCCAGAGGAGGCAAAGATGAGGAAGAAACTCTAAATAACTGAAATTGCACAATCAGGATGATTCCCATGGAAGCAAAACCGATTCTGAAGGAGAAAGCTCAGATTAAGGAATGTCCTTGTCAGGAAAAAAAAAAAAAAGGTGTCATTTGGTGAGCTATAGGTATTACTATTTTCAGGAAACTGAGGAACAACTGAATTACACACCAGATGATAGCTACACATCCCTGTGAAAAATCTGGCTACGAGGAATTATGAGAATTAGGAAGCAGAATACAACTTGTTTCCCAGGCTTGGACCCTGGGCCTTAATGCTGGTAATTCTTATAAATTGTACTAGAGGACACAGTTTAAAAGGAGCCCTCATCAGGCTCCTTCTTAGAAACCCAAAGCTTCAACCTCAGAATTGTCCGCATATTAGAACAGAGTAGCCCTAAGACCACTTACTCTTTTGTTGAAGTGGAAAAGAGAGGAACCAATATATGGGTAATCTATAAATCTACAGTGACCCTTTATCCATATTAAACGTGACCCAATTAATGATGTGGATCCAAATATTCAAAACAGTTTTTTCCTTAGCAGAAAGAATTGAGAAAACTCATTGTTGGTATGAGAGTAGTTTTGAAAATTTTACAATTCTCTTTACGGTTCTATTCGTAGTCTAGCAAGAGGCATGGATAAAAAGGATGTTCTGGTGAATGCTTGTTTTTAATCATGTTAATCTAACCCATGCTAGTTCTCTTGGTAATACTTTATTTGACTGCTCACCAATTCTTTGTTTCCTCTACAACTGTTTCTCTGTTTCTCCCTCTTATTTCTAATTTTTTTCTCTTCTTGAACGTTTGCCTCAGAGTTAGATTAAAATCTCCTCTTGTGATAGTGAATTTGTTGATTTTCCCCCTATAGTTTCAATAAATTCTGGTGGATATGTCTTAAAGTTATATCATTAAGTACCTGCAGTTTAAAATTTTTTATGCTTTCCCAGTGACTTGAAACTTTTATTAACAAGTCAAAATAAAAATGAGAGATAACAGATACATGCATCAACTAAAGACAGTGCTGAGAAAAACATGCAAATTACAAAAGCGTACAAGCAGTTTGATTCCACACACATAAAATTCAAAGCCCTAAAAACTGTGTTGTGTGTTGTTTAGGGACGCATGTACAGGTGGTGAAAACCTCTGGGAAAATATAGGATATTGGTAACTTATGGGAGAATAGGAAATGTTATGATTAGAGAAGAGTTCATGGGGGACTTCAAAGATTCTGGTAATGTTTTGTAATTTATGTTGGTTGCTAGATGTTCAGGTGTATGTCTTATTATTAGCCTATATGTATGTCATATATGCTTTTGTATTAAATATGTGATAAATTTAATAATGAAAATGATTAAATAATAGTATGGAAAAAGAAGTCAAACAGTTTCAAAACTACTCTGTATGCATCCCCAAAGCTGGGACAGTTTCCTCTCCATCTGAGATTGTGAGCTATCTGCTCATAAGGTCAGGTATATCTTTAAGGTCTCAGCTGAACCAGACCTTCTAGGCCTGGCCAAGTGTACCAGGGTGACTTTTTCACTCCCATATTTATGTCCATATTGTAGGAGTTCAGTCATCTATTCTAACAGAAACAGTCTTTATTAAATTTTCAAAGCTGAAAACACTGCCAGTTCTCATCCCCATTTACTTCCTATCATTAGTATTCCACATTAGTTCCTATTTAGACAACCTGTAAAAATCATAAGAACTAAATTGAAATGCTTACTTTGTGCTAGACTTTAGATTTCTAATTTACATATGTTCATTTAAACTTCACAACAGTCCTGTGAAATGAGTACTGTTAGATTTTCCACTTTACAGATGGAAAAAACAGGGTAAAGAGATACTGATTTTCCCAAGATTTTTCAGCTCTGAAGTGGATCTAAAATCAGACACTCTGGCTTCAAATCTGTAATCTGAACAACCAAGGTCAGGCCTGCTCTTACCAGTTCTTACGGTCTTTTTCCTGAACTTGCATCTGGCCAACTAAAAACAAATATCTTGGGTTCTGGCAGACTCTCTCCCAGTCCTTCAGAATTCTGCTCACCATACATTCTCTGTACTACTTTCCACCCTCTGTTGGTTTAGCAGTTCTTTCAGTGCTGTCATTTTACCCAAAACTTAGTGTTTCTGAGACACCATAAATTCTGGATGCTTCTTGACAACCACTGTCAGTCAAGAAGGTGTCAGTCTATCTCTTTGCCCCTTTCAGGTGAGTGAATCTTATTTCCAACTTGTGGCTCCATTTGCTCCCTGCATTTATCTTGCTGTGAGTAAACCACTACCTTTGTCTATGAATTATAAGCCACAACAATTTTGAAAATAAATAATCCATCTGCCCAGAAAGTGAGAAAAATACTGCTTGTATTTAAAAGCAGTATACTGCTATTCTTATGTGCTTGCGAGAAAAGACAGAGACTGAGAGTGGACCTTCTCCTCAGATCATGTGCGTGAAGCCATCAGTTCAGTTCAGTTCAGTCACTCAGTTGTGTCCAACTCTTTGTGACCCCATGGACTGCAGCATGCCAGGCCTCCCTGTCCATCACCAACTCCCAGAGTTTACTCAAACTCATGTCCGTTGAGTTGGTGATGCCATGCAACCATCTCATCCTCTGTCGTCCCCTTCTTCTCCCGCCTTCAATCTTTCCCAACATCAGGGTCTTTTCAGATGAGTCAGTTCTTCTTATAAGGTGGCCAAAGGATTGGAGTTTCAGCTTCAAATCAGTCCTTCCAATGAATATTCAGGACTGATTTCCTTTAAGATGGACTGGTTGGATCTCCTTGCAGTCCAAGGGACTCTCAAGAGTCTTCTCCAACACCACAGTACAAAAGCATCAATTCTTCGATGCTCAGCTTTCTTTATAGTCCAACTCTCACATCCATACATGACTACTGGAAAAACCATAGCTTTGACTAGATGGACCTTTGTTGGCAAAGTAATGTCGCTGCTTTTTAATATGCTTTCTAAGTTGGTCATAACTTTTCTTCCAAGGAGCAAGCATCTTTTAATTTCATGGCTGCAATCATCATCTGCAGTGATTTTGGAGCCCCCCAAAATGAAGTTCTGTCACTATTTCCACTGTTTCCCCATCTATTTGCCATGAAGTGATGGGACCAGATGCCATAATCTTAGTTTTCTGAATGTTGAGTTTTAAGGCAACTTTTTCACTCTCCTCTTTCAATTTCATAAAGAGGCTCTTTAGTTATTCTTCACTTTCTGCCATAAGGGTGGTATCATCTGCTTATCTGAGGTTATTGATATTTCTCCCAGCAATCTTGATTCCAGCTTGTGCTTCATCCAGCTCAGTGATTCTCATGATGTACTCTGCATATAAGTTAAATAAGCAGGGTGACAATATACAGCCTTGATGTACTCCTTTTCCTATTTGGAACCAGTCTGTTGTTCCATGTCCAGTTCTAACTGTTTCTTCCTGACCTACATACAGATTTCTCAGGAGGCAGATCAGGTGGTCT
Organism: Bos taurus; assembly: GCF_002263795.3. Classification (NCBI taxonomy): domain Eukaryota; kingdom Metazoa; phylum Chordata; class Mammalia; order Artiodactyla; family Bovidae; genus Bos; species Bos taurus. The sequence continues at coordinate 45,601,849 of NC_037342.1, read as the reverse complement.
GGTATTCCCATCTCTTGAAGAATTTTCCACAGTTTATTGTGATCCACGCAGTCAAAGCCTTTGACGTAGTCAATAAAGCAGAAGTAGATATTTTTCTGGAACTCTCTTGCTTTTTCGAGGATCCAGTGGATGTTGGCAATTTGATCTCGGGTTCTTCTGCCTTTTCTAAAACCAGCTTGAACATCTGGAAGTTCATGGTTCATGTACTGTTGAAGCCTGGCTTGGAGAATTTTGGGCATTACTTTACTAGGGTGTGAGATGAGTGCAATTGTGCGGTAGTTTGAACATTCTTTGGCATTGCCTTTCTTTGGGATTGGAATGAAAACTGACCTTTTCCAGTCTTGTGACCACTGCTGAGTTTTCCAAATTAGCTGGCATATTGAGTGCAGCACTTTCACAGCATCATCTTTTAGGATTTGAAATAGCTCAACTGGAATTCCATCACCTCCACTAGCTTTGTTTGTAGGAATGCTTCCTAAGGCCCACTTGACTTCATATTCCGGGATATTTGGCTCTAGGTGAGTGATCACACCATCATGATTATCTGAGTCCTGAAGATCTTTTTTGTATAATTCTTCTGTGTATTCTTGCCACCTCTTAATATCTGCTGCTTCTGTTAGGTCCATACCATTTCTGTCCTTTATTGAGCCCATCTTTGCGTGAAATGTTCCCTTGGTATCTTTAATTTTCTTGAAGAGATCTCTAGTCTTTCCTATTCTACTGTTTATTTCTTTGCATTGATCACTGAGGAAGGCTTTCTTATCTCTCCTTGCTATTCTTTGGAACTCTGCATTCAAATGGGTAAAAAAGTCTTTGCTTTTCTCCTTTGCCTTTTGCTTCTCTTCTTTTCACAGCTATTTATAAGGCCTCCTCAGACAACTGTTTTGCCTTTTTGCATTTCTTTTCCTTGGGGATAGTCTTGATCCCTGCCTCCTGTACAATGTCATGAACCTCTGTCCATAGTTCTTCAGGCACTCTGTCTATCAGATCTAATCCCTGAAGCCATCAGGAGAGGAGAACTGAAATGAGATAATCATGGGTGCCCATAGGTCACTGAATGAGATGAAAGATGATTCCTGGCACAATACCTGCTGCAAAAAGGTGATCAATACACATTTTTTTTTCTTGTGAAATAAATGACTGGATGAGGCACACATCATGCAAAGTATAAACTTGGCAGAGACATGATGTCATCATGAAAGAGGATAAGAATTAACTAGATCTCTGGAGGAAACCTCTGGCTGAAATTGGAGTGTGGAAGGACCTTGATTCCTCTCTGAAATTTTATTCTCCAGAAGTAAAGAAAGAATTAAGGGATCTGGCAACTAAGGGCCTGTGATGGCTAATTTATGTGTCAGTTTGGCCATGGATTGCCCAGATATTTGGTGAAACGTTACTCTGGGTATATCTGTGAAGCTGTGTTTGGACAAGATATAACAAAATTCAATAAAGACTTTAAAAATGTTCCACATCAAAGAAGTCTTTCACACACGAACAATATACTAGGAAGGAAAAAATGAGGCACATGTAGATGTCAAGGAGACTGTAGAGGGAGCTATCTGATCAGCTCAGATATTAAAAGACAATTCAAAGAGGAGAGAAGAGCATATGACTGTGAAGACTGCCTTGCGTGTACTATTGACTGAGAATTAATTTAGTAAACATTAATATGAATAAAATTGACATGAAGAAGAATGATAAGACATACAAGAATTGTGTCCAGAAAAATGGCATCCAAATATGCTAGAACTGCAAAAAACTTAAGCATAAAGAAGTAGTGGGGCTTTGTTTTTAGCCATAGGCCTATAATAGATCAAAACCTGATTTAAGAAAAAGCAAACCCTGCCTGAAGACCATGCTCTAATATAATATTTATGGGGACAAATAGAAAGATGTCTCTGTCCTGAGTTGTTCTGTCTTGTCTTTCAAGGTATCATATTAGGCTGAGAAGGGTTCCTCTCTGGAGAGGGGAAAGAGAGTGCATAGCAGAGGTGGAGCTTTGAAAGCCCCAGCCCATCTCCAGGCTCAGGACTTAACATCCCACATTCCAGAGTTTGTGGAGGGGATTCCTGACATACATATCAGTCATTTCAACAATTAGTTTTCAAATATGTGTCCTATACCTGGCACCAAGTCTGACACTCAAAACACAGAGGTGAATACTACACAGAATAGTCTCCCTGGGAGCTTGAGAATTTCCAGAGATGGAACAGGTACTGAGGATCAAGAAGTGTTTTGATTTCCATAAGAGGAATGAATTGGATTCCTGAAACTACAACCTTCCTGGTTCTAACACAGTCAGGCTTCAAATCAAGTTGACTTACTCCGTATCACACAACTTGGGAGAATCAGTCTTTTGAACCATGAACACTTCGCACCTGGTTTTTACACTAGTTCCTAGTCCTTGTACTGTCACTATATTCTCTTGGCTTCTAGCCCTTAGTTTTGTCTTTTGATTGTAATTCTGTCCTTTTTCTCTGAATATAATGCCAAATATGGCTTTCGTTTATTTCTTCAACAAATATTTATTGAATATCTTATGTGCAGACTCTGTTCTAGGTGCTGGGAATACACCAATGAGTAAAACAAAATTCCTGCCATAATGGAATTTGCCTTCTGGTAATGATTATCATGGTGGGACAAAATATAAACAATATATATATTTATGGATACATAGGTGTGTTTTACAGTAGTTCTATGAAGGAAAATAAAATATCTGGCTAAGAGGGACAGGAAATACTGGGGGTTACTATTTTATGTAGTGTATCAGGGAAGTCTCCTCACATAAGGTGACACTTGGACAGAGACTGGAAGGAATTTAGAGTGAGAAGATGCTTCTGTCCGGTATGTAGAACATCTCATTAGGGGGAAATGCTAGTATAGATGCTGGAACAGACTGAGTGGAACAAGACTGGTAAGAAGTAAGATCCAAAAGACTGGTTCCAAATAGGAAAAGGAGTACGTCAAGGCTGTATATTGTCACCCTGTTTATTTAACTTATATGCAGAGTACGTCATGAGAAATGCTGGGCTAGATGAAACACAAGCTGGAATCAAGATTGCTGGGAGAAATATCAATAACCTCAGATATGCAGATGACACCACCCTTATGGCAGAAAGTGAAGAAGAGCTAAAGAGCCTCTTGATGAAAGTGAAAGAGGAGAGTGAAAAAGTTGACTTAAAGCTCAACTTTCAGAAAACTGAGATCATGGCATCTGGTCCCATCTTCATGGCAAATAGATGAGGAAACAATGGAAACAGTGGCAGACTTTTTTTTTTGGACTCTAAACTCACTGCAGATGGTGACTGCAGCTATGAAATTAAAAGATGCTTGCTCCTTGGAAGAAAAGTTATGACCAAACTAGACAGCATATTGAAGAACAGAGACATTACTTTGTTAACAAAGGTCCATCTAGTCAAGGCTATGGTTTTTCCAGTGGTAATGTATGGATGTGAGACTTGGACTATAAAGAAAGCTGAGTGCTGAAGAATTGATGCTTTTGAACTGTGGTGTTGGTGAAGACTCTTGAGAGTCCCTTGGACTATAAGGAGATCCAACCAGTCCATCCTAAAGGAGATCAGTCCTGGCTGTTCACTGGAGGGACTGATGTTGAAGCTGAAACTCCAACACTTTGGCCACCTTATGCGAAGAGCTGACTCATTTGAAGAGACCCTGATGCTGGGGAAGATTGAAGGCAGGAGGAGAAGGGGATTACAGAGGATGAGATGGTTGGTTGGCATCACCAACTCAATGGACCTGAGTTTGAGTAAACTCTGGGAGTTGGTGATGAACAGGGAGGCCTGGCATGTTGCAGTCCATGGGTCACAAAGAGTTGAATGCTACTGAGTGGCTGAACTGAACTGAAGATCCTAGTAGGAGTTTGGGCAAGGGGAGCACAGGATCAGGGGCCCTGTAAGCCATAGTCAAGACTTCAGCTTTAATCTGAAGCCATAGTGCAAGAAGTGCTGTCATCTGATATGTGTTAAAAGGATAATTTGGACTTTCATATGGAGAATAGGCTAAGAGTAAGGTAGATAAAATTAGAAGAGAGAGCAGTTAGGAATCTATCAGAATTACTTGGGAAGGAGTCAGTGGTGGCTTGTACCAAGTAGTGATGGTAGAGGCAGGAAGAAGTGATGTAATTCTGAGTACATTTGGAAGGTAGAGCCAACAGGTTTTGCTGTTGGACTGGATGGGGGGCATATGGAGTATTGAGATAGTATGTTCCTGGCCTTGGCCATTAGACTTTCTAAGGTATGGCTTATTCTCACCTTCTGATGTTACCCACTTCTAGGTGCTTTGGTAGCTGACTATTTCTACCCTTATTAAGAACCCCAGCACCCAGCTCTGACCAGTGACCTTCCAGGGCTTGCTATAACCCCCAGAGGAGAATTAAACAGGTGTATTCTTCCCTTAAGTTAGAAAAAAACTAATTGAAATATCTTCCTTTGTGTCCTGAAAATGTATATCAGTGTAGGGAAAAATGAGATTAACCATGAATGAAAATGTAGCATTTTATTTATTTTTTTCTTCTTGACTGAGGAATCAGTGCTTAGGCACTTAAGTGATCATAGAATAAAAGTGAGCATATAAATTTTGACTAAGGAGGAAGATATCCTAAGGAAAATGAACCTGTTTCTATATCAAGTTAAACAAAATAGAACATGTTTCAGAAGCAATCTTTTGGTGTGGTAATGAGTTTAGCCCAGAAAATGCTGATTCTAGCAGTAGTCTAGTGATTACAAAAGAAACTAAGTTTTGATGCCTGTTCTAATTTTTAACAGTAAAAGTACCTGCACTACCCCTACTTTCTCCCCTTGTACAACAATTGGAACCCAGGCCAGGGTCTTTGAAATAGGCACTGAAGATGGGGTTACTGCATCCCTGGGTCAGACTGGGCGAATCTAGCTTTGCTTCTTGGTTTCAGCTGCTACCCAGGTGGCTTGCCATTCCCATACATGAACAGGAGCTGATTAGCACTCCAGTGCCCTATTTAAGGTTTCTGGCTCCAGAGAGAAGCTATTTTGAAAAGTGAAAAGATTATACTCCGATAATAGACCAGAAGCTTTACACATGTGGATGGCTCATGGAGGATTAAAAGAGCAGGCCCAGAATAAATACAGCTCGCACCTGAGAGAACAGTGAGGGTGACTGCTCTCACACTGATTGTAGGGGCTGTTTGAAGGAAGTTCCCTGCTCGGATCACGGATGCCTCTGTGAGCCAACACAATGGCGGTTGGTTTAGCAGGCCGATGTCTGAACCAACTACTGTTTTCTCGAGGAACCAATTAGACCACTTCATACTCCTTTGATGTTTCAGGGATCTTAGGTCCTAATTGGTAGATTCATCTCTCCAAAATTTGATCTTTTTCTAGATGTTCCTGCATGGAAACATTTCCCCAGGCTCACTAATCATCTGAAGAAGTAGATGACTGGGGAAATTCACACTTGTTCTAATTAATTTAAAACAAACATGTTACAGATTAGAATTTTGTTACTAGATTCCCTAGAAGCTGCTCCTTAGCTGCTCATGGCGGGACTGGGCCTTTATGTAGTGTATGTCACTTTTACGTAGATCAAGGTTTTGGGAGACTAGCTCACTCTGTTGTCACAATAAAGGTGGGCGGCAAATTTCTTGGGCTGGAGAGTCAGGCAGGATGGCCTCTGCTGTCTCAGTTTTCAGACTTGCAGAACTTGATGTCTGTCTGGTGGACCTGACTACTTGGAAGGCAGACTGGGCTTTTTTGGGGAAGCTTTCTGATATGCCTGCATTGGTATGAAACTAGGTAGTCAGGATTTGCTGTCAAGAGATTTGTGATCCTGGGACTGCCCTTGTGGTCCAGCAGTTCAGACACCATGCTTCCAATGTAGGGGGCATAGGTTCAACCCCTCGTCAAGGAACTAGGATCCGACATGATGTGTGGTGTGGCCAAAAAAAAAAAAAGGTGTGTGATCCTTTGAGGAAGTATCTCCATGCCTCCAAAGTTGCATATTATGACTAGTTACTATCCACAGCGGTTTTTTTGTCCTTGTCTTAAAATTTGAGAGTTAAGAGGTATCAATGGTGTTACGAGTCCAGGAAGGAAACATCAGAATATATATCCCTCAGTTTCAGCCATAGTCAAGAAGGAAGCCACATAGGTCTGATGGATACAGTGAGAGCTACTCCTAAGGTCCTTTCAGTGTATTTTACTTCTCCATATGTCTGAGCATGAACTTGAACCCTTCTAAGCAAGAGTGGCATGATTAACTTCTAAGTAGGTTTTAATTTTTTTAATAAACATTAAATTTTTTAATAATGTTAGATTTACAGAAAAGTTACTAAGATACCGCAGAAAGTTCCCATATATCCCTGAGCCAGTTTTCCCTATGTTTAATATCTTAGATTGCTATGCTACATTTTGCCACAACTAAGGAGGCTTCCCTGGTGGCTCAGAGGATAAAGCATCTGCCTGCAATGCAGGAGACCTGGGTTCGATCCTTGGTTTGGGAAGATCCCCGGGAGAAGGAAATGGCAACCCACTCCAGTATTCCTGCCTGGAGAATCCCATGGACAGAGGAGCCTGGTGGGCTACAGTCCGCAGGGTCACAAAGAGTCGGACACGACTGAGTGACTTCACACACACACAAGGAGCTAACAAACATTGTTAAATTACTGTTAATTCAATTCCACATTGTTTGGATTTTATCTGTTTTTTCCCAATGTAGGGTTTCTGAATCATTATTTATGCACACTATGCATTGGAGAAGGAAATGGCAACCCACTCCAGTGTTCTTGCCTGGAGAATCCCAGGGACGGCGGAGCCTGGTGGGGCTGCCGTCTATGGGGTCGCACAGAGGCAGACACAACTGAAGCGACTTAGCAGCAGCAGCAGCAGCAGTTGGTAATGTACTGTATAGTGATGTCTTTGTTCAATTTTGGGCTTCCCTTGTAGCTCAGTCGATAAAGAACCTGCCTGCAGTGCAGGAGACCTGGCTTCGATCCCTGGGCTGGGAGGATCCTCTGGAGAAGGAAATGGCAATGCACTCCAGTATCCTTGCCTGGAAAATCTCATGGACAGAGGAGCCTGGCAGGCTGCAGTCCATGGGGTGGCAAAGAGTCGGGCACAACTGAGCAACTAACACTTATTTACACTCACTTGTTCAATTTTGTTATCAGTGTTATATCACCTCCATAACCTTATTCTAAGCTTTGCAACAGTTTAAAATGGATTGAAACTGTTTACTGACTAATTTGAAAGAATTGACCTGTGAATTTATGTGTGTCTTAGTACAGTTTGTTGCTGTTCAGTTGCTCAGTCATGTCTGACTCTTTGTGACTCCATGGACTGAAGTACACCAAGCCTCCCTGCCCTTCACCATATCCTGGAACTTGCTCAAACTCATGTCCATTGAGTCGGTGATGCCATCCAACCATCTCATCCTCTGTTGTCTTTCCCAGCATTAGTATCTTGGCTAATGAGTCTGTTCTTGGAATCAGACTTTGCAGAAGTATTGGAGCCTCAGCCTCAGCATCAGTCCTTCCAATAAATACTCAAGACTGATTTCCTTTAGGATTGACTAGTTGGATCTCCTTGCAGTCCAAGGGACTCTCAAGAGTCTTCTCGAATACCACAGTTCAGAAGCATCAATTCTTTGGTGCTCAGCCTTCTTTATGGTCCAACTCTCACATCCATACATGAGTACTAGAAACCATAGATTTGACTGTATGTACCTTTGTTGGTAAAGTAATGTCTCTGCTTTATAATATGCTGTCTAGGATGGTCATAGCTTTTCTTCCAAGGAGCAAGTGTCTTAATTTCATGGCTGCAGTCACCATCTGCAGTGATTGTGGAGCCCAAGAAAATAAAGTCTATCACTGTTTCCATTGTTTCCCCATCTATTTGCCATGAAGTGATGGGACCGGATGCCATGCTCTTCATTTTTTGAACGTTGAGTTTTAAGCCAGCTTTTTCATTGTCCTCTTTCACTTTCATCAAAAGGCTCTTTAGTTTTTCTTCACTTTCTGCCATGAGGGTGGTGTCACCTGCATATCTGAGGTTATTGATATTTCTCCTGGAAATCTTGATTTCAGCTTGTGATTCATCCAGCCTGGCATTTTGCCTGATGTACTCTGCATAGAAGTTAAATAAGCAGGATGACAATACACAGCCTTGACATACTCCTTTCCCGATTTTGAACCAATCTGTCGTTCCATGTCCAGTTCTAACTGTTGCTTCTTGACCTGCATACAGATTTCTCAGGAGGCAGGTCAGGTGGTCTAGTATTCTCATCTCTTGAAGAATTTTACAGTTTGTTATGATCCACACAGTCAAAGGCTTTAGTGTAGTCAATGAAGCAGAAGTAGACGTTTTTCTGGAATTCTCTTGCTTTTTCTATGATACAACCATTGTTGGCAGTTTGATCTCTGGTCCCTCTGCCTTTTCTAAATCCAGCTTAAACATCTGGAAGTTCTCGATTCACATACTGTTGAAGCCTAGCTTGGAGAATTTCGAGCATTACTTTGCTAGCATGTGAAATGAGTGCTGTTGTATGGTAGTTTGGAAATTCTTTGGTATTGCTCTTCTTTGAAATTGTGACAATTTGGGGAAAGTTATATCCATTGAGACAGTGGCCAAGGGAGGAACATTAGTAAACTATCCAGGACTTTGGCCCCACACTTCCATGGAATCCCTAGTTGAGGTATGCTGGAGCCCTTGGGGAATTCTCCCCTAGACCAACTTGACCTGTGCTTATAGAAAGCAAACTGAAATACCCACTGACCCTCTTCCCACAAAAGAATCTGGGGTTTTATATCTCTTTGGTAAAGAACAGCCCCACACCAGAGCTGTGTTACTGGTGAGAAAATAACAGAACAAAAACAAAAGAGAGTTTGATCTAATGCTCAGAGAGCTTATTCTTAACCCTTTCAGACTCAGGATCTTTCCTAGAATTTTGATTCATCTAAAGTGGGGCTCAGAACTGCCTTATGATCCAGCAGTCCCACTGCTGGGCATACACACTGAGGAAACCAGAAGGGAAAGAGACACGTGTACCCCAATGTTCATCGCAGCACTGTTTATAATAGCCAGGACATGGAAGCAACCTAGATGTCCATCAGCAGATGAATGGATAAGAAAGCTGTGGTACATATACACAATGGAGTATTACTCAGCCATTAAAAAGAATTCATTTGAATCAGTTCTAATGAGGTGGATGAAACTGGAGCCTATTATACAGAGTGAAGTAAGCCAGAAGGAAAAACACCAATACAGTATACTAACGCATGTATATGGAATTTAGAAAGATGATAACAATAACCCTGTGTACAAGACAGCAAAAGAGACACTGATGTATGGAACAGTCTTATGGACTCTGTGGGAGAGGGAGAGGGTGGGAAGATTTGGGAGAATGGCATTGAAACATGTAAAATATCATGTATGAAACGAGATGCCAGTCCAGGTTCAATGCACGATACTGGATGCTTGGGGCTAGTGCACTGGGACGACCCAGAGGGATGGTATGGGGAGGGAGGAGGGAGGAGGGTTCAGGATGGGGAGCACATGTATACCTGTGATGGATTCATTTTGATATTTGGCAAAACTAATACAATTATGTAAAGTTTAAAAATAAAATAAAATTAATTAAAAAAAATAAAAAATTAAAAAATTAAAAAAATAAAGTGGGGCTCAGATTTTACGTTTTATACAAGGAAGATGGAGGTGCTACTGCTGGTCCAGGGACCACACTTTGAGAAATACTACCTTAAGGAATGTTTTGTGTAGAAAAGCCACAATAAATACTTACTATTTCTCTTTATTTCCCATCATTCTAAATAATAATTCAGTTCCCTAACAGCTTCCAAAAGAGATCAGTGATTTCTATTTTCGTAGCATTGTGAACTCAAGCATTGTTTCTAACATATTTAACACATTTAGTGTGTTTTAATGATTTCCAATATATGTTTTCTTTTTGAAACTCAAGTTGTTTCATATTTGGACTTTGAAGGCTTCTTAAAGTTGATCTGTGTTCTTTTGACATTATCCATCCCAACAATCTTTGAAAATTTTCTGATTTTCAGGTACCAACAAAATGCTGTAGGTTCATCTTATAAATTTAAGACCCCAAACTTGAATTCACTTTTCCAAAGAACTTGGTTCCTTTTCATGTGAATCTGTACTATTTTTGGCCATTATTCTAATTATAAAACCATATTGTCATTACAGAAAGTGTGAAAATGTCACATTAAAGAAGTGGATCAATAATCCAGTCATTTTAAAACAACTACTGACATTTTAATATGTTCAGTTCAGGTCCTTTTACAATGAAATTCTACATGAAATTACATTATATAAATATATATAAAGTAATATCTTAAATTTTTCATTTTTAAAAGAACATGCATAATGATTTTCTTATCTCATTAAAAACTTTCATGAGCATCATTTCAAGAGTAGTATTGTGTCACACTATATGAACTTACCATAAATTCTTTAGTCATTCTCCAAATAAAGGACTTATTTTTGAAAATTATGCTTCAAAGAACAGCTGTATGCTTATCTTTCTTCCCATTTTATACTGTTTGTTTTGAAAGAATCTATTCTAGAAGTAGAATCAATGGGTCAGAGAATATGAACATATTTCAAGTTCTTAAAATCGAGTTGTTGTTGTTCAGTTGCTGAGTCGTGTCCAACTCTTGGTGACCTCATGGACTACAGCACTCCAGGCTTTCCTGTCCATCACTGCCCCCCACAGCTTGCTCAAAGTCATGTACATTGAGTTAGTGATGCCGTCCAATCATCTCATCCTCTGTTGTCCCTTTCTCCTCCTGCCTTCTGTCTTTCCCCAAATCAGGGTCTTTTCGGATGAGTCAGCTCTTCGCATCAGGTAGCCAAAGTATTGGAGCTTCAACCTCAGCACCAGTCCTTCCAATGCGTATTCAGGATTGATTTCCTTTAGGATTGACTGGCTTGATCTCCTTGAAGTCCAAGGAACACTCAAGAGTTTTTTCCAGCACCACAATTCAAAAGCATCAATTCTTTAGCACTCAGCCTTCTTCATGGTTGAACTCTCATATGTGTACATGACTACTGGAAAAACCATAGTTTTGACAATATGGACCTTTGTCAACAAAGTGATATCTCTGCTTTTTAATATGCTGTCTAGGTTTGTCATAGCTTTTCTTCCAAAGAGCAAGTGTCTTTTAATTTCATGGCCGTAGTCACCATCTGCAGTGATTTTGGAGCTCTTTTGCTATTTCGATAATCCAGTGGATGTTGGCAATTTGATCTGTTTCCTCTGCCTTTTCTAAATCCCACTTGAACATTTGGAAGTTAGTAGTTCACGTACTATTGATGCTTGGCTTGGAGAATTTTGAGCATTGCTTTGTTAGCGTGTGAGATGAGTGCAATTGTGCCATAGTTTAAACATTCTTTTCATTTTCTTTCTTTGGGATTGAAATGAAAACTGACCTTTTCCAGTCCTGTGGCCACTGTTGAGTTTTCCAAATTTGCTGGCATGTTGAGTGCAACACTTTAACATCATCTTTTAAGATTTGAAAAATCCTACTCTAATCCTCATACTATAATCTATGTATAGGAGGCTTGTGGTTCCTCCATGTGGCCACATGTGAGTGGGGCGCCATCCTCGTACTATAATCTGTGTGTGGCAGGGCCCTTCCCAGTTCTGCTCGTCTCTGATAGGCAGTTGAGTCTTGCATATTTGGAGGGGGTAATCTTTGTTGAGATAGTCTGTGCTAAAAACCAGTTGTCATTTAATAATCCACAGGGGCCAAAACCCTGTGGTGATATTCAAAAATGTCACAACCAGAGCCCCAACAAAATTGCCCTCTGGCCATTCTGTCTGAACCTCTCCATTCTCCATCTGTAAAACAGGCAGCCCTGTAATAATAGAAGGATGACATCATCTCAGCATAGGAGCACAGTGTGGGAGGAACAGGCTCAGAACTCAGCTTGTGCCATGGAAGCTGTGCTTCATCCTCTTTGCAGGTGTGCCCCAGTGGTCCTTCCCTCCCCTTGACTCTACTTTCTCTGTGTGTCAGCTTCCCCTTTTCCTCATCAACCCTCTCTCCTGAAGTCATTCAGTACCATTTCCACACCCTTCCTCTTCCCTCAGGGAACTCCCTGCATACTTCAGGATGCAGAGTTTCATTCTGTGCATTTTGCAAACTCTAGTAGTGTCTGGAGTTCCTCTAGTGTGCTCAGTGCAGTTACCTTCTGCTCAATTCTATGCTGAGCTGGGAGGGTGATGTGGGGTGAGGTTTAACTTTAATTTCCTAAAGAGAAAACTAGATTTTCTTTTCTACTATTTAACTTAACATGCAGACAAATCAAGGTCAGTGCTATTTGTGTTAAGGGCATTACAGTTGATGGTACTCTGAGAGAGAAATAATTTGTGTCAGCATGACTTGGGTCTTGTCCGTCTTGAAATGATAAACGTCACTATTATTGTGTTAAGGAGCATTTGGCAGTCTTGGGGCCTGGCCTGCTTTACAGAAGGAACCACAATCCCCTAAAAGGCCCTTTCCTTGCTATGCAGAGTGGATACTGCCTGTTCCAGTTAATCTGAGCATCAGTTCATCTTCCCTCAAAATGGCATCCTCCCCACCTGCCACCAAGATAAATTGTGTTCCAGAGGATTGTCAGTCTCTGTATTTGCTTTGGCTCATTTACTGCTTGTATTTTTGTACACTTTTTAGGGGGAAAATATAAGTTTAATTTTGCTTGTATAAGTAGATAACTTACAAGGTAGATAATTTGGCTTTATGTAGTCTTCTGTTTCTACTGATGGAAATGGCAGTTGCAAAAATTTTCCTAATGGTGAGCAAAACATTTGGATGGTTATTTAAAAAACCAGTAGATTTACCTTGCCCTGGAAATAAGTTTAAAAGGACATTTTTTCTCTCCTTATGTAGCTAAGCAAAAGCTATGGTCCTGTCTTCATGGTGTGCTGAGCTCAGAGGATGATGTGGAATGATATACGTGAAGAGATTCATGGACAAGAAAACTCCTGGAGTCCAAACTTAAGGCCAAGGGCTGGAAATGAAGCAAATGGCACCAGACAGGAGCTCTCCCTGGGTAAGTCTGGGCTGCAGCTGAGAGTGCGGCATATGCGCCTTGAGTGGGTTGGGGGTTCTACTTGCATCTGTGGTGAAGTTGGTTAATGCAGCAGGTGCAGCCACCCCAGCAGCCTGTGAAACTTTGGCAGAAAAGACTAAACACGTGATTTTGAGCTGCTCAAGTTATCAGCTTAGGATCCAAGATGAAGTGCTGTGGATGTGAAGAAGCTTAATAGAGATTGTTGCTGCAGCTGTAGACAAGCATCCCTCTGGTTTTATGAAACAAGTGCTAGAGTATATGAGGCAGTGGTGGAAGAGTAGACATTGTGGGATGATCGTGTTTTCCTGCATGTTTGTGGAAGCAAGATGGATCCCTTCAAACTGAGCTATCCCCTGGTGTTCTTGGACATTTGGGCATAGCGGGGGGTTCAGTAGGGGAGAGACTAGATTTCTTAAAGCTCTCAAGCCAGAAATCTTGGATTTCTTCTTTCCCTTGCCCTACTTCCAATCTGTCAATAAGTCCTAATGGTTCTACCTGTAAAATTAAAATGAATTCATCAGCATCTCTTTACTTCTGCTTCTATGATGCTAGATAAACTGCTGGCATTGCCTTCTTGGTTACTAAGCTCCTGACTGCTGTTTCAGCTCTCTTCCCTGAAACAGTACTATTATTATTATTCACTGTCTATACAGAGTTAACTTCTAAAAATAAAGATCAACATTGTCATTTGCCTACTAAAATGCACCAGTGACTTAACATCCTGCTGGTTATAAACTCAAATCTCCTTACATTTGCCTATAAGAACCTAAAGATCTGACCCCCTCTCCAGTCCCTTCTCTTACCATTCTTCTCCTTGCTCTCTGCACTGGAGCCACAAGACATTTTGTTTCAGGAATGGGAAAGTTCATTTCCACCTCAGGGCCTGGGCACCTGCTGTTTCCTTTGCCTACACTGAGCTTCTCCCAGCTCCTAAGTGTCTGTGTCCAGCAACAGAGAGCCTTTCTTGGACACCCAACTTAAAGTAGCCCCATTTCCATCATTCTGATATTTTCACATTAGCATTTGCAACCACCTAATAGTTGCCAACAAAGGTCCGTCTAGTCAAGGCTATGGTTTTTCCTGTGGTCATGTATGAATGTGAGAGTTGGACTGTGAAGAAGGCTGAGCGCCAAAGAATTGATGCTTTTGAACTGTGGTGTTGGAGAAGACTCTTGAGAGTCCCTTGGACTGCAAGGAGATCCAACCAGTCCATTCTGAAGGAGATCAGCCCTGAGATTTCTTTGGAAGGAATGATGCTAAAGCTGAAACTCCAGTATTTTGGCCACCTCATGCGAAGAGTTGACTCATTGGAAAAGACTCTGATGCTGGAAGGGATTGGGGGCAAGAGGAGAAGGGGACGACAGAGGATGAGATGGCTGGATGGCATCACTGACTCGATGGACGTGAGTCTGAGTGAACTCCGTGAGTTGGTGATGGACAGGGAGGCCTGGCGTGCTGCGATTCATGGGGTTGCAAAGAGTCGGACATGACTGAGCGACTGATCTGATCTGATCTGATCTGATCTGAATAGTTTATTATTTTTACCTTCCTATCTATCATCTCTCTAATCTAAGCTAGCTACTAGTTTATGGTATAATTTATGGGGTAATTTGAATAGTGGCTAGCTGTGAACTAATTCACTAAGCATTTCTGCAAGTGTTAGACTGTAATACACAGGAGTAAGGATTTTGAATCGATCCTCAGATCCTGAAACAGTGCTCAGTACATAGTAGTCATTCAGTAAATATTTGTTGAATAAATGAAACAGCCGAAGTGAGTAATCAAAAAAAGTAGAGGATAGACTCATCTTTATTTTCTGAGCATATGAAATGCATCTTACCTGTCACACATATTTAAAATGTTTTAGTGTTTTCTAGGAAACACTAGTTTCCTGGGAGACTAGTGTTTCCCAGGTAATGTGCAAGTGCTCTTCTAGTGCCTCTTTTAATACTTAACAGCAGCCATCTGAGTTACATACTATATTATTTCCATTTTATAGATGGGGAAACTGAGGCTTAAAGAGATTAAGTGAAAGTGAAGTTGCTCAGTAGTGTCCGACTCTTTGCAACCCCATGGACTGTAGCCTACCAGGCTCCTCAGTCCATGGGATTTTCCAGGCAAGAACACTGGAGTGGGTTGCCATTTCCTTTTCCAGGGGATCTTTCCGACCCAGGGATTGAACCTGGTCTCCCGCATTGTAGCCAGACACTTTACCGTCTGAGCTACTGCTATTTTAAGTGAAAGAGCAGCATCTTTGATCACTTGATGTTATCTAGTAATCTGTGACTATGGTTTCATTCCAGTAAAGTGATTTTTAAAGTTATAATTTTTTAAATAAAAATTTATGTCTTATAGCAATAAAAATAATCATAATTATAGAATAATAAATGGTCAAAAGCATCTTTTCTTGCTTCTTTCCTGTTCTGGGTTGAAGTACTACCTTTTGGCAGAAACAGTTGTCAACAAATGACCAGATTATAAATATCAAATATGGGAACAGGACTCTGTCTGCTCCATTATATATTGTTTTTTCAGCTTTCAGGAAAGGAAGAAATACAGTGAAATAATCTCAAGTTAAAGGGTATGATAAAGAGACCTAAAATACTTACTAATCCCTTCCTGTCCAGTAGGAAAAACACTTAAAAAAAAAATTCTGGGCCCCTTTTGGAGGCAGTTTGGAGGCAGTGTGGGCCCCTTTTGGAGCACCTAACTCCACAGGGTGCTGGGCTCCCAGGAGCAGCCTGCTTTGGAAGGCAGCCCCGCAGCCAGCTTTCAGTAGGCCTGGCATTTGTCTCCTTGTGTCCATCCCACTGGGTTCCATGAAAACAGATGGAGTTGATTCCTAATCGACCTGCTGTGCTTGGGTGTGATGCTTTCAGACATGAAATCTTGATTAACAGCAAATGTTAATTGAAGCAGTGAATTATTAAAGTGTTTTTCCATAAATGATAAATGCTGTTGGCTCTTTTTCCTCTTGTGATATTTTGAAACTTTCCAAAAAGTTGCTAGCTTTGTCCAGGGAAAATGGGAAGTGGTGGCTGCATTTGATGGCATTTGTAGTGACCTGTTTGTGCTCTGTGGCCAGGTTTCACTGGGGATGAACCACCTTTTCTCTTGGAATCACCTCAACCAAACAAGGAAATCATCTTTCCCTTAAACACAGGATTCTGTCCAAATGAGCTCATCCAGCCTTCTCACTTCGGTGCCCATCAGTTAGCTGATGACTCCCATTCTTTACCTTTTCCCCTGAGCCCCAGACTTACAAACAGCATTATTATTTGACAACTCCACCTGATCCCCCATGGGATCTCAAGGTCATATTCTTTCATTTAATTATCTAGCACCTATTATATGTCCCCAGGGCCACTTTGTTCTAAGCACTGGGAAAACATTAATGAGCAAAACAGATATAACTCCTTGTGGCACTTACATTCTAGTGGGGAGGGGAGGAGATAAATAAACTAAAGCAACAAAAGGGGCTCAGGGAGTGCTGAGCACTGGAGGTGGTGATGGCAGAGTAGAAGTTTTTACAAAGTGCTCAGGGAATGTCCTGTTAGACGGTATTTGAACAGAGACTTAGAGCTAAGATTTAAACATAAAAAATGAAAGTATATTATATTCCAAATTGTCTTTGCTTAGAAATTTCCCCTTTGTCCTGCATTCACAATCCCCAGGAATGTTGCATATAATCACTAGAGTCACATCCATGGGGTCCTCCTCCCCACTTCTGTGTTTTTAGGAGAAATCATCCTCTCATCTGTCCTAAATTCTTGCTAGCCCTAAGCAGGAGCTTACAGAGGCATCAGGTAGAGTCTTATGCCTCTTGTCCACCTTTCACTGGCTCCTCCCATGAGAGAAAGAAGAATGGATCTAACAGACCAAATGGAAAGAGTCTGTCACCTTTTCATCCAGTTTCTCTAGTGCCCCCTGGTTACATTTCTCAAACTTTAATGTTCTTAGGAGTGAGGCAGAGAATCTTACTCAAATACAGACTCTGATCCAACAAGTCTTTGCCATAGGTCTGAGGTTCTGTGTTTCTGTTAAACTCTCAGGTAATGCTGATACTGCTGGTCTGTGGGCCATACTCGAAGGGGCCACCAGAGTCTATAGGGTGCGAGAAGGCTTTAGTCCTTCTTGCTATGTACTTTTTCAACAGCTCCAACTCTCCTCGTGTGTAGGATCCAATATATTGGCTTTGAGAGCAAGTATTAGGAAGCCCATTTTCACTCTAAATTCAAGCCATATACTCCAATCCACATTTATCAGATTAAAGCCTTTTGCTTGATTTCTGTTTGACCCCTGTCTATTATTCTGTTCAGAAGTCAGGAGAGCGAGAGAAAGATTTTGTTTGTTGTTATAATTTACATTTTATGTGTGAGGAAATAAAATCTTAGTAAAGTTGAACAACTGATGTAAAGCCAAACAGGGAGGAAGTGCAGACTAGGGTTTGAAGCCTGTCACTTTGATCCTAGCATTTACCCGCTTACTGCTGTTTTATACTGCCTCTACGAAGCTGCCCTGCCTAGGGGATCTGGTCCCTCTCTACCATGTGATTCCTGTCTCTACCCTCTGCTTTGTGCACCTCCCCACTAGTCACAGTTTCTTTACCCCTTTTTGCTCTTTGCCTCTCTTCTTACCTATCAATATGCAGATCAAGGTCTAACGCCTTTATGAAGTGTTTCTTTTGATGCTTCAGCAGGAAATAATCCCTTCGTATTTGTTGGTTTACTGTGCACAGAAGTCCATCGTTTCCTTTGCAATGGTTATTTCATTTATTTGTTACATGACAGTTTCCTCCACTGTTTTGAAAGATCAGAGTAGTGCTTGATTCCTCTTTTCTTCCCAGCACCCTGCTCAGAGCTTACACTTATTAAAAGCTAAATATATATTGAATGAATGTTTAATGCTTGAACTTAGTGGCCAAATGCTTCTGTGCTCAGCCTTCCTATTTCAGTCTCCTCCTCTTTATTTCCTTGCATTTTGTTTGAAGTGTCTGTTTGCTTCTGTATGAGCAAAAATGAGCAAAAATAGGGAGGGCAGTGGCAATGCCTTATTATGTTAGAGACCTCATTGTTTGGTAAGGACCTTGCAAAACTTGTGGTAAAATAAAAGCTTGATAATAAAATATTTTTGTATCCTAAGAAGAGCAGAATACAACCTTTAACTCACAGTTAAAAGAACCAGCTCTTCCATTAACAAGTATATTACCTTGGGCTAGTTACCTAAATTATATGAACTTTACTGTCCTCATCTGTAAGATGGTGGTATTGACAGCTGTATCACAGAGTTATTGAGGGATTAGATGAAACAGCGTCTTAAAGAATAGGAGGGGCTCAAAAACTGTCAATCCCCCAGCTTCCTCTTGTCTGTTCTTGCCACCAACATGAGGGTTAGTCCCTCATCAGATTTGTTTCTCTCTACTTCCTGTCTCTCCCTCTTTTGTCCATTTTATATTTGCTGCCATGGTCCTCTCCCTAAATCCAGTTTTTATCCTGACCCTTTTGCTCCAAGATTCAATCACCAACAAGATAAAAATCCAAGCAGTCTTATTCCAAGGGGCCCCCTTCCTGTGCCCCGGGACCAGCTCCTATTTCAGGCAAAGTAGAACCACATACAGTTCTACTTTTTCATCCCTAGGCCATTTCTCCTGAGGTTCCATCTGCTAATTATGCCCAACTGTTACTTAGAATCCAAATCTTATCCTGAAAACACAGTGCTGGTCTTAATTTCCCAGTTACAAGATAGAATGTATGCTTGCTTTTCTGACATGTGTAGCCCAATTAAGATAATTAGTTTTGCATTTCCTTGTTGGAATAGTGCTTTTCCTATTGTTTGAAAAGGTCCATTTAATCTTGCCTCACCATTTTTCCTCTTCTACCAGATGTTAAAATCTTCAGGAACAGGGACTATCTTGAATTTCATGTATCTTGGTATTTCAGTCACTACCTAACATGCAACCTTATGTTTATCCAACCCTATGTGGAACAGTTTACTCTGTGCCAAGCATTCAGTACATGAAAATAAATACCAAGACAAGACATATGAAGATTTCTCACCATAATTATGGAAACAGACAATAAATAGGTGGAATACCATGGATGTAGCAGAATGAAGTGTCCATGGATTCTTTGTAACTCCTTTCTTTAAAATGGTGAGGTATTTTCCCTGTCCCTTGAATCTGGGTGTTCTTATGATCTACTTTTCCAAAAGAATGTAGCAGAGCTGACACTGTGTGAGTTTTCACAGCATATGCTCTTAGGAGACTGGAATAATGAGAACAAGTCAAGGCCAGATTTGTTAAGGATGAGAGGCCATGTGAAGAGATGGAGGCCCAGCCTTTCTGGCCATCTCTCCATGAATGAATCCAGGCAACCATGTGGAGCAGAGATGAGCTGTCCCAACTGAGAATCGCAGTTGCTGCTCACTGAATCATGAGAAATAAATGATTGTTATTTTAAGTAGCTGAGGTTTAGGTTTGTTTTTTTTTTTTTTTTTAATGCGTCAGAAACTAACTGATACAGTGGAATAAGTACTATTATTGTCTTATTCAGTTGCTAAGTCGTGTCCAACTCTTTGTGATCCCATGGACTGAAGCATGCCAGGCTTGTCCTTAACTAACTTGTCCTAACTAAGGACAAGCATGCCATGCTTGTCCTTAACTATCTCCCAGAGTTTGCTCAAACTCACGTCCATTGAGTCAATGATGCCATCCAACCATTTCATCCTCTGTCATTGCCTTCTTTTGCCCTCAATCTTTTCCAGCATCAGGGTCATTTCCAATGAATCAGCTCTTTGCATGATGTGGCCAAAGTATTGGAGCTTCAGCATCAGGTCTTCCAATGAATATTCAGGGTTGATTTCCTGTAGGATTTACTGGTTTGACCTCCTTGCTGTCCAAGGGACTCTCAAGAGTCTTTTGCAACACCATGGTTTGAAAGCATCAGTTCTTCAGCACTCAGCCTTCTTTATGGTTCAACTTGGACATCTGTACATGACTACTGGAAAAACCATAGCTTTGACTATACAGACCTTTATTGGCAAAATGATGTCTCTGCTTTTTAATATGCTGTCTAAGTTTGTTGTAGCTTTGCTTCCAAGGAGCAAGCGTCTTTTACTTTTGTGACTGTAGTCACTGTCCACAGTGATTTTGGACCCAAGAAAATAAAGTCTGTCACTGTTTTTGAGCATAATCTTGCTAGCATGTGAAATGAGTACAATTGTGTGATAGTCTGAACATCCTTTGACATTGCCTTTCTTTGGGATTGGAATGAAAACTGATCTTTTCCAGTCCTGTGACCACTGCTAAGTTTTCCAAATTTGCTGGCATATTGAGTGCAGCATTTTAACAGCATCGTCGTTTAGAATTTGAAATAACTCAGCTGAAATTCCATTCACCTCCACTAGCTTTGTTCATATTAATGGTTCCTAATGCCCACTTGACTTCATACTCCAGGATGTCTGGCTCTAGGTGAGTAACCACATAGATCGATGTAATATACCCAGCCTATTAGGGGCAGAGTCCAGACAGGAAAAATCTTCTAGAAGTGATGTTTTACCTTAATATTTCATATGCAAAAGTTTTCAGAATTAATAGTTACGGGGAGACCATATAGTAGGTTTTTAACGAAATTATATTGCTTTAATTATCTAATTTATTTACCTACCTTAAATAAACAAGGATCATGATTGTGTCATTTTCTCACATTTAACAAAGAGGTAAGTTATCAGAACATTGTATGGGGAAAAATTTTTAACACAATTTACCATGAACAGAGGAACCTGGTGGACTACAGTCTGTGGAGTCACAAAGCGTCAATACAACTGCACAACTAAGCAGAACACAGCACACCTTTATGAAACAGCTAACACTCTGACATATAGTGTGCTTAGGACAAAAACAAGATAAAAATTCAAAACATACATAGTAAATGGAACAGGCAGTGGAATTAGCTGGTGGGAAAAGGAAAGAATATTAAAGAACTAGATTTCAAGAGAGCTTCATGGAAAAGGAAGAATAAGGAATAAGTTGTAAAGAATAGGGAATGCCTAAAACTCAGAGAAAATCAGGTTCCATTCAGAATAGAACTAAGAGGAGAGAGTGTTTCATAAGTAAAAATGGTAAGAGCAAAACATGGAGGCAAGTAATGGCCCATCTGCAGAATAAGTGAACACTTGGAAGTAATAAGAGTAATGGGTAGGGGTTGGTTTTGGAAAGATATATGGCCCTTATGGCAGTGGGTCTTGAATACTAGAATAAGGTAGTATTTTGTATTATTTTGTATAAGGTAGTATTATTGTATTTTGTGGAAATGGGAGCCGTTGAATATTTTTAGTAAGACCACAACATTATCAGGGTTCTGTGAAAAACCCATCCTATGTGAAACTGTTGTACCTAGTGGCAACACTAAGGTTTTTTTCCTGAAAACCAGAGGCAATTCTCCTAATGTCCAGTTTGCCTTTTTTACCTCCAAACTTTTGTGATCAAGTTTAAGAAAATACTAGGAAAATGTTTAGATATGGAGTTTGGGCATATTCCAATCTAGAAAGTGGTTAATAAGCATACACTTCTCATTTGAGAAGCACCTGACTTAGGCATGATAGATCTAAATTCCTATTGCTCTCCTGGTCCATACTCCAGCTTTTCGGGTTCAACTACTTGCTTCTCAGTATAGGCCAAGTGTGTCAATTCAGTGATAGGCCCAGCAGTGCCCCATATTCTTTATTGACCATGGTAGCAAAATAGGAGATAGTAAAGAAAGGCAATGCCAAAGAATGCTCAAACTACCACACAATTGCACTCATCTCACATGCTAGTAAAGTAATGCTCAAAATTCTCCAAGCCAGGCTTCAGCAATACATGAACCATGAACTTCCTGATGTTCAAGCTGGTTTTAGAAAAGGCAGAGGAACCAGAGATCCAATTGCCAACATCTACTGGATCATGGAAAAAGCAAGAGAGTTCCAGAAAAACATTTATTTCTGCTTTATTGACTATGCCAAAGCCTTTGACTGTGTGGATCACAATAAACTGTGGAAAATTCTGAAAGAGATGGGAATACCAGGCCACCTGACCTGCCTCTTGAGAAACCTATATGCAGGTCAGAGCAACAGTTAGAACTGGACATGGAACAACAGACTGATTCCAAATAGGAAAAGGAGTCATGTCAAGGCTGTATACTGTCACCCTGCTTATTTAACTTATATGCAGAGTACATCATGAGAAACGCTGGGCTGGAAGAAGCACAAGCTGGAATCAAGATTGCCGCGAGAAATATCAATAACCTTAGATATGCAGATGACATCACCTTATGGCAGAAAGTGAAGAGGAACGAAAGAGCCTCTTGATAAAAGTGAAAGAGAGTGAAAAAGTTGATTTAAAGCTCAACATTCAGAAAATGAAGATCATGGCATCTGGTCCCATCACTTCATGGGAAATAGGTGAGGAAACAGTGTCAGACTTTATTTTTTTGGGCTCCAAAATCACTGCAGATGGTGACTGCAGCCATGAAATTAAAAGACACTTACTTCTTGGAAGGAAAGTTATGACCAACCTAGATAGCATACTCAAAAGCAGAGACATAACTTTGCCAACTAACGTCCGTCTAGTCAAGGCTATGGTTTTTCCTGTGGTCATGTATGGATGTGAGAGTTGGGACTGTGAAGACAGCTGAGCACCGAAGAATTGATGCTTTTGAACTGTGGTGTTGGAGAAGTCTCTTGAGAGTCCCTTGGACTGCAAGGAGATCCAACCAGTCCATTCTAAAAGAGATCAGTCTTGGCTGTTCTTTGGAAGGAATGATGCTAAAGCTGAAACTCCAATACTTTGGCAACCTCATGCGAAGAGTTGACTCATTGTAAAAGACTCTGATGCTGGGAGGGACTGGAGGCAGGAGGAGAAGGGGACGACAGAGGATGAGATGGCTGGATGGCATCACCGACTCGATGGACATGAGTTTGGGTGGACTCCGGGAGCTGGTGATGGACAGGGAGGCCTAGCGTGCTGCAATTCATGGGGTCGCAAAGAGTCGGACACAACTGAGCGACTGAACTGAACTGAACTGAAAGAATTATTCTTTATTACCCAAATATAATACTTTTTCTTGGCTAATGATCTAGGATTTTAAAAACAAGTAAGATGTTTTTGCTCTCCCTTATGAGTTATTAAAGAAAGCAGATACTTCAAAAAAAAAGTAAGAAAAAAAAGCAGATACTTAAAAATACAGCCTTCAAGGTGCTCTGATAGGTGATATGAATGGAATTAGCTTCAGTTTTTTTCTTTCTGGTGATCCTTGCTGTTTGCAAAGGTTGGAACGCCAAAAGCTTATTTTCCTAGACTTACTTTCAGAAAGCTAGGGTTCTTTGTAAATTAGGTTCACCAAGTTGATGCATTGGAAGGGCAAATTCCTGCCCCTTTGTTTTTTTTCAGTTGGCAAGCACTGTCCTGGGGCATGTGGTTATTCTGCTGCACCATGCAAAGGCCCATTTGCCAGTTTTGTGATGGGCAAGAGGCAGTTTCAGTTGAAATACTGGAAACTTTATATCTTTGATTTCCTGATCCCTGGATCACTGGTATGGTGATCCCTGGATCATTGGTATGGTGTGTGCTCTTGTACTCGGTTCTGTGGTGCTCTGAGAATCAATTTTAAGAGAGTAGCCTGAAACCCTTGAAACAGTGTACAAGTCTAATTTCTGGTATTAAATCTGCTACTTAAAGTACTTAGTGTGGTCTCTGTTTTGTGCACTGAACATTTACAGATGGTATAAAAGATGTATAAACAAAGCAATTGAGAATCCAGCCAAGTGCATGACTAATTCCGCTTGGGAGATTTAGAGAACTTTCCATGGAGGGAGTGACAATATTATGTATCTTGAAGGATGACTAGTAATTATTATTCAGTAGGCAGCTACGTGTGGAAAGGGCAGTCTAAGCATTGAACAAAACTAGTGTAGAAGCACAAAGTTGTCAAAGATAATAGTGTTCAGGGAATGATAAGTAGACTACTGGAATATCTACTGCCATGTTAAGTCCATCTTTTAGTACATTCTTTTAATGATACAGTTATACCTCAGTTAATGTTTGCCATAGACTGCCAGTTTTACAGTGCTTTTCATGTTGCAAATATGTATATTGGTATATGTATCGCTCATGTCTAGTCAACCAGTATATAGAGAGGGTCAGGGAACAGTTTAATAAAGTGATTAGGATGTGGGCTTGGCAATCAGACTGCCTTGATGTTGTTGACTCTTTCCATTTTCTTCTCTGTAAAAATAAACCATAATAATACATTTCCACTATAGAATCGTTTTGAGGATTAGAATTAACACATGTAAAATATCCAGAACATAGTAAATATGCAGTATACCCTCAATAAATGTTAGTATGGTAATTCATTTTTCTTAGAATTTCACTGTCTCGGCTGGTGAGTGCTGCATGTGCCAACTTGTACTCTTTGCAGTTGAAATGACCTTCATAGATCTGTTTGTTTGCTGCCCCATGGTATTTCGTTATACTGTTATTAACTTGTTTTTGAGAACTATTTTGACATTTTCTGGCTATTAAAAGGTATTCCAAGAGAGTACTCATAGTGCCTAAAAATTGCCAAGAAAGATTTTCATCCTGGATGTGAAAATGCAAAGTTTATGATGGTTCAGGGCATTTGATGTAGTAGGTAAGGCAACAGAAGATAAATATCAGTAGAAATTGGCGGAAGTCCTTTGACATTTTAAAGGGTATTGTAAAGATGACAACAGAACAACAGTTGTTTGACAGAACCTGAAAGGAACTATGGAAGTGGTTCAGAGATTCTGCTAAAACAACTCTGAGACTTTTTAATATTCTCACTTCCAAGAAAATATTTCCTACACTAAAAAAGCTATACTATATTTTCTGTATAAATCTATGCTGTCTATTGTATTGTCTTCTTTCATCCTTGTCAGCTCTTCCACACTTCCTGAGACCTTTGGGACTTGACTTATTACCATTGATACCATAGACATTCCTGCCAACACTCAGAAAAACTTCAGCTGACAAGCTTCGGATCTCTCCAGTTTCAGCTATATGGCAGTTCAGTAAAACTACAACATAGGCCCCAGTTGTCTAGCAATTTTGACCTTCTCTTTACATTAGGAGGGCTTTCTTGATAACTCAGTTGGTAAAGACTCTGCCTGCAGTGCAGGAGACCCCATTTCGATTTCTGGGTCAGGAGGATCCCCTGGAGAAGGGAAAGGCTACCCACTCCAGTTTTCTGGCCTAGAGAATTCCATGTACCGTATAGTCCATGGAATCACAAAGAGGCGGACACGACTGAGTGACTTTCACTTACATTAGGAACTTCTACATTCAGTTCAGTTCAGTTCAGTTGCTCAGTCGTGTCCAACTCTTTGTGACCTCATGGACTGCAGCACTCCAGGCCTCCCTGTCCATCACCAAGTCCCAGAGTTTACTCAAACTCATATCCATTGAGTCGGTGATGCCATCCACCCATCTCATCCTCTGTCGTCCCCTTCTCCTCCCGCCTTCAATCCTGTGGCCACTTCTGAGTTTTCCAAATTTGCTGGCATATTGACTGAAGCACTTTAATAGCATCATCTTTTAGGATTTGAAGTCTCTCAGCTGGAATTCCATCACCTCCACTCGCTTTGTTTGTAGTAATGCTCTCCAAGACCCACTTCACACTCTAAGATGTCCCTTTTATTGTATAGTTCTGTGTATTTTTGTCAACTCTTTCTAATCTCTTCTGCTTCTGTTAGGTCCTTACCATCTCTGTCCTATATCATGTCCATCCTTGCATGATTTTCTTGAAAAGATATCTAGTCTTTCCACTTTTATTGCTTTCCTCTATTTCTTCGCATTGTTCATTTAGGAAGGCCTTCTTAACTCGCCCTATTATTCTCTGGAACTCTGCATTCAGTTGGGTATATCGTTCTCTTTCTCCCTTGCCTTTTGCTTCTCTTCTTTCTTCAGCTATTCATAAAGCCTACTCAGACAATCACTTTGCCTTCTTGCATTTCTTTTTTGGAGGGATGGTTTTGGTTACTGCCTCCTGTACAGTGTTATGAGCCTCCATCCATAGTTCTTCAGACAGTCTGTCTACCAGATCTAATCCCTTGAATCCCTTCATCACTTCTACTGTATAAGCATAAAGGATTTGATTTAGGTTATATCCTAATGACCTGGTGGTTTTCCCTACTTTTTCAACTGAAGCCTGAACTTTGTAATAAGGAGCTCATGATCTGAGCCACAGTCGACTTCAGGTCTTGTTTTTTACTGACTCCATAGAGCTTCTTCATCTTTGGCTACAAAGAACATAATCAGTCTGATTTCAGTATTGACCATCTAGTGATGTCCATGTGTACAGTTTTCTATTGGGTTGTTGGAAAAGAGTGTTTGTTACCACCAGCATATTCTCTTGACAGAACTCTGTTATCCTTTACCCTGCTTCATTTTGTACTCTGGCCAAACTTGCCTGTTATTCCTGGTATCGCTTGATTCCTACTTTTACAGTTCCCTAAAATGAAAATGAAAAGGACTAACACCATGAAAATAGTATTAGTTCTAGAAGGTGTTGTAGGTCTTCACAGAACCAGTCAACTTCAGCTTCTTCTGCATCAGTGGTTGGGGCATGGTCTTGGATTACTGTGATGTTGAATGGTTTGCCTTGGAAATGAACCAAGGTCATTCTGTCATTTTTGAGGCTGCACCCAACTATTGCATTTCAGGCTCTTTTGTTCATTATGAGGGCTACTCCATTTCTTGTAAGTTGTTCTAGCCCACAGTAGTAGATATAATGGTCATCTGAATTAAATTCCCTTATTCCTGTCCATTTTAGTTCACTGATTGCTAAGATTATTGATGTTCACTCTTGTCATCTCCTGCTTGATCACATCCAATTTACCTTGATTCATGGACCGGACATTCCAGTTTCCTATGTATTATTGTTATTTAGAGCATCAGACTTTACTTTCACCACCAGACAAATCCACAACTGAACCACATTCCTGCTTTGGCCCAGCCTCTTCATTCTTACTAGAGCTATTTGTAATTGCCCTCTGCCCTTCCCCAGTAGCATATTGAACACCTTTGGACCTGGAGAGCTCATCTTTCAGTGTCCTGTCTTTTCATATTATCCATGAGAATCTCCAGACAAGAATACTGGAGTAGTTTTGCATTTCCTCCTCCAGTGGACCATGTTTTGTCAGAACTTTTCACTATGACCCATCCGTCTTAGGTGGCCCTACATTTCATGGCTCATAGCTTCATTGAGTTACATAAGCTCCGTTGCCACAACAAGACTGTGATCCATGAAGAAGTGTCAAGTATTAGTTGATTATATATTCACGGGTTATTTCCTCTCAGTCAGTACGTTGTCTTCATTTTCTTGATTGCTTTCTTTGCCATGCCTTCCTTCTGTGGTTCGTCTAAGTCAGGGGAAAGAGATTCCCTTTTCATGTTCACGTCTAAATCCTGTCTAGGCTCTGAGCCTCACTTCTTCCTTGTTTAATGAATTATCTGTATTACATTGACATTTTATTTAATTATTAATGTATTGACATTTTATCTCTCACATAGTCTTAGTTATTATCTTAAAGCTAAGATTTTCCTTTAACTTTCATTTCCTTGTTTAACTGATACCCTGTTTTGTTCTGTCTTCATAACTAAATTTCACCTCCTGTTAATGATACAAATCATAGTAATACGTTATCCACAGTATCTACTTACTGAAATGACTGTTGCTAAGTTCACAAACCTCCACTGAATGGCCAAATGCAATAAATCCATTTCAGTCCTTTTCATATTCAGACTTTTTACTGACTGTTCCGTCTATCTTGAGATGCTACCCTTGTTTGAGTCTCTCAAACTACTTTCTTTTCTTACCTATGTTACTAACATAGGTACTTACATAGTTTACTAACATGCTTACATAGTTTACTAACTATGTTAGTTCTTTTCTAGCTTCACCTTTTCCATTTAGCTTTATATTTTGGCATTAAACTAGCATCCTGTTTTTGGATTTGTTCTCATTCTAGATACTTGAGAGATATTATATTCACACTCATAGCTTCAATTACTACGTAATGAACTGTCAGCTTCCAAACAAGTCTCTAGACTTTCTTGAGTTTAAATATATATATTTGCATGTGTTTACCTGTCATTTTTCACATTAATTTACCAGAGACATCTAAAATTCAACATATCTCAAACCATAATGTTTACTTCTCAATTTATATTTTCAGCTCAGTTCATAACTATATACAGATGGTCCCCAACTTATGGTGATTTGACTTAAGATTTTTCAACTTTATGATGGTGTGAAATCAATACAAAGTCAATAGAAACTGTACTTCAGATTTTGAATTTTTGTCTTTTCCTATAATAACAGTATGTGTATTGTTTTTGTTAATAATGATATTCTCTCATGGAGCTAGGAGGTGACAATGAACAGAACTCCTGATCAGCCATGTGATCAGGAGCATGAACAGCCAATAGTTACAACCATTCTATATCCATGCAAACATTTCATTTTTCACTTTTAGTACAATATTGAATAAATTACATGAGATTTTCAATACAGTCAAAGTCAGTTCAGTTCAGTCACTCAGTCATGTCCAACTCTTTGCAACCCCATGGACTGCAGCACGCCAGGCCTCCCTGTCCATCACCAACTCCCAGAGTTTACTCAAACTCATGTCCATCGAGCCGGTGATGCCATCCAACCATCTCATCCTCTGTCATCCACTTCCTCCCACCTTCAATCTTTCCTAGCATCACGGGTCTTTTCAAATGAGTCAGTTCATCAGGTGGCCAAAGTATTGGAGCTTCAGCTTCAGCATCAGTCCTTCCAGTGAATATTCAGGACTGATTTCCTTTAGGATGGACTGGTTGGATCTCCTTGCAGTCCGAGGGACTCTTAAGAGTCTTCTCCAACACCACAGTTCAAAAGCATCAATTCTTTGGTGCTCAGCTTTCTTTATAGTCCAACTCTCACATCCATACATGACTACTGGAAAAACTATAACCTTGACTAGATGGACCTTTGTTGGCAAAGTAATGTCTCTGCTTTTTAATATGCTGTCTAGGCTGGTCATAACTTTTCTTACATGTGTAAGTACAGTTTGGGCTTATATCAACATTAAGATTGGTTATTAATATTGGTTATTGATATTTCTCTTGGCAGTCTTGATTCCAGCTTGTGCTTCATCCAGCCCAGCGTTTCTCATGATGTACTCTTCATATAAGTTAATAAGCAGGATGACAATATCCAGCCTTGAAGTACTCCTTTCCCTATTTGGAACCAGTCTGTTGTTCCATGTCCAGTTCTAACTGTTGCTTCCTGACCTGCATACAGATTTCTCAAGAGGCAGGTCAGGTGGTCTGGTGTTCCCATCTCTAAGAATTTTCTACAGTTTATGGTAAATTAGTGGTAAATTTCAATACAGTGTTTTATTATAAAATAGGCTTTGTATTAGATGATTTTTGCCCAACTATAGGCTAATGTAAATGTTCTGAGCATATTTAAGGTATATGAGGCTATGCTGTGACATTTAACTTAGCTACATTAGGTAGGTTAATGCATTTTTATTTTACAGAATATTCAGTTTGCAATGGATTTATTGAGACATAACCCATCATAAGTCAAAGACGATCTGTATTGTGTCCATTTAGGCTAATCAAAAAATAGGATATGATAAGCATCCTATTTTTTTCTGCTTCTTATCTCTAATATTAAACCTTGTCAATAGTTTCTGTTAATAAGTCAAATCTGTCACCTTATCTCAATTCCCACTATCTCTGCCTTAGCCTCTGCCTTAGGTTATTATTATTATATTCTATTGAAATAGACTAGACTAAATGTAGACTAGTGAAATACCTTGTCACTTTCTCCCCTTTAAGCCTCCATTGCATGACCATCATGGAAGTCTTGCTTTACAGTATGTGAAGATACTTGTCCACTCATTAATATGCCTTTATGCCCAGAAGGAGAAATAATTCTAAGTAGAGAGATTAACCATATCTGTTGATCCAAAAGTAGCTGGCATAATCAGTGGTCCAAGTCAAAAATAAAGTGGTGCTTGTTTTTTTTTTTTTTTTTTGGCCTAGCAAACAAAAGTCTTGTGTGTAACTGTCAAAGAGAAACAGAGCTGGACAGTGGTTAAAGTGGTAGAAACAGGTTTTGTTCAGAAGCTATTTCAATAGACTGAAAAGAGATCTCATTATTGAATTGCACTCAGTTCTGAACACAACAAAGACAGCTGGGGATTTATAGTCACTGAGCCAAACAAGGTCAGGGGGTGGAAAATAAGTAAGAAGAGACATCAAAGGTAGGGGGATTGTTGCTAATCCTACTTGACAGGATTCTTATTGAAGGCAGGACAGACTGATCAGAAATCAAAGTTAAGTGATTCTCTTTAAACTGACTTAGCAGTATTCTAGCTAAAAAGGAGAAGGAAATGGCAACCCACTCCAGTATTCTTGCCTAGAGAATCCCGTGAACAGAGGAGCCTGGTGGGCTGCCGTCTGTGGAGTCTCACAGAGTCAGACGTGACTGAGCAGCAGCAGCAGCAGCTAAAAAGGTGCTCTGAAGATGCCCTGCCCTCTACTGTGGGGTCCAAGGTTAAGGTCAGTCTAAAAAGAGGGCTAGGAGCTTAATCAGAATTTGGTCATGGAGAATGTCTTTGTTAGTATACAGATTGTCAGTAATGTGGATCATATCCATATCAGATAAATGATCAATTAATCAAACAAATATGAACACTAGTAGAATGGAGAGCAAGAATTTGATTTGACCTCTTTCATGAATAAATAATAATAAGGGATTTGATTTAGGTCATACCTGAATGATCTAGTGGTTTTCCCTACTTTCTTCAATTTAAGTCTGAATTTGGCAATAAGGAGTTCATGATCTGAGCCACAGTCAGCTCCTGGTCTTGTTTTTGCTGATTGTATAGAGCTTCTCCATCTTTGGCTGCAAAGAATATAATCAGTCTGATTTCAGTGTTGACCATCTGGTGATGTCCATGTGTAGAGTCTTCTCTTGTGTTGTTGGAAGAGGGTGTTTGTTACGACCAGTGCATTTTCTTGGCAAAACTCTTATTAGTCTTTGCCCTGCTTCATTCCATATTCCAAGTCCAAATTTGCCTGTTACTCCAGGTGTTTCTTGACTTCCTACTTTTGTATTCAAGTCCCCTATAATGAAAAGGACATCTTTTTTGGGTGTTAGTTCTAAAAGGTCTTGTAGGTCTTCATAGAACCATTCAACTTCAGCTACTTCAGCATTACTGGTTGGGGCATAGGCTTGGATTACTGTGATATTGAATGGTTTGCCTTGGAAATGAACAGAGATGATTCTGTCGTTTTTGATATTGCATCCAAGTACTGCATTTCGGATTCTTTTGTTGACCATGATGGCTACTCCATTTCTTCTAAGGGATTCCTGCCCGCAGTAGTAGATATAATGGTCATCTGAGTAAAATTCACCCATTCTAGTCCATTTCAGTTCGCTGATTCCTGATCATGGAAAAAGCAAGAGAGTTCCAGAAAAACATCTATTTCTGCTTTATTGACTATGCCAAAGCCTTTGACTGTGTGGATCACAATAAACTGTGGAAAATTCTGAGAGAGATGGGAATACCAGACCACCTGATCTGCCTCTTGAGAAATTTGTATGCAGGTCAGGAAGCAACAGTTAGAACTGGACATGGAACAACAGACTGGTTCCAAATAGGAAAAGGAGTATGTCAAGGCTGTATATTCTCACCCTGTTTATTTAACTTATATGCAGAGTACATCATGAGAAACGCTGGACTGGAAGAAACACAAGCTGGAATCAAGATTGCTGGGAGAAATATCAATAACCTCAGATATGCAGATGACACCAGCATTATGGCAGAAAGTGAAGAGGAACTCAAAAGCCTCTTGATGAAAGTGAAAGAGGAGAGTGAAAAAGTTGGCTTAAAGCTCAACATTCAAAAAACGAAGATCATGGCATCCGGTCCCATCACTTCATGGGAGATAGATGGGGAAACAGTGGAAAAAGTGTCAGACTTTATTTTTCTGGGCTCCAAAATCACTACAGATGGTGACTGCAGCCATGAAATTAAAAGACGCTTACTCCTTGGAAGGAAAGTTATGACCGACCTAGATAGCATATTCAAAAGCAGAGACATTACTTTGCCAACAAAGGTTCATCTAGTCAAGGCTATGGTTTTTCCTGTGGTCATGTATGGATGTGAGAGTTGGACTGTGAAGATGGCTGAGCGCTGAAAAATTGATGCTTTTGAACTGTGGTGTTGGAGAAGACTCTTGAGAGTCCCTTGGACTGCAAGGAGATCCAACCAGTCCATTCTGAAGGAGATCAGCCCTGGGATTTCTTTGGAAGGACTGATGCTAAAGCTGAAACTCCAGTATTTGGCCACCTCATGCAAAGAGTTGACTCATTAGAAAAGACTCTGATGCTGGGAAGGGTTGGGGGCAGGAGGAGAAGGGGACGACAGAAGATGAGATGGCTGGATGGCATCACTGATTTGATGGACGTGAGTCTGAGTGAACTCCAGGAGTTGGTGATGGACAGGGAGGCCTGGCGTGCTGCGATTCATGGGTTCGCAATGAGTCGGACACGACTGAGCGACTGATCTCTGATGAATAAATAGTTTTAAGCTATTTTAGAACAGATTAAAGGATATCATCTTTCATTTTTAAAAAATCCTTTTTGCATGCTCATGATTTGTAAGAAAAATTCCAAACTTACCATCTTGACGTATAAAATCCATTAAGATCTTTGCCATGAGTATATTCCACTCTCATTTCCTACCTCACCTCAACATGCTTGTGAATTGTAGGCAAACCAGACTATACATGATCTTTTTCCTTTATGTGATCTTTCTTAAATTTAAGACTTTGCTCAAGATGTTCCTTCTCTCTTACAT
This sequence comes from Bos taurus, assembly GCF_002263795.3. Lineage (NCBI taxonomy): Eukaryota > Metazoa > Chordata > Mammalia > Artiodactyla > Bovidae > Bos > Bos taurus. Next base: position 45,568,829 of record NC_037342.1, on the reverse strand, counting down.
GGCCTTGTCAACTTGGTAAACTCTTATATTACCTTTGAAGACTCACCTCAGTGTCACCTGTTCCATAAGGCTGTCTCTTGCTTTCCTAGTCAAGTTTAAGTGGACCTTCCTCATTACTCCCTTAGGATCCTATCCATACATGTTATAGCATTTGCAATATCATACTGCAGTTACTAGTTTACATGCTTATCTGTCCCCAAAGACCCTAAAGTTCAGGGAGACAGTGATGTTGTTTCACTCATACGTGTGTACCCACACCCACCTCAGTGCCTGCCACCAAGTAGATGAACAATACATGTTGCTGAGTGAATGAATGAAAAAGTATTTTATAGCTGGATGACTTTCCTAACATCTGGCAGTCAGTAAAAACAATTGTTGATATCAACTAAAAGCCTCTATTTTTTCCATGTCACAAGGAACAGACTTCTGTAATTGTTATGCATAGACAGCTCCAGAAAACATTAGGATTGCAGAGGAAAATCGGCACAGTGCCAAATATTAATCCCTTGAGTTTTAATCCATTAATCCCTTGAATCCATTGAGTTTTTGAAAGGCTTTTTTATAGCCAAACAAACTTCTTCAAGCCTTTTTATACATAGTTAAAAGTTCCTATAACTCAGAATTTTATCTCGTCAACCACCTAAACCATTGTGTTGTAGTGGCACTGGGAAAAGAGAATATGCAAACAGGACTGGGCTAAGCTCTTTTGTTTGCTTTTTTTTTTTTTTAAACGGAGACCAGAACAAAAAACATTGATTTTCAATAAACTGTCCACAATTATAATTCCCATTCTTCCCCCACCAACTCAGCCAGCTGACTAATTGACAGGGTAGTATCTGCTATCCCAGATTGAAAGGTAGAACCGAGAGAAAGAGGAAGGAGAATATTCTTAGATAAATAGTTGGTATGAATAGGAAAAACCTGAATCTGTATAAACTTTGGTCACAGGCAAATCAATATTGCATATATAATTATAGATGTAAAATTTTGTGTGTGAAATTTTACTCCAGATGAGAATTTTGGAAAACAACAATTTTACATGTTTAAGAAATTAAAGATATTATAGATTCTGTAATAATGAAGATCAAATCTGAAAGCTAGAAACAGAAATAGCTGGGAAAGCTAGAGAGGAAAGAAGAGAATGAGAAGGAGGGAGGGAAGAAAGAAGCGGGAGAGAGAACCTATTTTAAAATAGATACAGTTGTAAAATGGATTTAGGAGCGATAGAGATCAGAAACATTAAAGACAATTAGAGGAAGAGAGGCTTGAGAAAAAGGTATGGGGATTCAAAGCTTTTTTATTCTGCACTGTCATTGTAGTAGGATTTTAGGAAGGAGGAAAGGTAAAAGCTATGGTTAAAGAACCACTGTTAACAAGACATCTTCGACTTCACTTTTGAGGAAGCAAATAAGACTGTTGAAAGAGAAAAATAGGGCATGAGTCATTAGGTCATGTTAATGAGCTCCAGTACTCTTGCCTGGAAAATCCCATGGACGGAGGAGCCTGGTGGGCTGCAGTCCATGGGGTCGCAAAGAGTCGGACACGACTGAGCGACTTCACTTTCACTTTTCACTTACTTACATTGGAGAAGGAAATGGCAACCTGGTGGGCTGCCGTCTCTGGGGTCGCACAGAGTCAGACATGACTGAAGCAACTTAGCAGCAGCAGCAGCAGCAACACTGAATGACTATTATTGAAAAGGAGTATTTCTAATCTAGACTACAGACGACTTTTCTATTTTATGTGAAACCCTTGGCTGGATAGTGCATGGCTCAGAAACTCTACTTGTGAGTGAATCTTAAGCATTATCTTATTGAACTTGTCTCATATATGTGCCATCAGCTGCTCAAAATCTGATGCCATTCTGATACACGATACTTTGTGTGTGACCTCTTTTTTCATTAAGAAGGTTTTAGTATCTTCTCTTTCTTGTCAATATCCTGAAATTTTATAGTGATGTTTTTTTGCTTGAGACTTCTTTCAGCTACTGTCCTGTGTACTTGGTAGGCCTTTTAACATGGACATTCATGTCTTTTAGATCATGGAAATGTTCTTGAATTAATTCCTTGATAATTTATTTCCTCCATCTTCTCTGTTTTCTTTTTCTGGAACTATTATTAATCAGATTGGGGGAGGGAGCACTTTTGTTTAGAAAACAAAAAAAGAATATAGCCTCTATTTTTGTTTTATGAATATAATCTTTCAGATCTTTGAATATATTAATTATCATTTAAAAATATACATTTTGGTCTCTTCATTGTCTTTGTTTCCTCTTGCGTTCTGTTTTTTCCTTCGGTTTGTGTCATTCCTGTTAGAAGCTTTTTAAAGTGTCTGACAGTCATTGGCTATCTATTCATATTTAAAGACAGCATTGTAGTTCACTGGCATTTTCAATTGGATGAACCAGGAAGTGCAAATCTGTTTCATTGGAAGAACACAAAATGTCAATATCCAGATGTTTTCTCTTGGTCAGGTGCTTTCCTAGTAAATGAACCCCTAGTCTCCTTTGAGAATGTGGGAAGGGGCCTAATTTGGTCTGTCACAAACCTGGAAGTTGAGAAGTCAAAAATGATTGGGAGGGTCTTACTGTTTGTTTCCATTGTAGTGTACCGGTTATTATGTGTGCTTGGTGTCCTCATATCAAATCCCTCTAGTTTATCTTCACATAATTAACTTTGAATCTTCTGCTGAGGTAAAAGGCCAGGCCATCAACCATAAAAGGTCAAAGAGAGAATATGGACACTTATTGCTTCTTTTGTGGATTTTTTTTTCTTTTCAAGGCCATATGCTACATTACTAAAGAATACACAGTTTTAGAGCCTTTCTGGAGTTTGAGGGGATGAGTCAGTTTTCTTATGGGACTCCCCCCATTTCTGGATTTGGTTGCAGTTTTCTGCATAGCAAAATCAGTTATATTTGTTTTCCAGCCCCTAAATTGTATCACTTGTTACTTCCAATCATTTTTTCTTTCTCCTTGTGAATTTTATCTCCCTTCTGTAATTAGGGTAGAGGCATAGAAGAGAAGAAAACTGGATGCATTTAGACAATCTGCCATTAAAGTCCTAATTCATGCTTGCTCCCAACTCTGTTTGAAAAACTTCAAACATAAAAGTTGAAAGAATAGTACAATTAACACCCATCTACCCTTAACTCAGATTTTCCAGTTAATAGCCTTTTGCCCCCGTTTGCTTTCTCTCTCTCTCTCTCTGTGTGTGTGTGTGTGTGTGTGTTTCTCTTCTTTATAGTAAGGTGACTCTTTTGGCATTTCAATGGAAAACCCAAAATGTTTACCAAGTTCCTCTAACTTGTCATGGCTTAAACTCCAAATTTTACCTCCCAAGAAAATGCTGAAATATCTGCTTAGCTGTTTTAGCCTGCCCTGTTCTGCTTTCTGCTGGGTTTCTTGGACTGTTGCCTTATGCCTGCACAGCTGAGGAGCTACTCAAGAATTTGAGGAGTTTTACACAGATCTTGAGACCCCTTCCTTTGGCTACCTCTTTGCTAGGATCTCTCCTCATTAATTTCCAGTCACTTCAACAACCCCAAACTCTGACTCTGAGTCCCCGGCCCAGTGAGCCTGCTGCTCTCTGCTGGAGCTCTATTTCCAACACTGAATTAGGGGAGCTCTTAGGTGAGAAGTCAGTAAATGTAAGTCAAGACAGTGTTTCCCTTCTTGTGAGGCTCATGTTGCTGTTGTTCAGTCGCTAAATCCTGTCCAACTCTTTGCAACCCCATGGACTGCAGCACACCAGGCTTCCCTTTCCTTCACTATCTCCTGGAGTTTGCTCAGATTCATGTCCATTTAGTCCGTGATGCTAACTAATCATCTCATCCTCTCCCTCCCCCTTCTTCTTTTGCCTCATATCAAAAGAAGATATATCTGCCTGCATTTGGTCATTCTTGTGTCCAGAGTTTATAAGCATCATAAGAAGGAGATCTGTCTGATACAGCCTATTCTACCACCACTGGAAACGGAACCTCTGACTGGCTCATCTTGTTTGGAATTTTGCATTTATGTTCATAAATGACATTGACCTATAATTTTCTTAAATCATCCTTGTCAAATTTTGGAGTCAAATTTATTCTGGCCTTATCAAACATGTGGGGAAGTGTTACCTCTTTTTTTTTTTTTTTTATTCTCTGGAAAAGTTTCTACTATGTTGGTGTTACTTCTTCTTTATATTTGGATAGAATTAATTCATTAAGACATTTGGGCTTAGATTTTTGTCTTTGGAAAATTTTCAAGTTACAGATCAATTTGATTACTTGTTATAAAGCTATTCAAATTTCTTTATATCTTCATAGATCAGTATTATGAGGTTTCTGCTCTCTCTCTGCTCTCTCTGGCTAAATTTTGGGCAATTTGAACATAAAAAAAAAAATGATCTACTTTTACTCATCCTTGAAAGTAAGTTGCAGATACCATGAGCTATGCTGCAAAATACATACATAGCCTTATGTATCTAAGGAATAATATATCCTACTGTGCTTGGCTAAGTCCCTTCAGTCATGTCCGACTCTTTGTGACCCCTGTGGACCATAACCCTCCAGGCTGTTCTGTCCATGGGATTCTCCAGGCAAAAATACTGGAGTGGATTGCCGTTTCCTACTCCAGGGGATCTCCTGACCCAGGGATCAAACCCACGTCTCTTGCGTCTCCTGCATTGGCAGGTGGGTTCTTTACCTGGTGCCACCTGGGCACTGGTAAATCCTACTATGTAAGTAAAATATCATTTTCATTTAAAAAATTACAGTAATCCATAACATCATCTAATATCCAGTTCATATTCACCTGACCCCAAATGACATAGAAAGCATATATGTAAAATTATTTATTCCTACTAATATTCCCCATTAAGATTTAACATCTTAAACAGCTTATTATATTTGTTTATATAATATTTTTTGTTTCTTTTTTTCTTAAAATGGAAATCTTGATATCTCCATATTCCCTTTATTCCACATGATACATAAAATTGCTTCAGAATTACAATACTAATGTTACTACTAAAAATTGTTGTTTAGTTTTTCAGTCATATCTGGCTCTTTGTGACCCCATGAACTGCAGAATGTCAGGCTTCCTTGTCCTTTACTATTTCCTGGAGCTTGCTCAAACTCATGTCCATTGAGTTGATGACGCCATCCAGCCATCTCATTATCCTCTGTCGTCCCCTTCTCCTCCTGCCTTCAATTTTTCCCAGCATGAGGGTCTTTTCCAAGTGTCAGCACTTTACATCATAAATAGCTCGTTTCTTTTCAGTTCATTTTTACCTCAGAATAGGTGTTACTGAGATATAAAGCCACAGTTCAGTATCAAAAGTCATTTGAAAAAATCTTATTTCCCTGTGTTATATCATCAACTTAATATAGAGTTAGATTTATTTCTTTAACTTTATAATCAATTATCAGTTCAGTTCAGTCGTTCAGTCATGTCTGACTCTTTGCGACCCCATGAATCGCAGCACGCCAGGCCTCCTTGTCCATCACCAATTCCCAGAGTTCACCCAGACTCATGTCCATCGAGTCAGTGTATAGATGCTATCTTTTTAGATAGTTGTTATTTAATTTTATTTTTTGAATATATAAAGCATTCACATTATTCAGAATACTATAGGAAAATATATACTCAGATAAAGGTAAATTATATGAAAAGGTATATTTAAACAAGGATATACTTAAAAAATAGCTCCTAACTTTATCTCCTCCACTCTGTTCCCACATACTGTATAATCATATGAAACAACCACTGAATTTAAATAATCACTGTCGTTAGTTTATGGTTTATCCTCCCTATGTTTCTTTTTACAAAAGTAGGCATATATTTATTTTCTTATTCCACCTTCTTTCTTATATAAAAAGAAACATTCTCCATTTACATTCTTTTGCATTTTTGTCCCTACATAATTATGGAAACTAAGATGGAAATTATTCCATTTTAGAAATTACTCATAGTAACTCCATTACTCATAGAAATCTTTCTAATTATTTTTATAACTGCATAGTATTCCATTAGGTGGATGTAGTTCATTTAACCATGCTCCTCCTAACAGTAATTTGCTTTTGTTCATATTTCAATAATTTTACTATTATAAAATGCTTTAATAAATAATCTTGTGTATATGTTGTATAATATTTGTGGAGGTGTATCTGGGGGGTAAATTCTACAACTAGGATTACTCAATCACAGGGAGCCTATCAATTTTGGGGAAAAAAATCAAAGCTTCATACCTAACTAGCTTTATTTAATTTTGGTTGTCTCTTTATAAATAGTTGAAACATATTTGCATACACCCTTCACAAACATTTACTGAAAATGAATTACAGACCTAAAAGTAAAGCACAAAGCTGTAAAACTCCTAGAAGATAGCTTTGGAGCAAACTTAAATGATCTTGGGTGTGAAGATGACTTTTTAGATATAACAACAAATGCAGAATTCATGAAAGGAATAACTGATAAGCTGGACTTGAGTAAAATTGAAAGTTTCTGCTCTGCAAAAGACAGTGTCAAGAGAATGTGAAGACAGACCACCGGTTGGGAGTAAGGATTTGCAAAAAACACGTGATAAAGGACTGTTACCCAAGTTACAAAGAACTCTTGAAATTCGATAAGAAAGCAAGCAATCTGATTAAAAATATGCCAAAGACTTTAATAGATACCTCATCAAAAAAGAAATATGTTGGCAAATAGGCATGTGAAAAGATGCTCCACATCATGTCGTCAGGGAAGTACAATTTAAAACAATGCACTCTCACTACACGCCTATTAGAATAGCTGAAATCTGGAACACTGATAATACCAAAGAAGATGTGAGCAATAGGAACTTTTATTTGTTGCTGGTGAGAATGCAAAATGATGCACTCACTTTGGTGTGTGTGTGTGTGTGTGTGTGTGTGTATTTTGATTGCACTGTGTGGTTTGTGGGATCTATGTTCCCTGACCAGGGATCAAAACCAAGGCCCTGGCAGTGACAGAGTGCCGTCCTAACCACTGGACCACCAGGAAATTCCCACGCACTGACATTGGAGGACAGTTTGGTGATTTCTTATAAAACTTAAACATACTCTTATTAAATGAGTAAATGATATACAATTGCACTCCTTGGTATTTCCCCAAAGAAGTTGAAAGGTATGCCTGCACAAAAACCTACACAGCGGATGTTTGTAACAGTTTTATTTGCAACTGCCGAAACTTGGAAGCAACTTTTAATAAGATGTCCTTCAGGAGGTGAATGGATAAATGAACTATGACACATCTAGATGATAAAATATTATTCAGTGCTGAAAAGAAATGAGCTATCAAACCATAAGAGGCCATGGAGGAACCTTAAATGTGTACTACTAATTGAAAGAAACCTGTCTAAAAAGGCTACATACTGTATGACTCCAACTATATAATGTTCGAGAGAAGCAAAACTATGAAGACAGTAAAAAAGATCAGTGGTTGGCAAGGGTTGAAGGGAATGAAAAGGTAGAGCATAGTGTATTTTTACAGGAGTGAAAATTACATACATACATCTGTATGACCCCGTAAAGACTGATCCATGTTATTATACATTTGGCCCAACCTGTAGGATATAAACAGCAAGAATGGATTATAAGGTAAAGTATGGACTCGGATGATTATGATGTGTCAGTGTAGGTTCATCAGTTGTAACAGATGTACCACTTTGTTGGAAGATATTGATAATGGGTGGTAAGATGGGCTACGCATGTGTGGGGGCATTGGAGTAGATGAAATATCCACCCAGTCCCCAGTTTTCTCTGAACATTACATGGCCTTCTGGAGAACTAGAGTTTTGTTTTGTTTTACTGTTTAGCCCTTTTTCCTTAACTGTACTGATATCCACCTGTACCCAGCCTTTCTTGTAATTTCTCAATAATCTCAAAACCTTGTATGGCTCCATTTCTCATGCCCTGTAGTTAGCAAACTGTATTTTATACTGCACAGTTGTCTCTCGTTAGATCACCCATGTTTCCATGTTGGCCCTTGTTCTTTCAGTGTATGCCTCTGTGTAAAACCAGCTCGATAAATAGTATTCACCAGAGGCAGGGAATTTTCTGCTGTCATGATTTGGGAATTGTTTTCTTTCTTCCTTAAAAGAGAAAAGCAACTTAACAAGATAATTGATCTTTGGTGAAAAAACATATCCCATAAGTGTTCTCTAAGGTTTTTTACCCAGTCTCTTCAGTCCTCTAATCTTTCAGTTTCAGTTCAGTCGCTCAGTCATGTCCGACTCTCTGTGTCCCCATAGACTGCAGCATGCCAGGCTTCCCTGTCGATCACCAACTCCCGGAGTTTACTCAGACTCATGTCCATTGAGTCGGTGATGCCATCCAACCATCTCATCCTCTGTCATCCACTTCTCCTCCTGCCCCCAATCCCTCCTAGCATCAGTCTTTTCCAATCAGTCAGTTTTTCACATCAGATGGCCAAAGTATTGGAGTTTCAGCTTCAGCATCAGTCCTTCCAGTGAATATTCAGGACTGATTTCCTTGAGGATAGACTGGTTGGATCTCCTTATAGTCCAAGGGACTCTCATGAGTCTTCTCCAACACCACAGTTCAAAAGCATCAATTCTTCAGTGCTCAGCTTTCTTTATAGCCCAACTCTCACATCCATACATGACCACTGGAATAACCATAGCCTTGACTAGACAAACCTTTGCTGGCAAAGTAATGTCTCTGCTTTTTAATATGCTGTCTAGGCTAGTCATAACTTTTCTTCCAAGGAGTAAGCATCTTTTAATTTCATGGCTGCAGTCATCATCTGCAGTGATTTTAGAGCCCCCCCAAAAATAAAGTCTGCCACTGTTTCTACTGTTTCCCCATCTATTTGCTATGAAGTGATGGGACCAGATGCCATGATCTTCATTTTCTGAATGTTGAGCTTTAAGCCAACTTTTTCACTCTCCTCTTTCACTTTCATCAAGAGGCTCTTTACTTCTTCACTTTCTGCCTTAAGGGTGGTGTCATCTGCATATCTGAGGTTATTGATATTTCTCCCAGCAATCTGGATTCCATCTTGTGCTTCCTCCAGCCCAGCGTTTCTCATGATGTACTCTGCATATAAGTTAAATAAGCAAGGTGACAATATACAGCCTTGACATACTCCTTTTCCTATTTGGAACAAGTCTGTTGTTCCATGTCCAGTTCTAACTGTTGCTTCCTGACCTGCATACAAATTTCTCAAGAGACCCAGAACCCACTGGAGTGGGTTGCCATTTCCTTTTCCAGAGTATCTTCCTGACCTAGGAATTTAACCCAGATTTCCAGCACTGCAGGCAGGTTCTTTACCAACTGAGCTAGGCAGGAACACCCTCTAATCTTTAAGTTACGAAAGTAAAGATTTTCTCTTCTTCTCACCTTTGAATGTTAGGTCTCCTTTAATCCTGGGTGCATGTACTTCAAATTCTTTGAATCTGTAAGCTGAAAAATTAAGTACTGAATTGGTGACTCTCTACCTTTCTTTATGTTAACGATGAAAGAAATGTTAAATCTGTCAGACTCTAGGACACAAACTTTTTTATCAATTCAAGAAAATCATATTAGGTTAGTGTCTTACTTTCATAATTGTGATTTATTTAATTTTTCCTCACATCTTGTTTGGCACACAGTTGTACACAGATTAGATTAAATGTGTGATAGATCTCAGGTTTTATTTTTAGCTGGCTGTGTATGGTTAATGTCCATTCTAGTGGTGACATCCATTCTCATTGGTTAGTATCCATTCCATTACAGTTGTAAAATATTTTTAATGTCTCCCTAATGTGGTATCTTTATACTATTCAGTAGGCCATTGTAAGTCCCTGATGAAATTTGCATTTATCTCTGGCTAATTTAGAAATATTAGAACATTACAATTAGTTTCTAATAAAGATATGTGTTTTCAATTTATAAAACTATTCATAGCCTGTGGTGTGCCTAAGTTTTGGTTACAAAATGTTTTTTCATTTTTGAAAAAATGATAATGTTTGGGCTTTCTTAACATTCTTACTTGGCTTTCTAGAAAGATGACAACACTATATAGGTCCTCAAAATTTTAAAAAGGAGGGAAAAAACAGTTGATGAAATTCAAAAGTCTGGGAACACTAAACCTTTGCCATTGTTTTCTAAGTTAATATCTAGACCTGCTAGCTGTTCTTTATGCCATTTCTCTAGGATTGAGATTTGAGGTTTAAATTTATCTTTTGAGTTATTGACTTTTTTTTGCTTTCTTCTTTGCTATTTCCAGTAATTTTTATAATTCATTTTTTAGCTTTCATTGAAATGGTTCAGTTCTTATATACTTTCCTAGTTGATGTTGCCTACTTCATATTTCTCTGGTCACAAAGGCCAAGGGAGTATGTCAGCAGTAATGAACAGGATCTAGGAATAAATTAGATTTGGGGGCTCTGGTCTGTAACAACTACTACATATTTCCCACACTGTAAATTCTCCTTTTATTTTTTCTAGAAGTCTGCATGTTGGAGAAGGAAATGTCAACCCACTCCAGTATTCTTGCCTGGAGAATCCCAGGGATGACGGAGCCTGGTGGGCTGCCGTCTATGGGGTTGCACAGAGTCGGACACAACTGAAGCGACTTAGCAGCAGCACATGAGCATTTCACATATGTGCATTAAGTCTCTTAGGTCTGCTGATTGCATGTATCTGTGTAGCTTCCATTGTTAATGAAAGTGCTTTGTCATCATCAGTGGCACCAAAGCTCACTGTTGTGGATATGATGTCTGGCTAGTGATGTTACATTCTCTTACTCCATTAGATAAGGGCAGTAAATACTGGAAAGAATGAAGCAATATTTTATTATCTTAGATAGTAACTGTGTATTTAGAACATTTTTAATAATTGGTAAAAACTTTAATTTTAATATGGAGAATATGCCAGTTTCAAGACAAAAGAAATCAGTAATATTTTAATATATTAATAATAATAATAAGTGGAGAGACTGAACAGGGTTGACTGCCAATTCTGCCATAGAATGTAAGAGATCATTGGAACAGAGTAGAACTCTAAAAACCATATAATCAATCAGTATCATGAAAACCTGAAAAAAGAGCCCTTATTAGATGACAGATTGATAGCTGGATTATAATTTAAGAAACCAGTAATTTAAATCCAATACAAACTAAATATATATCTCTCATGAAAATCAATTTTGGAAGAATAAGTGGGTAAACATTTAATAATGTCAGATCATAGAATAGCCAGATAAAAAGTATTTAGGTATTTGTATGTACAGATTCTTTTAAGGATATGTCATAAAAAAAAACCAGTCTCAAGATATCACGTTTTAGGGGAACCTTAACTTTGACTGACTTTTCTGTATCTGGCCCCACTTTTCCTCTTCCCTGTGATTCTTATATGTCTTCTCTCATATAGGATTCTCAGATTCCAGAGAATTGATATAAAACACACCAAACATATATAGCTAGAAACGTAAAATAAACATAACATTTAAAATCAGCTGCACTGACTCAATGGGCATGAGTTTGAGTAAACTCCAGGAGTTAGTGATGGACAGGGAGGCCTGATGTGCTTCAGTCCATGGGGTCTCAAAGAGTCGGACACGACTGAGCGACTGAAATGAACTGAACTGAACTGATACCATATTTTTATTTGTAAGAAAAAGATACACATATGTTTATGTGTGTAAATATGGTTTTGCTTTTCGTATGCTTAGGGAAAAAAGGGAGATACATAGATATCACAAACATATTTATCACTGGAAAGTAGGATTACTCTAGGATAGTGGTTTTTGTTTTTGTCTTAGAACTCCTTCAGACTCTTAAAAGTCACTGAGGACCCCAAGGAACTTTGTTTATGTGAGTTGTATCTTATCTGTTAAAGAGGAAAAATGATACTACTATGTAGCATCTTTGTAAAGAATATATGTAAGGTGCTTAGAATAAAAGTAAGCATACCTCAGGCAATTAGTAAATGATAGATTTTAATTATAATAAGCACTTATTATCAGTTCAGTTCAGTCGCTCAGTCATGTCTGACTCTGCACCCCCATGAACTACAGCACTTCAGGCCTCCTTGTCCAAAAACAACTGCCGGAGCCTACCCAAACTCATGTCCATCAAGTCGGTGATGCCATCCAACCATCTCATTCACTTATAATGGTGATGGCTAAATTCAAAGCCAGGATAAAAAGTTCTGAATTTAAATCCAGTGTTCTTTAAACTGAAGCTACAATATAGCTTAGAGGCTGTAGACAGGAATTCAAGGGCTTCATATCCCCTTTCGGAAAACTATTGAGTTTTGAGGCAGATGTAGCCGCATTTCTGGGTGGCAGAAATGCTCAAGCCAGTCTCAGATACTGATAGGTCTTAGGGCACTGATGCTTTCAAACAAAACAGAGGAGAAAGGTTACCCAGACCTCTGAAGAAAAAGGAGGTCTGGAAAAGCATGAGTAGTGAAATGAGGCCCAGGCAATCAATTAATCAACTCAGGGCCATGGTCTGTGGAGGTCACACAAGAGTTTACATGCAGGGTAGGATTGGGGATAGCCTAAAGAAGTTATTAGGGCTGGGAGCCTAAGAAGTGAAGGTTGATATGATGATGCTGAAAAGTGAAGTGGACTGGTCAGAGTACAAACATGTACTGGGGCCATGACAGAGGCAGCAGTGCTCTCCCAAAATTTCACCTGTTCCCCTACATTTTCAACACTCTTGTGGTTAAGTGGGGTCAATAAGACTGGTTTGGACAGTGGACACAATAAAAAAGGATAAAGAATTTAATATATACATTGTGAAATGACAGTTAAGGGGCTGGAAGGATATTTATTTGATAAAAGTTCCAAAGAATCTAATGGAGGAAATGAAAGATAGATATCAGAGGAGATAAAAAATGTAAAACTTCAGAATCAAATAAATATAAGTCTTGAAACTGAAGTAAACTGAAGTACTGTGGCTCAGATCATGAACTCCTTATTGCCAAATTCAGACTTAAATTGAAGAAAGTAGGGAAAACCACTAGACCATTCAGGTATGACCTAAATCATGACCCTTATGATTATACGGACTTCCCTGGTGGCTCAGACGGTAAAGCGTCTGTCTACAATGTGAGAATTCTGGTTTCAGTCCCTGGTTTGGGAAGATTCCCTGGAGAAGGAAATGGCAACCCACTCCAATACTCTTGCCTTGAAGATCCCATGGACGGAGGAGCTTGGTGCAGGCTACTATCCATGGGGTCGCAAAGAGCCAGGCACGACTGAGTGATTTCACTTTCACTTTCACTATGATTATTCAGCGGAAGTGAGAAATAGATTTAAGGGACTAGATCTGATAGATAGAACACCTGATGAACTATGGACGGAGGTTCGTGACATTGTACAGGAGACAGGGATCAAGACCATCTCCGTGGAAAATAAATCCAAAAAAGCAAAAGGCTGTCTGGGGAGGCCTTATGAACAGCTGTGAAGAGAAGCGAAAAGCAAAGGAGAAAAGGAAAGAGATAAGCATCTGAATGCAGAGTTCCAAAGAATAGCAAGAAGAGATAAGAAAGCCTTCCTCAGCGATCAATGCAAAGAAATAGAGGAAAACAACAGAATGGGAAAGACCAGAGATCTCTTCAAGAAAATTAGAGATACCAAGGGAACATTTCATGCAAAGATGGGCTCGATAAAGGACAGAAATGGTATGGACCTAACAGAAGCAGAAGATATTAAGAAGAGGTGGCAAGAATACACAGAAGAACTGTACAAAAAAGATCTTCACGACCCAGATAATCGCGATGGTGTGATCACTCACCTAGAGCCAGACATCCTGGAATGTGAAGTCAAGTGGGCCTTGGAAAGCATCACTACGAACAAAGCTAGTGGAGGTGATGGAATTCCAGTTGAACTATTTCAAATCCTGAAAGATGATGCTGTGAAAGTGCTGTACTCAATATGCCAGCACATTTGGAAAACTCAGCAGTGGCCACAGGACTGGAAAAGGTCAGTTTTCATTCCAATCCCAAAGAAAGGCAATGCCAAAGAATGCTCAAACTACCACACAATTGCACTCATCTCACACGCTAGTAAAGTAATGCTCAAAATTCTCGAAGCCAGGCTTCAGCAATATGTGAACCATGAACTTCCAGATGTTCGAGCTGGTTTTAGAAAAGGCAGAGGAACCTTGCCAATCAAATTGCCAACATCCGCTGGATCATCGAAAAAGCAAGAGAGTTCCAGAAAAACATCTATTTCTGCTTTATTGACTATGCCAAAGCCTTTGACTGTGTGGATCACAATAAACTGTGGGAAATTCTGAAAGAGATGGGAATACCAGACCACCTGACCTGCCTCTTGAGAAACGTATATGCAGGTCAGGAAGCAATAGTTAGAACTGGACATGGAACAACAGACTGGTTCCAAATAGGAAAAGGAGTACGTCAAGGCTGTATATTGTCACCTTGCTTATTTAACTTATATGCAGAGTACATCATGAGAAACGCTGGGCTGGAGGAAGCACAAGCTGGAATCCAGATTGCCGGGAGAAATATCAATAACCTCAGATATGCAGATGACACCACCCTTAAGGCAGAAAGTGAAGAAGTAAAGAGCCTCTTGATGAAAGTGAAAGAGGAGAGTGAAAAAGTTGGCTTAAAGCTCAACATTCAGAAAATGAAGATCATGGCATCTGGTCCTATTACTTCATGGGAAATAGATGGGGAAACAGTGGACACAGTTTCAGACTTTATTTTTGGGAGCTCCAAAATCACGGCAGATGGTGATTGCAGCCATGAAATTAAAAGACGCTTCCTCCTTGGAAGGAAAGTTATGACCAACCTAGATAGCATATTCAAAAGCAGAGACATTACTTTGCCAACAAAGGTCCGTCTAGTCAAGGCTATGGTTTTTCCAGTGGTCACGTATGGATGTGAGAGTTGGACTGTGAAGAAAGCTGAGCACCGAAGAATTGATGCTTTTGAACTGTGCTGTTGGAGAAGACTCTTGAGAGTCCCTTGGACTGCAAGGAGATCCAACCAGTCCATTCTGAAGGAGATCAGCCCTGGGATTTCTTTGGAAGGAATGATGCTCAAGCTGAAACTCCAGTACTTTGGCCACCTCATGCGAAGAGTTGACTCATTGGAAAAGACTCTGATGCTGGGAGGAGTTGGGGGCAGGAGGAGAAGGGGATGATAGAGGATGAGATGGGTGGATGGTATCACCTACTCGATGGACTTGGGTTTGGGTGAACTCTGGGAGTTGGTGATGGACAGGGAGGCCTGGCGTGCTGTGATTTATGGGGTCACAAAGAGTTGTACACGACTGAGCGACTGAACTGAACTGATACTCCCAGAACCAAACAGGATTCAGATTATGTGCCACATATAGACATTTCACAGTGAATCTGCAGAAAATCAAAGATAAAAGAATCTTTAATAGTGTTAGAAAAAAATAGAGAGATTACACATAGAGCAGCAATTATCTTGATATCAGGCAGCATAAGATTGTGTGGTACTGGCATAGGATAAATATATACATCAACAGAATAGAATTGAAAGTCCAGAAATAAAACCATACATATATAGTTAATTGATGATCAACTAGGGTAGCACGACTATTCAGTAGGGAAGAAAACAGTCTTTTCAAAACATAATGCTTGGACAACCAGATTGCCACACACAAAGGAATGAATTGGGACCCCTACCTATATCATGTACAAGAAAGTACAAGACCTGCATTTAAGAACCAAACTATAAAAACTCTTAGAATAGAATGTAACAATAATCTGTGACCTTGGATTAGGCAATGTTTTCTTAGATGTGACACCTAAAGCACAAGCAACCAAAGACAAAATAAATAGACTGGATTTCATCACAATAAAGAACTTACGTGTTTCCAGAGGCACAGTGAGAAAGTGAGAAGACAAACCAAAGAGTAGGAGAAAATATTTGCAAATTGTGTCTAATAAAGGTCTGGTATCTCGGTCATATGCAGATGAATGAGAATAATACAGACAGTAGATTTCTCAGCATCACTGAATGCAAATAGCCATCATCTTAATTAAGAATATGTTAGAGGAATTCCCTTTGAAAACAGGAACAGAAGAAATGTTCTATGTTCTCATAAAGAAGAAAATTCGTTCCAAATTAATCTATTGATTCAGTGAACTTTCAATTGAAATTAATATAGAGCACTTTTATAGAACTTACAAGGCTAATTAAGGGTCAAAAATAAAAAAGCCATTTTGCAGACGAAGACGAGGGGAAAGATATGACTTATCATTGTGAAGTTACTTTATTCCAAATGATGTCTATGCAGAAAGAGGAATAAACACTATTATTTATAATTAGTTTATTTTCTAATTTATTAATCATATGAATCTAGAATTCATTTAATATTTATAACATCCCACTGAATATTTACACAGCATGTGTATAAACCGATAAATCAAACATAGGCATTAAACAGATTAAATTTCCCAAAACATTTAAATGTTGATTGCAAACTTAATCAAATACTTCTAAACCTTTAATTAGAATCTCTCTGAATATATGAGTCTCTCAGATGCTCTAAAATTTCAAAAAGCTCTCAAAATGTACATGCAGTAGAATTATTATGAAACTGATTAGATTATCACCAGAAAACCTGAGTATAAAGTGTTGAAACCAGGATTTTGAAATTATTTCTTCGTTATCTTCATTATTATACCCATTTCTTACTATAATTGCCTTCAAGTTGAAGTTTATTAATATTACTTTCATACCTTCCTAAATTTTCATTAATTTTTCATACCCCCAAAGAAAAGAGGTGCCCAATGAGAACAGTCAAGATTATAGGATCTGGATACTTGCTCAAACACATTTGTCCTTTATAGTAAAGCTTTGCTTGTTATGTCAGGATATATTTCCATTCTCCATCATGTTGATACTAATTTTTGACACTTGGTATCTTTGTCAGAATGATGTATTCTTTAAGTTTCAGGTGACCAGCATTTGTCCATTGTCCCATTATCATGATATGTAATGTAGATCTGGTGTAAGATTTTCTATGATACTTACAATTAGAGGCATCTAAGGCATGATGGCATTTGATGTTGTCCAAGGGGTCAGAATAGAAAGTCCACAAATAGACCCAATACAGAAACTTAATTTTTTTCAGAGTGGCAATGATCATAGGGAAAGTGATGGGTGACTGAATAAATGAAGCTGGGATACTTGGTTACCCATATTAAAAAATGAGAGGTTTTTTCCCTCACAATATCCATAAAATAAGTAAATTCTTGGTGCATTAATATGTAAATGTTAAAAACTTTAAAATTTGAGAAGAAAATACAGCAGAATATGACACTGGGATAGGAACAAATTTAACACATGACACAAATACACCTTTAATAAATATTATTGACATATTTTACTGTGTTCAAGTTAAAAATTCTCCACAGCATAGGCAAATTTAAATTTTATTGAATGAGCTGGACTTAATAGAAAAATAGAAATCAACCCTTTTATATCACCACTTGAAATCTGCATTTCAACTTGTTCTTTCACATCCCTTGATGAAATTTCAGTGAGTACCCCTAGTGTTTGGTCACTATCAGAAAATAAAATGAATCTCTACTTATTCTTGGTATTTAAAATGCCAGTTCTCTATACTATAAAACTCTGAACTCCAATTAAATGTGATTTTTTTTTTTTTCCCATTTCCAACTTGAGCTTTGCTTTAGACATAGTACCCTGATTAGCAGTAATCAGGAAAGGAAGGATTTCCTCTTTGCCCTCTCCTTTCTCCTGTCTTGATCCTTAGGTAATATTTATGACTTCTCCAGGGTGGAGTGAGAAATATAAAATTTATAAAATTATAAAGTGTTAGCAAAGACCATAAATAAATAGGCTTATATTGCTTTACAATAGAAAGACAGAATGTATGTAAAGGAAGAGGTCAGTATCTGACATACACATATTCAATGCAATTCCAGTAAAAATTCCAATAAAATCTTTTTCAGCATTACAAAACAATTACATACTAAAAAATTTCTGAAAAAGTAATGAGAGCAGCTTGCTTTAGCAGATATTAAAATGTGTTTTAAAGTTAAGGCAATTATCACTTCAGGCTATACTACAAAGCTACAGTCATCAAGACAGTATGGTACTGGCACAAAGACAGAAATATAGATCAGTGGAACAAAATAGAAAGCCCAGAGATAAATCCATGCACCTATGGACATGGGAGGCAAGAATATACAATGGAAAAAAGACAATCTCTTTAACAAGTGGTGCTGGGAAAACTGGTCAACCACTTGTAAAAGAATGAAACGAACACTTTCTAACACCATACACAAAAATAAACTCAAAGTGGCTTAAAGATCTAAACGTAAGACAAAAACTGTAAAACTCCTAGAGGAGAACATAGGCAAAACACTCTCCGACATAAATCTCAGCAAGATGCTGTATGACCCATCTCCCAGAGTAATGGAAATAAAAGCAAAAATAAACAAATGGGACCCAGTTAAACTTAAAAGCTTTTGCACAACGAAGGAAACTATAAGCAAAGTGAAAAGACAGCCTTCAGAATGGGAGAAAATAATAGCAAATGAAGCAACTGACAAAGAATCTCAAAAATATACAAGCAACTCCTGCAGCTCAATTCCAGAAAATAAACGACCCAATCAAAAAATGGGCCAAAGAACTAAACAGACATTTCTCCAAAGAAGACATACAGGTGGCTAACAAACACATAAAAACATGCTCAACATCACTCATAATCAGAGAAATGCAAATCAAAACCACAATGAGGTACCATCTCATGCTGGTCAGAATGGCTGCGATCCAAAAATCTACAAACAATGTGGAGAAAAGGGAACCCTCTTACCCTGTTGGTGGGAATGCAAACAAGTACAGCCACTATGGAGAACAGTGTGGAGATTCCTTAAAAAACTGGAAATAGAACTGCCTTATGATCCAGCAATCCCACTGCTGGGCATCCACACTGAGGAAACCAGAATTGAAAGAGACACGTGTGTCCCAATATTCATTGCAGCACTGTTTACAATAGCCAGGACATGGAAGCAACCTAGATGTCCATTAGCAGACAAATGGATAAGAAAGCTGTGGTGCATATACACAATGGAATATTACTCAGCCATTAAAAAGAATACATTTGAATCAGTTCTAATGAGGTAGATGAAACTGGAGCCTATTATACAGAATGAAGTAAGCCAGAAAGAAAAACACCAATACAGTATACTAACGCATATATATGGAATTTAGAAAGATGGTAACGATAACTCTGTATGTGAGACAGCAAAAGAGACACAGATGTATAGAACAGTCTTTTGGACTCTGTAGGAGAAGCGAGGGTGGGATGATTTGGGAGAATGGCATTGAAACATGTATATTATCATATGTGAAACGAATCGCCAGTCCAGGTTTGATGCATGAGACAGGGTGCTCAGGGCTGGTGCACTGGGATGACCCAGAGGGATGGTATGGGGAGGGAGAGGGGAGGGGGGTTCAGGATGGGGAACACATGTAAGCCCATGGTTGATTCATGTAAATGTATGGCAAAAACCACTACAATATTGTAAAGTAATTAGCCTCCAATTAAATAAATTAAACAAACAAAATATATAAATAAGTCCTTGTATATGGTTTTAATGTTATGAATCATTGTATGCCAACTAATATAAAGCACTCGTATCTTCTTTACATTTTGTGAAAAAAAAAAGTTAAGGCAATTAAAAATACACACTACTGGTACAAAAACAGAAAGAGCAATGGAAAGAATGCAATTCTAATGTTAGAACTAAATGTATATGGGGAGTTTGTGTTTGATAAAGTAACTTTTTTAATTAGTAGGGAGAACAAAGATTAGTAAGTGAAATGACAAAAATTAGCTAGCTATTAAAAAATCTGTATTCTTCCCTCACTTACTACAACAAAATGAATTCTTGCTGAAACCATAAATACTAAACCATTGGTGAATACTTTTATAATCTTGGGTCAGGAAAGACCTTTCTAAGCTTGTCTCAGCATTGGAAAACAAAATAGGATTGGTAAACTTGACTACTTAAAAAAAGAGACTTCTGTGTAAAAATAAACACCATAAAAGGCTGAAAGATAGAAAGCAAATTGAAAATTATTTGCAAAATGTTAAGACAGAATCAATATCTTAGATAGAGAGCTCTTAAAAATCAATAACAAAAATATTTAATGTTTTAATGGAAAAATGGGCAAAATACTCTTTAAGTTACCAGAAAAACAGAAAAAATGTATGAAAAATGTTCAGCTTTTTAATGAATCAAGGAAATGTTCATAAAAGGTGAATAGTCTTCTCCCCTCATCAAACTGGCAAAGATTAAAATTATTGACAAATTCAGATTTGCAATTGTGAGGGGCACTAAGTCTTCTTCCGCAATATTGTGGAGAGTGTAAAATGGTCATATCATCTTAGGAAAGGAGTGCAGCAATGTATATGGAAATGTAAAGCAATTTTTCTGGTAACATACTTCTGGGAATTTATCCTAAGGAGGTTAATGCACATGAATACTTTATTGACAATATTAAACATATGAGACAATGTCCATTAGTAATGGACTGGTCAAGTAAATTATGACATAGGAATTTTATATATCTCCTAAAAGTGGACTCTATTAAGTGGAAAGATCTTTTAGAATGAAAAATGAAGGTCTCAATGAAACAAATAGGCCACCTTACTGAGTGGAATAAGATATTTGTAAACAACATACCTGATAAAAGGTTAATAACCAAAATATACAATTAACTCACAATTCAACATCAAAAAAACCTGATTCACTTAAAAATGAAGGTTTCCAGCGAATTTCCTGGTGGTCCAGTGCTTAGGACTCAGCATTTTCACTGCTGTGGCCCAAGGTTCAATCCCTGGTTGGCAAACTAAGATCCCACAAGCCCAGCAGTGTGGGGCAAGAAAAAAAAGGTTCCCCTCCCAAAATGAAGGTTTCAGAACACATGCTATGTAAAATTATAGTAGATTTGTGTGCTTACTTATTAATAGAGAAGCTTGAAAGAATGTTCACCTTCTTCCTAGAAAAAATAATTTAAGATGATGCATGTTTCATGTTTTAAAAAATCCAGTGCTACATACATGTAAAAAGTAAGAGGTAAAGGTGCTTTTCTTCTCTCACAAACTCCATAACACCCGTCCCCAGGATAAGCAGACTTAAACGTAGTCCTAACTTTAAAATCTTAAAATCTGTATCTATCCTTATGCTAGTAGGGATGGATATAGAGATATACTGGTATTTAGAAATATATATTTTCTACTTTTAAAAACATCTGATAGAAATATTGTTTGCATACACAATGTGCACATAATCACAATTGTATATCTCAATTTTCACAAACTGCATACACCTGGATAACCAGTTCCAAGATAAAACGATAGCAACAACAAAACCCCAGGATATTACCAGCATCCCAGAAGACCCCCGGGGCCCCTTTTCCAGTCACTACTATGAATTGTACTGACTTCTAACAGAAATGATTAGTTGAATACTCTGTATTTTAAAAATTTTGACGTATAGTTTATTTTCAGTGTTGTGTTAATTTTTGCTCTACAGCAAAGTGATTCAGTTATATATATATTCATTTTCATATTATTTTCCATTATGGTTTTTCACAGGATATTGTATAGAGTTCCCTGTACAGTAGGACCTTTTTGTTTATCCATTCTGTACATAATAGTTTGCATCTACTAATACTAATCTCCAAATCCATCCCTAGCCCACACCCTCCTTTGGCAACCACAAGTCTGTTCTCTATGTCTGTGAGTCTGTTTCCGTTTCATAGATAAGTTCAATTGTGTCATATTTTAGATTCTGCTACTTGTCTTTTTCTGCCTTACTTGACTTAGTATGACCATCTGTGGGTCCATCCATGTTGCTGTAAATGACATTATTTCATTCTTTTTTATGACTGAGTAGTATTCCATTATATTTATGTACTGTGTCTTCTTTATTTATTTTTTAATTGAAGGGTAATTGCTTTATAGAATTTTGTTGTTTTCTGTCAGACATCAACATGAATCAGCCATAGGTGTACAAATGTCCCCTGCCTCTTGAGCCTCCCTCCCATCTCCCTCCCTATCCCACCCCTCTAGGTTGATACAGAGCCCTTGTTTGAGTTCCCTGAGACATATAGCAAATTCCTATTGGCTATCTATTTTACATATGTAAGTTTCCATGTTACTCTCTCCATACATCTCAGCCTTTCCTCCCCTCTCTGCATGTCCATAAGTCAGTTCTCTATGTCTGTTTCTCCATTGCTGCCTTGCAAATAAATTCATTGGTATCATCTTTCTAGATTCCATATATATACATTAGTATGTATACGGAAAGATATTTATCTTTCTCTTTTTGACTTCACTCTGTATAATAGGCTCTAAGTTCATTTACCTTATTAGAACTGACTCAAATGTGTTCCTTTTATGGCTGAGTAATATTCCATTGTGTATATGTACCACAACTTCTTTATCCATTCATCTGTCAGTGGACATCTAGGTTGTTTCCATGTTCTAGCTATTGTAAATAGCGCTGCAGTGAACATTGGGGTACATGTGTCTTTTTCAATTTTGGTTTCCTCAGGCTATATGCCTCAGAGTGGGATCGGTGGGTCATATGGTGGTTTTATTCTTAGTTTTTTAAGGAATCTCCATACCATCTTCCATAGTGGCTGTATCAGTTTACATTCCCACCAACAGTGCATGAGGTTTCCCTTTACTCCACACCCTCTCCAGCATTTATTGTTTGTAGACTTTTTGATGATAGCCATTCTGACTGGTGTGAGGTGATATCTCATAGTTTTGATTTGCATTTCTCTAAGGATGAGCAGTGTTGAACATCTTCTCGTGTGTTTGTTAGCCATCTGTACGAATTCTTTGGAGAAATATCTGTTTAGGTCTTTTCCCCACTTTTTGATTGGGTTGCCTGTTTTTCTGATATTGAGTTGTATGAGCTGCTTGTATATTTTTGAAATTAATCGTTTGTCTGTTGTTTCATTTGCTATTATTTTCTCCCATTCTGAGGGTTGATATGTACCTTATCTTCTTTATACATTGATTTGTCAGTGGACATTTTGTTTTTTTTTTCCATGGCTTGGCTATTGTGAACAGTGTTGCAATGAATTTTTAGGTGCATGTATCTTTCCAAATTATAGTTTTCTCTGGATGTATGTCCAGGAGTGAGATTTCAGAATCATATGGTAGCTCTATTTTTAGTTTTTTGAGGAACCTCCATAGTGTTTTCCACAGTGACTACCCCAACTTTTATTCCTACCAACAGTGTTGAGGGCTTCCTTTTCTCCACACCCTCTCCAGCATTTGGTATTTGTAGACTTTTTAATGATGGCCATTCTGACCAGTGTGAAATGGTACCTCATTGTAGTTTTGATTTACATTTCTCTAGTAGTGAGCAATGTTGAGCATCTTTTTCATGTGTCTTTTGACTGTCTACATGTCTTTGGAGAAATGTCTACTTAGGTCTTCTGCCCATTTTTCAATTGGGTTGTTTGGGGTTTGTATGATCTGTTTGTATGTTTTGGAGTTTAAGCTCTGTTGGTTCAATCATTTGCAAATATTGTCTCCCAGTCCATAGGTTGCCTTTTCATTTTGTTTATGGTTTCCTTTGTTGCACAAAAATGTACAAGTTTGATTAGGTTCCACTTGTTTATTTTTGCTTGTGTTTCTATTGCCTTAGGTGACTGACCTAAGAAAACATTGGTACAATTTATGTTAGAGAATGTTTTTGCCTGTGTTCTCTTCTAGGCATTTTATGGTATCGTGCCTTATATTTAAGTCTTTAAGCCATTTTTTAGTTTATTTCTGTATATGGAGTGAGGAGGAGAAGGCAATGGCACCCCACTCCAGTACTCTTGCCTGGAAAATCCCATGGACGGAGGAGCCTGGTAGGCTGCAGTCCATGGGGTCGCTGAGAGTTGGACACGACTGAGCGACTTTACTTTCACTTTTCACTTTCATGCATTGGAGAAGGAAATGGCAGCCCACTCCAGTGCTCTTGCCTGGAGAATCCCAGGGATGGGGGAGCCTAGTGGGCTGCCGTCTATGGGGTTGCACAGAGTTGGACACGACTGAAGCGACTTAGCAGCAGCAGCATGGAGTGAGGATGTGTTCTAACTTCGTTACATGTGATGATACAACTTTCCCAACACCATTTGCTGAAGAGACTTTTTTCCACTGTATATTCTTACCTCTGTCAAAGATTAATTGACCATAGGTGTGTGGGTTTATTTCTGGGTTCTCTGTCTGTTCCATTGATCACTATCTCTGTTTTTGTGTCAATACGAGAGTATTTTGATTACTGTAGCTTTATAGTACTGTCTGAAGTATGTCTCCCACTTTGTTCTTTTTCCCCAAGATTGCTTTGGCAATTCTATGGTTTCACATAAATTTTAGGATTATTTGTTCTAGTTCTGTGAAAAATGTCATGGATAATTAGATAGGGATTTCATTACATCTGTAGATTGCTTTGGATAGTATGGCTATTTTAACAATATTAATTCTTCCAATCCAAGAGCAAGAGATATCTTTCTATTTCTTTGAATCATCTTCAGTTTTCTTTATTAATATTCTACAGTTCTCAGCATATAAGGTCTTTGACCTTCTTGGTCAGGTTTATTCTTAAGTGTTTTTTTAATGTGATTTTAAAAAGTATTTTTTTGTATTCCCTTTCTGATATTTCATTGTTAGTGTAAAGAAATGCAACTGATTTCTGTACATAAATCTTGTATCCTGCTATCTTGCTGAATTCATCTATCAGTTCTAGAAGTGTTTGTGTGAAGTCTTTAGGTTTTTGTATAGATGGTGTCGTGCCATCTGCGTATGACAATTTTACCTCTTCCCTTCCAATTTGGATAACTCTTATTTCTTTTTCTTCTTTGATTGCTGTGGCTAAGACTTCCAGTACTATGTTGAAGAGAAGTGTTGAGAGTTGGCATCCTTGTCTTGTTCCAGATTTTAGTTGAAAGGATTTCAGTTTTTTACCATTGAGTATTACATTGGCTGTGGATTTGTCATAAATAACATTTAGTATGTCGTAATTCATCCCTCTGTACCCACTTGGCAAGAATTTTTATCTTGATTGATGTTAAATTTTATCAGGTTCTTTTTTTTGCATCTATTATGATGATCATGTAGTTTTTGTCTTTTATTTTGTTGATGTGTATCATATTGATTGCTTTGTGTGTGTTGAACCATCCTTGTGACCCTGGAATGAATCCAACTTGATTGTGGTATATCATCTTTTTGATATGTTGTTGGATTTGATTTACTATTATTTTGTTGAAAATTTTTGCATATATATTCATCAAAGATATTGGCCTTTAATTTTCTTTTCTGGTAGTGTCTTTGTCTGGTTTTGGTATCAGGGGGATGGGGACTTCATAGGATGACTTTGGGAGTGTTCCCTCCCATTCAGTCTTTTGGAAGAGTTTGAGAAAGTAGTATAAGTTCTTGTATGTTTGGTAGTATTTATGTGTGAAGCCATCTGGTCCTGAACTCTTGTTTGTAAGGAGCTTTTTTCGTAATCCATTCTATTTCACTTCTAGGGATCCACCTCTTCAAATTACCTGTTTCTTCTTTTTTATTAAAAATGCATCTTTCTTTATTTTTGGCAGTGCTGGGGCTTAGTTGCAGCCAGTGTGGGCTGCTCTCTAGTTACGGTGTGCAGGCTTCTCTTGTGAGCACAGTCTCTAGAGCGCAGGGACTTCAGTGGTTGCAGCATATGGATTTCAGTAGTTGCGATTCATGGGCTCTAGAGCACAGGTTCAATAGTTGTGGTGCACAGGCTTCATTGCTCAGTGGCATGTGAGATATTCCCAGACCAGGGATTGAACCTGTGTCTCCTGCATTGGCAGGCAGATTCTTGACCTCTGAGCCACCGGGGAAGCCCAGGTATTTCTTCTTGATTCAGTTTTGGTGGACTGTATGTTTCTGAACCCAGTAGTCATGTACAGATGTGAGAGCTGTAAAGAAGACTGAGTGCCAAAGAATTGATGCTTTTGAATTGTGGTGCTGGAGAATACCCAGGGATTGAACATGTATCTCCTGCATTGCGGGTGGATTCTTGACTGCTGAGCCACGAGGGAAGGCCCCAAATACATACCAGTATGTATTCCTGCTAGTAGCAAATAAGAATGCTTAATTCTCCACACCATTATTAAGTAAGATGTATTTTTAAGGCCTGT
Organism: Bos taurus; assembly: GCF_002263795.3. NCBI lineage: Eukaryota > Metazoa > Chordata > Mammalia > Artiodactyla > Bovidae > Bos > Bos taurus. The sequence continues at coordinate 45,542,660 of NC_037342.1, read as the reverse complement.
CTGGTTTTCATTTTTTATTTCGCTTGCATTTTTTTGGTAATTTGCTAGGTTGACTTTTTAAAATATGTATTAGTCATATATAGTCTTTTATGGTTTTTCTGTTTAATCCATTTTTTCCATTGAATTGGTTTTTATCTTTCTAAATGATACATAAGAGTTCTGTTGGCATTACAGATTGTACTGCATTGAAGATTTTATGATGCAAATATTTTTCCTTTTTTGTATTAAGGGAGCAGTGTAGTATACTTGTTAAGCAAATAGGTTTTGGAATCAGAATTTGTTTTAAATCGAAGATTTATTACTTAGTGACACTTGGATAATCTTAGTGAAATCATTTACTACCCTCCCAGCATCTCAGTTTTCACAGCTGGAAAGTATTGGAAATAATTTTCCTCATAATGGGATGATTATAAGAATTAAGTGTTGCATGTAAAAATGTAAACACCTAGCCATTATCTGTCATTCAAAAATGCTACTTATTGTTATTATCACTATTTGTCCTATAATTTTGTATGTGATTTCTTAAACAGTTGAGTTTTAGTTTTTAAGTGAAATCAGTTAACCTTCTTCGTGACTTCTAGGTTTTATGTCATCCTTTCTCTAAGATAACAAGATAACAGCTGTTTGGTTTCTTCCAGTATTTACATAATTGAATGTTCTTCTTTTAGATTATCAAGCCATGTGGAAATTATTTTTTGTATGTTATAGAGATTTACCTTCATCTACTCCCAAATGGAAAACCAAATATCCAAACACCAACTTTCTAATAATCAGTCATTTTCTCATCTATTTTAGTATGAAAATATTTGTACTTGGATGTGTTTCTGGGCTTTCTTTTCTGTTCTGATTGACCTATTGTTTCATTCCTACACTGGTACCATATTGTTTAACATTATTAGTTTTATGGCAATTTTTATGCCTTCTGCTCAAACCAACTTTTATTTTTCTTCTTTAAGACAGATTCTCAATGGTTACTACAGATTTATGCTTTCAAATAAAATGTAGAATCAGCTAGCCAAAACAACCTCCTGTGGCATGACCCCACTCCTCTTCATTGGTTTTTTTGTTTTTAATCTTATTGATCATTTAATCTCTCCATTGATGTTTCAATTCAAAAAAAGATATCCTCATTAATTTGCCTAAGAATGTAGATGTTCAGATTTCAAGTTTTTCTTTTTGAAGTTTTTATCCATATGTCTCATGTTATTTCCTTTCTGCTAATTATCTGGAATGAGGGAAGAGGGCTGACATCTCTAGCTGTATGGTTATGTACGCCACAACTCTAGAAGGCATCCTTCAAGTAGAGGCAGTGCAGATTGGTGACTGAAAAAGTAATGCACAGCCTAAAAGCTGAGAGTTATATTTTATTCAGGGACCTTACCAAGGACTGTATCCTGAGAAACATCTTGGATAGCTCCAGGGAATAGTTCCAAATTGGTAAGGGAGGAGTCAGGATATATAGGAGTTGTTGTTGGAGAAAACAAAACATGTAGTCAAACATCAAAGGATACTGATAATCACAAAAAACACAGACATCTCAAGTTAATGATTTTAGTACTTTGCAGTGTATGGGAAAATGTAAGAGTCTGGGGTCTTTGAAATTATCCCTTTGATATGATTGATGTCTTAAATGTCAGGCAACATTAGTTGTTTCCTGAAATTGCAGAGAATATTCTCTGTCCTCCAAAGCTCGCAGAACTGATACACAGCAGGCCTAGGGGTCAATTTATGGATTCTTCTATTTCCTCAAGGAAACATGCAGTCATTCTCCTTGAGTTTTCTCTTTGGTCACCTGGATACTTCTAATTATGCCACTATAGACTGAGCTAGAGACCATTTGTGTCACAGTTTGTAATCCCTGTCTGGTCCTTCAGTTTTGTCAGGGGTCAGAAAGCAAGGATTGGAACAACTAGTATACTGAGACAACCGTAATTGAGAAAGATTGTGTCACAGCACAGTGACAGACTTGACCTGCACACACACCTACTGTTTGCTGCCCAGCTTCCATTGCCGTTAGATGTGAGCATGTGAGAAGTTCTCAGCAAAGGAAAGTGAACTGTAGTCACGGTTGTCTCTGTCAAGATGAAGTAGTAATACTACTCCACTGTAGTATAATGAAATATTTATATAGCCTTTGTCCTGGATTCCTGGCACAGGTTCTTAAAACCCTTGAAATCTCTTGAGTGAGAAGAGTGTCTTTTGTATGCCAATGAGATGATTCCTTGCCAGAGGGGTTGAGTGAGCTAGATAGCTTCAGGATGGAGACTGGTGGCCTCTATTTTTCAGATGTCACAAAATACAGCACATTAATCCTAATACCTAAATGTAACACCAAATTCTGAACTGGATCCTTTTGCTGTTGAGACAGTTGGGAGAACTCAAATGGGATCTGAGTCTTTTGTTTCCTGATTTTGATGTTCATATTATGATTATTAAGACAATGTCCATGCTTGTAGGAAACATACTAAAGTATTCAGGGAGGAATGGGGTATCAAGTCAGCAGTTCACTCTCAAAGTATTCATCCTGTACCTTTTTATAAATTTGAGATTGTTTCAAGATAGAAGATATATACCCAGAAAGAATAAAATAGTTGTGGGATTTTCTGTCACCTTAAAATCAACTACAAAGCTTCATTTTTAGTCCCAAATATGTTTTCCTGCAGTGTGTCACCTCCACAGCTGTGAGCAACGTCCTTTCTTAAATGGCTCACCAGGACAGTGGTCAACTCAGCACGCCCTCCTCCTCTTCACTACTGTTCACTGGACCGTTTCTCGACTTAGGATATGCTTATTTTTAGAACCTGTATTTTAACCATCTAAAGAGAGGTATGTAAAAATTAATGAAGAGAAACCTCCAAATAAAATTGAGGCCAGGAGAGGGAGCTCTCATGACCTGCAACCACAGCAGAGCCCAATAGGAAAAAGAAAGACTTGCACTTCTTGCCTGTCCACAGCTCAGCCAAGAGACTGTCATAACTCAGCCAATGGAAAGCCGCTATACTTTGAACTCTCAATTCCTCCAGTGGCTCTGTTTACTTTAGGCCTCCCAGCTTCCTTTTCCCTCATAAAGAAGTTCTCCTCTTCTTGTTGAGTGGGGTTTGGTGCAGCTCACTGTGGTTACAGACCTCAAGTTACAATTCTTTCCTGATCCTGAGTAAACCCATTTTTGCTGGAGAAATAACTGACAGTCTGTTTGTTTAAGGTCAACAGATGTAAATGCCTCAGGCACATTTCAGCACATCCTGTGTTCTTGTGGATAGAAACCTGATGGCAGGTTGTCAGGCCCTTAGTAGATACGATATTATAATTTGTGTTTTTTATCCCATTGCAGTATATTGGTCCTCATGAAAATTACTATTTATTATGTAAACTAAATGATGTTACATTATGCATTTTATCACAAATATTCAGCTTTTAAAATTTACATATATAAAAATATTATCTTATTTTGATAATGAAAACATTTGAAAATTGCTAATATCATTAAAGTTTATAAATATATTTAGCCTTAAGTGAAAAATAAATATTGCAGTGTATTGATATAAGCATAGTATACTCTGTGTAGGAAAACAAATTATCTGTCAAGGAAAACACAGTATTTTTATTGCCATCTGCCTGGATAAAGTCAAGTAACTGAAGGAAAAATGAAATAGCCAAAGATATTCCCTCATATATATTTGGGGAAATAATATGATTGCTCAGCTATATGGATTCTTCCTTTGGAGTGGAGAGAGTTATTAGCTTAAGTATGCTCCTTATAACTCAGTTTGAACTGAATGTAATTATTATTAGCACCATATGGTTGTTTAATGTAGTATCTAAAAGTGATGTATACATCACTAGACCATAAAATAGGAAACTCGTTTGGCTACCTTTTTTGTCACCATGATGGTCTAGTGCGTGTCAGCGTGCGGATACTGTGACATTTCAGTTGACACTAAAGTACTGCTGTATGTTTGCCTGCCTATACCGTAATGGCCCCATATATGCCATATCAGCCAAAGTATGTCCATGTGTGTGCACGATTCCAGTCCATAACACACTGTGACAGTCCCATATTATCAGTCTGCATTCACCATGACGACCAAGTATTTATATGACAGCACAGCATATGTTAGCTTGTATGTACATTAAGACCATTTTACGCTGTGAAGGACGTGTGTGCCTCCCAGCCTCACACCATGTGACACTCTTGTATTTGCTTTTACAGCCTAGAGTATATCTGGATGTATGTATCATGACAGCCAACATAAACCATGATAGTTCAGGATATCAGCCAGCATGCACTGTGACACCCTTCTGCCTTGAAAGCTCAGTTTATACCATGACAGCCTTGCAAGAAACTGCAGCCATTTTACATGAGGAGGGGGCAGACATTTTATGTCAGTCTATATGTATCATGACTGCTCAGGTAATGTCATAACATCTTTAGCAGAGCGGTATGCAGCTTGACAGCCAGAAAATGTCAGCCTGCTTTTATTCTAAGAGTCCATATACACTGTGACTGTACATGGTTTATCAGCTTGAATGCTCCACTGCAGACACTGCATACTATAACAGCCCAGCACAGGACATTCTGCATGGACAATGACAGATACAGACTGTGACCATCAAGTGTATTGAAGTCTGTGGACCAGGACAGTCAGTACATACTGTGACAACTTATGATAATGTCAAGCCTTTCATTCTAGCAATGAAGTGTGGTGTGGTGTGGTGTCCACGTGAATGTACTTGTATGCGTGTGCTTGATTTACCTAAACTGGTTCTAGCTGAATTTCTTTCTAGTGCATTGGCTTGTGTTTTAGATTACTTGCTTCCTGCTCCCATTTCCTTCAAGTGGTTATGTTTCATTTTTCTGTAACATCTCTCTTACAGAAAAGAGAATACAGCATCTGCCTTCCTCAGCCTATTGAACAGCTATCTATTAAATTCTTCTTTTGAACTACTGCTGCTAAGTCACTTCAGTCATATCTGACTCTGTGCAACCCCATAGACGGCAGCCCACCAGGCCCCCCCATCCCTGGGATTCTCCAGGCAAGAACACTGGAGTGGGTTGCCATTTCCTCCTCCAATGCATGAAAGTGAAAAGTGAAAGTGAAGTTGCTCAGTCGTGTCCGACTCTTAGCGACCCCATGGACTGCAGCCTACCAGGCTCCTCCGTCCATGGGATTTTCCAGGCAAGAGTACTGGAGTGGGGTGCCATTGCCTTCTCCCTCTTTTGAACTAAGGCACAGTATTAACAAGTAAAGAAGGCACAGTATAAACAAGTAAATAAATAAGGTCATTTTGGGGTCTGAAAAATTTTACCTGCTAACTTCTTTTCCTCTCCTTTGATTTTGTACAACTCCAATCATCATCATCAACACACACATACACCCACACATGGAACTGCACATACATCACATCTTTAGAAACCCTCAAGGCTTCCTAGTGCTGAGGGAGTGATTTAGCATCACTGCCATAACCTCCTGTGTTCCTTCAACTATTCTTTACATCCCACTTTGTATTACATTTTTCTTCATCCTGTGAACAACACTGCACTTTCCTACCTCTGACCTTAGTTTGACCTATGCTGTCTTGGTATAAAGTCATACATTTCCAAAAAAATCTCTTTAAAAGTTTGAGATCCTTCACTCTTTCTGCCCAGTTTTCCCCTTTCATTGACTCAAATATCTGACTATCTGACAGTCAGAGGAATAGTATTTCACTAAAAGAATAGAGCTCACATTAAGCATTTGTTTCTAATTAAAAGGGAATTTAGAGCTATATTAGTCTACCACAATTACTTCTAATAGGTGGCACCCCCTCTCCATCTTCAGGTTCAAAAAGGAAGATTTCTCTATTGAATATACCTCTTAATCAGGCAGTATTCTGAGAGGTATGCATGATTTACTAAGATGATTTCATCAACTTGTAATAGAAAGAAAGCAAGTAGGTCATACCTATGCCAAGTCATTGAAATCAGTTTTTGGAACCTCCCTACCCTTTGGAAGAAATCATCATTATTCACAGGTATTGTGTATAACCATATTTTATTTAGGTAATATAATAAAAATCTACCTATTGTAATCAAGGTTTATGATTTATTGAAGTTCAAACTCTTAGTAGTAATTTTTAATGTTCTATTCAGCATATTAATAAATTTGAATTTCAACTCTACCACTTAACAGCGCTTTGACTGTGGGCCAGATGGTATATCTAAACCTCACATTCTTCCTTTGTAACATAAAAAACATTGATAATACCTATCTCAGATGATTGTGAGAATTAAATAAGATTATTCACTCAGCAAATATTGAATACCTGCTACATGTCAGTAACTGCTCTTAGTGCTGGAGATATGTTGGTGAACAACAACAGCAAAAAAGCTCCCTGCCCTAAAGAAACTTGCATTTCTAGTGAACAGTAATGATTGCAGTACACTAGAAGTGCTGTGGAGACACAGAGAAGGTTGAGAGAGACTGTGAGTTGTAAGGTGGAGAAAGTAATGTTTCAGCAGAGTCTGGGAAATGCACTGGGCTAAACCAGACAAACACCTGCAGGGAGAATGCGCCAGGTATGGGAACCAGCCTTTACAATGCTCTTAAGGTCAAGGAACCCGAAGCATATTCCAGGAATGGCAAGGAAACTGGTGTGGCTGGAAAGGAGTGGATAGGAGGGAAGGTAGGAGATGAAATTAGAGAGCTAGCCAAGGCCTAGATCATGTGGGTGATGTTAGCCCTTGTAAGGCTCTTCACTTTAATTTGAATGAGATGAAAGACCATTGGAGATTTTTGTGTGGAGGGTGACATGATCTCATCTAAATTTTAATAGGTATACATTGGCTATTAAGTTGAGAATGAACAATGGGGGAACAAAGGTAGAAGCAGTGAGAACAGTTAGAAAACTCATCCATATGAGAGAGGATTATAAAAGTGAATGTGGAGAGAAGTGGTCAAAGTCCAGATACATCTTTAACACAGAGCTCAAAGGACTTCTTGGTGAAAGATGTGAAATATGAGAGGGAAAAGGAGGATAAATGATGACTGAGAAGTTTTTGGCTTAAGTAATGAGAAAGAGGCCATTAGCTGGAATGGCTAGAAAGAGTACAGTGAAGCAGAATGTGTCTGGGCAAAGGCAGAAGCTCAGTTTTAGACACAATAAATTTGAGGTGCTTATTCAACAGTCAAGTGTAGATGTTGAGAAAGCAATTGGATATATGAGTCTGGAGTTCAAGGGAGAGACATAAATTTAGGAGTTGTCCTTTTATAGATGATATTTAAAGCCATGAGACAAGTCACCAAGGGAGAGAGTGTAAATAGAGAAAAGCAGTCTGGTCTGAGCCCTGAAGTACTCCAGCATTATGAAGTTAAGACTGGAGGAAGAATCAACATAGGATGTTAAGCAGTAGTCAGTAGTGCTGGAGAGAAACCAGGAGACCAAAGTAGCATTGGAAGCCAAGTGTCCAATACTGCTGAGGTCAGTCAAGTAACATGAGGATGTAGAGTTAAATTCGGATCAAATGGATTTAAAATATGGAATTAAACTTTGTATTACTGCATTTAGCAACAATGAAGTCATTATTGATCTTGGAAAGAGTAATTTTAGTGGAGTGGTAGAGGCAGAGTCTGAGTTTGAGGAAGAATAGAAAGAGAAGAACTGTATGTAGCATGTATAGGTGCTTTTTCTGTAAGGGGAGCAGATGGCCTTAGATAAGCATAGGAAATACTCATCTATGTGAGAGAAAGAAGAGAATGAATAAAGGTGCAGATTCTAGTAGATGGAGAGGTGTTTGTAACATGCTTGTCCCAGTGACTAGCACAGAGTGATTGTTAACGTTTATCACTTCATTCAATCATGCCGCTTTGCTTCTAGCTTCAGCAGTGTTCCCCGGCTATATGGTACAGCACTATGTCTTTGAAAGGAGGAAAGTGAAGTATTCAGTCTCTGTGGATTAAAATGTTAAGCTAATTAATTCACTGATTTTTTTCATTCAGTAAACATCTGTTGATTATCTTTTAGGTGCTCCAAATTATGTCTTAGATTTAATTAAATAAATCCAATAAATATTTGATAAGAAATCACAATAGGCAAAATACTGTAGTGGGTACAGACCCAAGATGCTTCCTAGTAAAAAAAAAAAAAAAAAAGGAGTAAATTTATACATAAATTCTTAAACAAGTGTGTATTGTATGGTATAAACATATAAAAACAAAATAGTCAAATGCTTATAGCAGAAATAAGTCTGTTATATATTATTTTGTGAATTTAAGGCATAGGATAATCATCACTTATAAGTATGCATTTTACTTTTTAATAATTCACTGAGAATAATTCTACCCAATTTGGGAACAGAAACTGTTAAAGAAAACTAGAAGCCAGAAGAAAGTTTAACACCAGTTATTTTCTAGTTGTTATCTTATTGCACTTGTCTATAGCACATTTTCTGTTTTATTCAATTTTTGAAGCTCTCACACTTGGTTTCTGTAATTACACCATATTTTGGTTCTTCTGTATCACCGACCTCTATTTTGAAGGAAGAAGGGTCTTCTTTCTCTGCCCTCTCATATTATTTTTTGTATCCCAAGAATATGGCCTTTCTTGAACTGCTTTCTTTGCAAGATGTTCCTGGGCAGTCATACCTATGCAATTACAGTTTCAAGTTTTATGTATATTCAGGCAAATAACAGCTGTGTTTTTCACTTTGTAAATATCCTGTGCGCTATAGCTGTGCATCCCAACCAGCCACTTGAAATCCTCCTCAAGATATTTCTTAGGCATCTTAAACTCAATACATTCACCTCCTAGAAACCAAGGAATTACCTGAATTCCTCCTCTCTCTCTCTACCACATCTGCAGAGACATCAGTTCTTGTACTTCTCTCTTTAATATTCATTATCCCTGCTAATTCTTTAGTTCAGTAATTATTATTTTTACTTAGGTTATTGTTAATAGTTTCCTATTTTGTTTACCTATTTGCAATTCTTTTTTCATTTTATCAGAATTGTATTTCTAAGATACTGATATGAAAAGATTACATTTTTCTCAAAGTTCTGCAACTATATATTCTAAGGATATAGTATAATTTTAATACAAACATACATGGATTATGAAGAGCTTAATCATAGTATAATATTAGTGGACAATGGAAATGACATAAATTTTCAACAGTAAGAGAATGGGTAAGTTGGCTATAATGTATCCATTAAACAGAATATCCAGCCACCAACAGTAATAACTTTCCAGGAAACTAGAGCAGACTGAATCTAAGGGTTGCATATTAGAGCTAGCGTAAACTATGTCCTCATTTTTTCTACAATTTTGACTTAATACTACAAGAAAATCACTTCATGCTCATGGAGGTCACCTGCAACTTCATTAGATCTCAGAAACTCTGAAAATATTATCCCAGGTATACTCTAATCACTTTCATAAAGGCAGTCACCAAACTTTTGTACCTGTTGCTCTTGCCTTGTTCATCACCTGGTTTTATCTCCTGGACCCATACCCTATATTTAATATTCAACTTTGGTCTCATTGGATTTTAGCAGATTTAGGAGAGATCCTTCTGGCTCTCTTCACAGTTTATGTTCCCATGTGGACTTTATGAATGCCTTTGTAGTGCCTTCTGCCCCTATTTTTCTGAGTAAAGATTTCCTTGCTCCAACCCCTAGGTCTATGTAATAGAATACATCTTTAGAATTTATACATGAGATTTTGAATTCCCAGTCTTCCATCGCTCAAGGCAGTGGATGAAAGATGATCACTGTGCTACCCCTGCAAAGAAATACAGCATAATTATATGAAAAAGTGAAGTTAGACAGGAAACTACTATCTATCACTGAACAATTGACAGCTGTGGAGTTTAAATTAATGGTAAAGTATTCACAGGAACTGCAAGAAAAGGTGTCCCTAATCCTTCCTCAGTCTCCTTCCAAAGATAGATTTGAGGTGGATGAGGTGGAGGGAGAGGAAGGGATGTCCATAAGAAATGCATGAGAGACCTGTAGTATGTAGGGAGCCCTGAAAGAGAATATTTTCTTGCTGGCTGCTTATCTAAGCAGAATAAGAATAAGAATGAATAAGTGGGTGGGCTGCATCTCCAGTAAAAGGGATGCCTAGGATTCTGAAACTCAAAGTGTAATATGGTTGACATCTTATAACCTATATATCCTATTGAATCCTATATATACCAATTACCTTATATTCAGAACATACTAAATACTGATAAAAATAAACATTTCTTTCTGGCAAGGTAAAGCAGATGAAACCTTATATTGCTGCATTTATCTTTCTGATTTAGCATCTATAAAGAAACCTCTCTCTTGTGTATCTCACTGTGTGTGTGTTTGTGTATGTGTGTGTGTATATATATATCTCTCACATCTTCTTAATCCATTCATATGTTAATGGGCACTTGGGTTGCTTCTGTGTCTTGGCTATTATAAATAGTGCTGCTTTGAATGCTGGGGTACATGAATCTTTTTGAATTCGAGTTTTCATTTTATCCAGATATATTCAGAGGAGGAGAATTGCTGGATCAGGTGGCAGGTCTGTTTTTAGGGGTTTTTTTTTAGGACCTGCCATTGTTGTTGTTGTTGTTGTTCAGTTGCTCAGTCTCATCAGTCTCATCAGAGCGACTTTGCGACTCCATGGGCTGCAGCACAACAGGTTTCCCTGTCCTTCACCATCTCCTGGAGTTTGCTCAAACTCATGTCCCTTGAGTCATCATGCCATCCAACCTCTGTTGTCCCCTTCTCCTCCTGCCTTCAACCTTTCCAAGCATCAGGGTATTTTCCAGTGAGTCACCTCTTCGCATCAGATGGCCATTGTTTTGGAGCTTCAGCTTCAGCATCAGTTCCTCCAATGAATATTCAGGACTGATTTCCTTTAGCATTGACTGGTTTGATCTCCCTGCTGTCCAAGGGACTCTCAAGAGTCTTCTCCAGCAACACAGTTCAAAAGCATCAATTCTTCGGCACTCAGCCTTCTTTATGGTCCAACTCTCACATCTATTCATGACAACTGGAAAAATCATAGGTTTGACTATATGGACCTTTGTCAGTAAAGTGATGTCTCTGCTTTTTAATATGCTGTCTAGGTTTGTCATAGCTTTTCTTCCAAGAGTAAGCATCTTTTAATTTGATGGCTGCAATCACCATCTGCATTGATTTTAGAGCCCAAGAAAATAAAGTCTCACTGTTTCCCCATCTATTTGCCATGAAAGTGATGGGACCAGATGTCATGGTCTTAATTTTTTGAATGTTGAATTTTAAGCCAGCTTTTTCACTCTTCTCTTTTACTTTCATCAAGATGCATTTTAGTTCCTCTTTGCTTTCTGCCATTAGTGTGGTGTCATCTGCATGTCTGAGATTATTGATATTTCTCCCAGCAGTCTTGATTCCACCTTGAGCTTCATCCAGTCCATCATTTTGCATGATGTATTCTGCATAGAAGTTAAATAAGCAGGGTGACAATATACAGCCTTGTCGTACTCCTTTCCAAGTCGTACTCCTTTCCAATTTTGAACCAGTCTGTTGTTCCATGTCCAGTTCTAATTGTTACTTCTTCACCTGCATACCGGTTTCACAGGAAGCAAGTAAGGTGGTCTGGTATTCCCATCTCTTTAAGAATTTTAAGCCATTTTTTGTGATCCACACAGTCAAAGGCTTTAGTGTAGTCAGTGAAGCAGATGTTTTTTTGGAATTCTTTTGCTTTTTCTGTGGTCTAGCAAATGTTGGTAATTTGATCTCTGGTTCCTCTGCCTTTTCTAAATCCAGAAATTTGTATATCTGATAGTTCTCAGTTCATATACTGTTGAAGCCTAGTTTGAAGGATTTTAAGCATCACCTTGCTAGCATGTAAAATGAGTGCAATTGTGCAGTACTTTGAACATTCTTTGGCATTGCTCTTCTTTGGGGTTGGAATGAAAACTGACCTTTTCCAGTCCTGTGGCCACTGCTGAGGTTTCCAAATTAGCTGGCATATTGAGTGCAGCACTTACACAGCATCATCTTTTAGGGTTTGAAATAGCTCAACTGGAGTTCCATCCACTCCACTAGCTTTGTCAGTAGTGATATTTCCAAGACCCACTTGACTTCACACTCCAGGATGTCTGGCTCTAGGTGAGTGATCACACCATTGTGGTTATCCAGATCATTAAGATCTTTTTTGTACAGTTCTTCTGTGTATTCTTGCCACCTTTTCTTAATATCTACTCCTTCTGTTAGGTCCATACCATTTCTGGCCTTTATTGTGCCCATCTTTGCATGAAACATTCCCTTGGTATCTCTAACTTTTCTTGAAGAAATCACTAGCCTTTCCTTTTTTGGTGTTTTCCTCTATTTCTTTGCTTTGTTCACTTAGGAAGGCTTTCTTATCTCTCCTTGCTATTCTTTGGAACTCTGCATTCAAATAGGTATATCTCTCCTTTTCTCTTTGCCTTTTGCTTCTCTTCTTTTCTCAGCTATTTGTAAGGCCTCCTCAGACAACCATCTTGCCTTTTTGCATTTATTTTTCTTGGGGGCGGTTTTGATCACTGCCTTCTGTCAGTCAGTTCAGTTCAGTCGCTCAGTCGTGTCCGACTCTTTGCAACCCCATGGATCGAAGCACACCAGGCCTCCCTGTCTATCACTAACTCCCAGAGTTCATTCAGACTCATGTCCATCGAGTCAGCGATGCCATCCAGCCATCTCATCCTCTGTTGTCTCTTTCTCCTCCTGCCCCCAATCCCTCCCAGCATCAGAGTCTTTTCCAGTGAGTCAACTCTTCGCGTGAGGTGGCCAAAGTACTGGAGTTTCAGCTTCAGCATCATTCCTTCCAAAGAAATCCCAGGACTGATCTCCTTCAGAATGGACTGGTTGGATCTCCTTGCAGTCCAAGGGACTCTAAAGAGTCTTCTCCAACACCACAGTTCAAAAGCATCAATTCTTTGGTGTTCAGCTTTCTTCACAGTCCAACTCTCACATCCATACATGACCACTGGAAAAATCATAGCCTTTCTTTTGACTAGATGGACCTTTGTTGGCAAAGTAATGTCTCTGCTTTTCAATATGCTATCTGCTGCTACTGCTAAGTCACTTCAGTTGTGTCCGACTCTGCGCGACCCAATAGATGGCAGCCCACCAGGCTCCCCCATCCCTGGGATTCTCCAGGCAAGAACACTGGAGTGAGTTGCCATTTCCTTCTCCAATGCATGAAAGTGAAAAGTGAAAGTGAAGTCGCTCAGTCATGTCCGACTCTTAGCGACCCCATGGACTGCAGCCTACCAGGCTTCTCCATCCATGGGATTTTCCAGGCAAGAGTACTGGAGTGGGGTGCCATTGCCTTCTCCGATATGCTATCTAGGTTGGTCATAACTTTTCTTCTAAGGAGGAAGCGTCTTTTAATTTCATGGCTGTAATCACCATCTTCAGTGATTTTGGAGCCCAAAAATATAAAGTCTGACACTTTTTCCACTGTTTCCCCATCTATTTGCCATGAAGTGATGGGACCAGATGCCATGGTCTTCGTTTTCTGAATGTTGAGCTTTAAGGCAACTTTTTCACTCTCCACTTTCAATTTCATCAAGAGGCTTTTGAGTTCCTCTTCACTTTCTGCCAAAAGGGTGGTATCATCTGCATATCTGAGGTTATTGGTATTTCTCCTGGCAATCTTGATTCCAGCTTGTGCTTCTTCCAGCCCAGCGTTTCTCATGATGTACTCTGCATATAAGTTAAATAAGAAGGGTAACAATATACAGCCTTGACGTACTCCTTTTCCTATTTGGAACCAGTCTGTTGTTCCATGTCCAGTTCTAACTGTTGCTTCCTGACCTGCATATGGCTTTCTCAAGAGGCAGGTCAGGTGGTCTGGTAGGTATTTCCATCTCTTTCAGAATTTTCCACAGTTTATTGTGATCCACACAGTCAAAGGCTTTGGCATAGTCAATAAAGCAGAAATAGATGTTTTTCTGGAACTCTCTTGCTTTTTCGATGATCCAGCGGATGTTGGCAATTTGATCTCTGGTTCCTCTGCCTTTTTAAAACCAGCTTGAGCATCTGGAAGTTCATGGTTCACGTATTGCTGAAGCCTGGCTTCGAGAATTTTGAGCATTACTTTACTAGTGTGTAAGATGAGTGCAATTGTGCAGTAGTTTGAGCATTCTTTGGCATTGCCTTTCTTTGGGATTGGAATGAAAACTGACCTTTTCCAGTCCTGTGGCCACTGCTGAAGTTTCCAAATTTGCTGGCATATTGAGTGCAGCACTTTCACAGCATCGTCTTTCAGGATTTGAAATAGCTCCACCGGAATTCCATCACCTCCACTAGTTTTGTTCGTAGTGATGCTTTCTAAGGCCCACTTGACTTCACATTCCAGGATGTCTGGCTCTAGGTGAGTGATCACACCATCGTGATTATCTGGGTTGTGAAGATCTTTTTTGTATAGTTCTTCCGTGTATTCCTGCCACCTCTTCTTAATATCTACTGCTTCTGTTAGGTCCATACTATTTCTGTCCTTTATCGAGCCCATCTTTGCATGAAATATTCCCTTGGTATCTCTGATTTTCTTGAAACGATCTCTAGTCTTTCCCATTCAGTTGTTTTCCTCTAATTCTTTGCGTTGATCGCTGAGGAAGGCTTTCTTATCTCTTCTTGCTGTTCTTTGGAACTCTGATTCAGATGCTTATGTCTTTCCTTTGCTCCTTTGCTTTTCGCTTCTCTTCTTTTTACAGCTATTTGTAAGGCCTCCCAAGACAGCCATTTTGCTTTTTTGCAGTTCTTTTCCACGGGGATGGTCTTGATCCCTGTCTCCTGTACAATGTCATGAACCTCCGTCCATAGTTCATCAGGCACTCTACCTATCAGATCTAGGCCCTTAAATCTATTTCTGACTTCCACTGTATAATCATAAAGGATTTGATTTAGGTCATACCTGAATGGTCTAGTGGTTTTCCCTACTTTCTTCAATTTAAGTCTGAATTTGGCAATAAGGAGTTCATGATCTGAGCCACAGTCAGCTCCCGGTGTTGTTTTGTTGACTGTGTAGAGCTTCTCCATCTTTGGCTGCAAAGAATATAATCAATCTGATTTTGGTGTTGACCATCTGGTGATGTCCATGTGTAGAGTCTTCTCTTGTGTTGTCGGAAGAGGATGTTTGCTATGACCAGTGCATTTTCTTGGCAAAAGGCTATTAGTCTTTGCCCTTCTTCATTCCGTATTCCATGGCCAAATTTGCCTGTTACTCCAGGCGTTTCTTGATTTCCTCATTTTGCATTCCAGTCCCCTATAATGAAAAGGACATCTTTTTTGGGTGTTAGTTCTAAAAGGTCTTGTAGGTCTTCATAGAACCATTCCACTTCAGGTTCTTCAGCGTTACTGGTTGGGGCATAGACTTGGATTACTGTGATATTGAATGGTTTGCCTTGGAAACAAACAGAGATCATTCTGTTGTTTTTTGAGATTGCATCCAAGTACTGCATTTCGGATTCTTTTGTTGACCATGATGGCTACTCCATTTCTTCTAAGGGATTCCTGCCCGCAGTAGTAGATATAATGGTCATCTGAGTTAAATTCACCCATTCCAGTTCATTTTAGTTCACTGATTCCTAGAATGTCGACGTTCACTCTTGCCTTCTCCTGTTTGACCACTTCCAATTTGCCTAGATTCATGGTCCTGACTTTCCAGGTTCCTATGCAATATTGCTCTTTACAGCATTGGACCTTGCTTCTATCACCAGTCACATCCACAACTGAGTATTGTTTTTGCTTTGGCTCTATCCCTTCATTGTTTCTGGAGTTATTTCTCCACTGATCTCCAGTAGCATATTGGGCACCTACTGACCTGGGGAGTTCCTCTTTCAGTATCCTATTATTTTGCCTTTTCATACTGTTCATGGGGTTCTCAAGGCAAGAATACTGAAGTGGTTTGCTGTTCCCTTCTCCAGTGGACCATTCCCTTCTCTACTGCCTTCTGTAGAATGTTGCAAACCTCCGTCCATAGTTCTTCAGACACTCTATCAGATCTAATCCCTTGGATCTTTTTGTCACTTCCACTGTATAATCGTAAGGGATTTAGTTTAGGTCATATCCGAATGGCTTAGTGGTTTTTCCTACTTTCTTCAATTTAAGTCTGAATTTTGCAGTAAGGAGTTCAGGATGTGAGCCACAGTCAACTCCCGGTCTTGTTTTTGCTGACTGTATAGAGCTTCTCCATCTTTGGCTGCAAAGAACGTAATTAATCTGATTTCCATGAGTAGAGTCTTCTCTTGTGTTGTTGGAAGAGGGTGTTTGCTATGACTAGTGCCAATTCTCTTGGCAAATCTCTCTTAGCCTTTGCCCTGTTTCAAACTTGCCTGTAACTCCAGGTATCTTTTGACCACCATACTATTCTCCATCATGACTGTACCAATTTACATTCCCACCAAGAGTGTACAGGGGTTCTTTTTCACCACTGTATCCCCAGAGACTAGCTTAACGTGTTTCTTGAATGAATGACTATCTCTTTGGACAGGGCTTGTGTCCTGTTCCTAGAATGTTATTACATGTGTGAAGGTTCTGTCTACACAGAGACAGGTACATTCTTCCCTGATGGTAGCTTTTCCCAGGTAATGTTATTAAGTGTAGCCATCTGATTCTCCATGCTGCCAGGGTAATTACCTTTTCTGTCACCTCTTCAGTCTTCTATGATAGAGCTTATTTTCACCAAGTTACTAGTGATCTCCTAGTGGCCAAATCAAACAATTTTATCCGATCTTTCTACCCGACATTACTCTGATCCTCCTTCTGGAAATTCTCTCATGCTTTAACTACATCTCTGAATTTCATATTCAAAAATATATGCCCCAATCCTGATCTCTCTCTCTCTTAAATTGAATTCCAAATGTCCAACTAACTGTCCAAGAAGGATGTCAAATGCAGTGTATCCAAAATTTGATATGTAGTCATACCCTCTGACAGCTCCTTATGCTGTATTTGTCATCTTGGTTAATTAGTTAGATTAATTAAATAGTGTTTGTTCCCCTTTTCTCGATTGATTTCAAAGTTCCATAACCTATTTCAAGTTTTCGACTGGCTTCCTTAATTTAAATAAACGTTTTCAGTGTTTGTTTTTTCCTAGTGGTATTAATAATAAAATATTAATTATGTTTCTGCCTCTCAGTGATATAATAATAATAACCATGATGATGATGATAGTGATACTTATTAAGCACCTACTGTATGCTGAATACTCTTCTTAGCCATTTATGTGTACTAATTCATTTATTCCTCGCAATAGCCATATGATGCAGATACTATTATCAATCCTATTATACTGAGGAAGAAATCAAGGCAAGAGATTAAATTATTTGTTCTTGATTATAATAGCTAAATAGCAATGTAAGTAGAGTTAAGCTTGAGAATCTGCACTCTTAAATTTATTCTTACACTGTTATTCATTTTTTCTTACATTATGTCCTTTCTATTTCAAGAATTCTTAACAATTCCCACATATTTCAGGATGATAGTACCAACTGTTATTTAGATTGAATTATCACTAGTCTCATTGATTGCTACTGTTTCTCGTATGCTAAATTTTCACCATCTTGAGATCCTTATGCTAATGCAATTTTCATTTGGCTCGAGCACTTTTATGAGTATCTCTTTTTTAGAAAGGAAATATGGATACAATACTTTCTAAGTGCTTGCATGTCTAAAAATCCCTTGCCATCACAAATGAACAAAATTTGGTTTGATGTGGTCATACAGAATTACTATCTCTTTTCCTTAAAAATTCACAGTAATCCTCCATTAATACTGTATGCTGCTGCTAAGTCGCTTCAGTCGTGTCCGACTCTCTGCGATTCCATAGACAGCAGCCCACCAAGCTCTGCCGTCCCTGGGATTCTCCAGGCAAGAACACTGGAGTGGGTTGCCATTTCCTTCTCCATTGTGTCAAAGTGAAAAGTGAAAGTGAAGTTGCTCAGTGTCCGACTCTTAGCGACCCCATGGACTGTAGCCTACCAGGCTCCTCCGTCCATGGGATTTTCTAGGCAAGAGTACTGGAGTGGCTTGCCATTGCCTTCTCCGATTAATACTGTATATCCAGTATTATTTGAAGATATTGGTTCCAATCTGATTGCTTTTCTTTTCACGTAATTACTCTTTCTGTATGGAAGCTTTTAGAACTTTATCACTCGATTCCAAAATGTCACCAGGGTATGTTAAAATATACATAGGTATTTTTTCAGTAATTTTGGCCAGTGTTTGGTTTTTCAGCTGGGAGAAATTTTCTTCCAGTTCAACTTTTATTGCCATTTCTTCTTCATCTGCCCTTTTCTCTCCTTTCAGTCCTCTCATTGTTCAGATTGGAGCACTGGGTTTCTCCTCCATGAGTGTACCCAAAATTTCTCTTTGTCTTTTTGCTTTGCATTATGTAAGGATTATTTCAGTAACTAAACTAATTTAATTTAGTGTCTGGTAGCATACACTCTTCTGTTCATTGCCTCTATTAAAATTTTCACTTTGGCAAATATGATATTTTTTATTGAAAAACACTTTGTTATTGTCAAATTGCTCTTTACTGTGACAGCCAGCTGTGTTTTTTCAGTGCAGTATCCCATTAACAGAGAATAGAATTTAGAATTATTTAAAGTTTTCTCCTATTTTCTTACATGAACTCTTTTTAACAATTTTGACCTATTTTCCCTCATTATTCAGTTTAATACTCTATTTTGAGGTACTGATCTGTTTTATTTGCCCCATGATTTGCCTCCTAAAGAGTTACATTTTTTTTTCTTTCCACTGGGGTGACTTCCTTCAAATCCTATGTAATTCTGGCAAAAGAAGCAGCAGTTGGGTTTATTTCCTAAAAGATCATAGATGAGAGAGGTAGACAGGCCTTCCCATGGAAGGTAGATGGATATGTAGGTCTTCAGCTTAGGTGGGTAAAGAGGCAAATGACTAAGATCCCTCAGATCAGTGACTGGGAATCTCATCCAATGGGCGTATTAATTCCTGTCTTAAGAAAACAGCTTTGACTATACAAATCTTTGTTAGCAAAGTGATTGCTACTTTTTAATATGCTGTTTAGGTTTCTCATAGCTTTCCTTCCAAGGAGCAAGCATCTTTTAATTTGGAAGGTTGTAAAAGAGGGAGGAACCAGAAATTTTACTTGTAAGCAGGACCCTTTGATCTAGGCAGGCAGTTATGGATGGGTTTGGCTCACAGGTTGCCCATTTCCAGGAAAGCAGGGTGGCTACACTCAGGCATCATGAGCTGGAGAAAACCAAGAAAGCTGCCACCTGGCTGGCTTCTATGTGCATAGTAGAGCTAATGGCATTCAGTGAGCATTTTGTTGCCTTTAATCCATCCTCCTTTGAACATCTTTTTATGAACCTAAAGTCGCAGATATGTTGGTTTGATCGCTTTCTCTTTTCCAATGGTAATAATTTGGCTGTGTTTTCCCTTTAACATTTGTTGCATTGTATTGGTAGCAAATTGAATTTAGATTCCTGTCTTCTCAGAATTGTAAATATCCTTTAAAATTTATTTTTTCTAGCTTTAATTTTGAAGCCATGGAGGTATATTTCTTTATCTCCAGGAATTGACCATAGTTTCTGTTCATCTTCATCCCTCCAATCATATGTACCACAAAATGCTCAGGTGTAACCTACCAGCTGGCCCTTGCCCTTGTAGTACTTTCCTTGTATAACGTGGTCAGATGAGAAATGCTATGAAAATATAACTCGCTTCTGAAAAAGTCTCCATATGTGAGAAAAGATGTTTCAAGTGCATCAGTAGAAGCAAGATATGGTGGAATAAGAAACATGATAGATTCTGGAATTACAAGGATGTGTACAGTGGAGTATGGAGCTAGAGAGCTGGGAAAAGGCCAGATCATGAGGTTTTTTGAAAGTCATGACAAAGAGTCTGACCATTTTCCAGAGGCTGTTGGAAGTTAAAAGCTTTTAAAGAAGGGAGCAGCAAGATTAGATGTGTGTTTTAAGCAACTCACTCTGGCAGCAGTGTGGAGGATGAATTGGATGAGGGGAGAATGGAGTGAAGAAACCCATTAAGAAGTTATTAAATAGGTTTAGGTGAGAATTTATGAGGCTTCTACTAGGGCCAGTAGCAATGTGGAGAATAGTGGAGAGTTTCAAAAGCTACTTAGCAAGTAGAATAGACAGACTTGGTGTTTGATTAGATGTGGAGTGAGAGGAGAAGCAGGAGCCTTGAATGGCTTTGTGATGGGCCTGTCTCCTGATACCATACTTGAAGCCAGGAATATAAGAGGAGAATTGGGTTTATCCAAAAGGAGGATATAGTGTTTGTAACTTGTCTAAGATATTTGAATGCAAATGTCCAAATATGTCCAGCATGTACACCCACATATCACACATACATAGCAAAACTGCTCACTAAGGATATATGAGCCAGATTTAAAGATATGGACAGATATCAACAGCATATGGTGGATGTGTAAAGAAAGAATAATACTGGCAAATATAATTTGGAGGTTATTACTCCAGTCTAGATACTGTTCTGGTGCTTTAGGGATAACAGAAGAGAGGAATCTAGAATCTCAGAGATAAGATTAGGTAAACAGAACATGAAGAGAATATGAGGTCAAAAATGTGGGGGAAGGAGAAAAGGGAATTTCGAAGTGTAATATAAAGGCATATGCTAGAGATGTCCAACAAACAGATGTCCAACATGTGGACAAAAATGTGTCTTGGACTTTGATAGTTAGAAGTTGCTTAACTTCTAATAAAAGGGAAGGACAGACACAGGGTATGAAAGCATTCTAGTCTCTTTCCTTAGAGTTTCATTTGACTTTGATTGCTGCTAAGCTGCTAAGTCGCTTCAGTCGTGTCCAACTCTGTGAGACCCCATAGACGGCAGCCCACCAGGCTTCCCCGTCCCTGGGATTCTCCAGGCAAGAACACTGCAGTGGGTTGCCATTTCCTTCTCCAGTGCATGAAAGTGAAAAAATAAAGTGAAGTTGCTCAGTCGTGTCCGACTCCTAGCGACCCCATGGACTGCAGCCCACCAGGCCCCTCTGTCCATGGGATTTTCCAGGCAAGAGTACTGGAGTCACCTTTTTAACAGGTTTTGGAGGAAAGTACCTAAGATTAGAAGGAGGTCTCTGAACAGAAAATGTGTAGTTGTGATTGCTTACTTTTGGAAGTGAAGAGAGCCAAATTCCTGGAGAGGAGGGAGGGGATGAAGCAAATCCTGCCCTCACAGAGCAGGTTGAGGCAGATGAACTAAGTTGCCTCAGTGTTGTGAGAAGTCCACCAGACCTGAGCATCAGAAGGGCTGGGCAGGGCTGGGGGACTTGAATAGGCTTGCGTATGGGGACTTAGAGGGAGGAAGGTGGATACACTAGGTGCTGAGACCTATCATCTAGATCCTTCTTCCAGCAGCGAGACACTTATTCTAGTCACCAGGAAGGTTGACTGCTAGTTGCTCATGGCTGAGTCCCTCTGCAGAAATTGTCCTTGTTGAAGGGTATGCTCCCTCCCCAGGAGCAGCCTGCATTCAGTGGCCAGTTGATGCAAAGATATCAGAACCCAGGCCCCTTGTCTCTATTTAGCACACCTCTGAAGGGCCAGCCCAACTTCAGAGCTCCAGTGAAGTTGGTTAGAACCTCAGGGCAACCACGTACCACTTGAACTTTTTTCTTAGCAGAATCTAGTTTTTCCTATTTGCTTACAGGTATTGTTCATAAGAACAGTCTTTAATAAACCTACCTGCATCAAATCTTGGTTGCAGAGTCTTATTTCTGGACAACTCAACCTAAGAGGGTGAGTAAATATGTTTTAATCAACTGTAGGTCTCCCAGATATGGATCTAACTAGCAGGAACAGAGTTTTGATTTCATCATTAGAGGACTGATCAAAACACTCAACAATGAGAAGTTAATACAATGTAATTCTACAGCATTTGTTCTCAACTAGGAGTAGAGGTGAGAAATAAGGAGGCCATACTCTATAGCTGTGCCCATCTGTGACCTTGATACCTTTCTTCTCCAGATTTCTGATACCCAATGCCTCCTTGAGAAACACAGTTTTGATACTATGGAACTGTCTGCACACTGGGATGTACTTATTCCTGGTGGGTCACTGAAGATGGAAAACCTATTGGTGAGACAAGGTTGTCATTAGAGGGGAGGGGAAGGGTAGAGGAGAGCTATTTCAGTTTTGCTTTGTTAAGGGAAGTATTTTAGTTTATTTCCACTCAGTTGAGAGAGAGAAGTTGTGAATACAAAGACCACTTTGTCTGAAAAGACCCTCTACCAACCAAGACATACAAAATTTTCTCCAGTAGTCTCATATCCACAATCATAACACTGAACTCTCTTTCTGCATCTTAAGAATTAGAGTTCCCATTTCCAACCCCCTAAGATTGGAGGTTGGTGGTATTTGACAGAGACTTCCAATGTTGTTCTTTTTCTAATAGCAAAGAGAAAATAGTCTTAAGTATTGCCATACTTCGGGCTTCCCAGGTGGCACTAGTGGTAAAGAACCCATCTGCCAATGCAGAGATGCGGGTTTGATTCCTGGGTTGGGAAGATCCTTTGGAGTAGGGCATGGAAACTCCAGTATTCTTGCCTGGAGAATCCCTGGACAGAGGAGCCTGGTGGAGTACGGTCCGTAGGGTCACAGAGTCGGACACGACTGAAGTGACTTAGCGTGTGTTGCCATATTTTATGGCTTTTTTAAATTGAAGCACAGCTAACATATATCACTATATTAGTTTTAGGTGCACATCATAATTACTCAGTATTTGTATACACTGCAAAATGATCACCACAATATCTAGTTAACATCTGTCACCATACATAGTTAAAAATTTTTTTTCTTATGTTGAGGACTTTTAAGATCTGTTCTCTTAGCAATTTTCAAATATGCAATACAGTATTATTAATTATGCTATAAAATACATCCTTCTGACTTATTTATTTTACCACTGGAAGTTCATACGTTTTGACCCCCTTCACCCATTTTATCTACCCAGTGTTTTTCTGACCCATTTCTAAATGACCTGGTCATCCTAGTCCTTAACTGCTGGGGTCATCATGAGCCTGGCAGTTTCATCCTCTTTGGGAGATCTGTTTATGACTCTGTACTTCTTGTTTACAGCTTTCCTGATGGTCCGAGTACTTTTGCAGTGGCAATCCTTTCCCTTGACTCAAAACCCAAAGGTTAATAACTCCCTTCATATCTAACAGCTGATTTATGCTGTAATTATGATGAAACAGAACTGGAAGTCCAGGTAAATGTTTTTTACCAAGGAAGGAAGCCTGTGTTCAGGAGTGGGCATGCGATAAGGCTTCACTGCAATTAGAAATCACTCCTGGATGTTGACACCTCCCTCTGAGTTTCAGTGGGAGAATAAACTGAATGAGAGTAAAGGGACAGGACATGTAAGAGAAGGAAAAAAATTTTTTTAAGATGTCTGACAATTCACAGGTGAAAGTTGAATTTTTTTTTAACTGCTTTGGGGGAATGAAAGCAAATTTCCCTGGTAAGAAATCATTTCCTTGCAGGATCGACTTGGGGGCTATTAGCCAGATATGACCTGAGTGCAGCATTCCCCATGGGTCATAAAGGTGACTATATGTAGGAACTGATCATTAGAAAAATGATTAAAGCTATTATTAACCCATTACTCAATTACTTATTAATTACTCTAAAATGTGGCTAGAAATGAGGCAATTAGGAGTTCACAGTTTTAATTGGTATTTGAAATCACAGAGGGTGAATTGATGAGCACCAGCTGCTGTGACATTTTGCCTGGTGATGAGCTACTGAAGAAGCGGCTATAAAGCAGTACTCTGTAATCTCTCTTTTCACAGTATGGCCGCACTCAGGGAGGGCAGATGTTTCCCCCTGGGAGAGAAAAGGGGCACTCACACTTCCATTTGACTAGAGAGCCATGAAGTCAGGATCATGCCAAAGCATGCAGCCCTGGGAAGAAAGTAGGAGGAAAGATATGTGGTGGTCTTTCCCATAGTAGATGCTGGATGGAAAGCTGCATCCAGGAAACTTGGGATGACTGTTCAAAATTAAACTTCTGGCAAAAGTGGGGTCTTAGCAAGCTAGTATCAGTGCCAGTGATACAGCCTTCAGAGTCCTCTTGCTTGTTTAGAGTAGGTGGGCTAACCACTCAAGACATCCTCTGTTCCTCATTCAGGCGTTCAGAAGCATTTTGGTATCTTTTGATCATTTGTCTGTCAGCTCTGTGATAAGAAGTTAAAGTGCTTGAGGAATGGCTCCTTCCTATGAATTTCTCAGAGTTTTGTTTCTCCAGAGATATCTTTATGACATTAAATATGTCTTAATATTGTTATGCATATCTATGGGATATATGCCCTAAGGATCTTTTTCCTTAAAGATGATGCTTTTTTCTGAGAAATTTTAAAGATATGAAAAACACAAAGAAGTTATGACAAATACCAGTTCTCTACAACCCAGAATTATTGATGGTTAATTGACTATAGACATAGATTATCTCTATATAGTTCAAAAGTTTTATTTACTGTAGAGTGTTTCATAGCATGAATATAAACGTAAGTTTTATTTGTCAGTTTCCTTTATAATAGACATTTATGTTGTGAGGTTTATAGTATCACAAGCAATGAACTAATCACTTTTATCATACATGTTTTGTGATTACATATATGTGACTGCTGGATCAGAAAGTTTGTTACTGTTGTTTAGTCACCAAGTCATGTCTGACTCTTTTGTGACCACCATGGACTGCAGACTGCAAGGCAACTACTGTCTGTGGGATTTCCCAGGCAAGAATACTAGGGTGGGTTGCCATTTCCTTCTCCAAGGGATCTTCCTGACCCAGGGATCAAACCTGAGTCTCCTGCATTGGCAGGTGGATTTTTTACCACAGAGCCACACCAGGGAGTAGTTTTAATTTTGCTAATTGCTACCAGTTACTTTTCAAATTGTAATGCCAGTTTATATTCTTACCAGTGATGTATGAGAATTCTGTGGTCCCCAAATTTTTGCAAAAACTAATATTGTCAAATTTTTTAGTGTTTGCATATTTGATAAGAGAAAATGGCATTATGTTGTGCTTTATTTTGCATTTTCCTGAGTACAGATGAGGCTGAACATCTTTTTGCCTTTTCATTGCCCATTCTGATTTCTTCTTCTGTGTTATAACCTGTGATGATTTTTCTGTGTTTATCTTCTTGATTTGTGGGAGTTCTTTATATATTCTGCATAGGAATCCTTTGATGGTTGCAGAATATAGGGTTTGACTGAATCTGCCTCTGTTTGAATTCTGATTTATCACTAACCCAGTAAATTACTTATTTACTCTACGCTCCAGTTTTATTATCTGTAAGCTAGAGATGATGATAGTTTCTTATTCATGGTGTTATCATGAAGATTTGTTGAATTAATAGCTATAAAAGGGATTTAGAATAGTGCTTGATAATTTGTCAGAATGTGGAGGAGTAGAAACAATGAGAAAAATACAAAGAACTCACAGTCTTCCCAGTTTTTTTTTTTTTTTTTTTTTTTACAGCTGCGGAAACAAGACAACCATTAGTGGCTCAATAAATTATCCTAGTGCACACTTTATGGCATTCTTACTGGGTTGCTTAACTTGTCAGGTACCCCTTCTTCGCCTGTGTTTATTTTGTATACCATTCAAGTTTCTAGACCACCTGACCTGCCTCCTGAGAAATCTGTATGCAGGTCAGGGAACAACAGTTAGAACTGGACATGAAACAACAGACTGGTTCCAAATAGGAAAAGGAGTACGCCAAGGCTGTATATTGTCACCCTACTTATTTAACTTATATGCAGAGTACATCATGAGAAACGCTGGGCTGGAAGAAGCACAAGCTGGAATCAAGATTGCCAGGAGAAATATCAATAACCTCAGATAGCAGATGACACCACCCTTATGGCAAAAAGTGAAGAAGAACTAAAGAGCCTCTTGATGAAAGTGAAAGAGGAGAGTGAGAAAGTTGGCTTAAAGCTCAACATTCAGAAAACAAAGATCATGGCATCCGGTTCCATCACTTCATGGGAAATAGATGGAGAAACAGTGGACACAGTGGCTGATTTTATTTTTCTGGGCTCCAAAATCACTGAAGATGGTGATTGCAGCCATGAAATTAAAAGATGCTTACTCCTTGGAAGGAAAGTTATGCCCAACCTAGATAGCATATTAAAAAGCAGAGACATTACTTCGTCAACAAAGGTCCGTCTAGCCAAGGCTGTGGTTTTTCCTGTGGTCATGTATGGATGTGAGATTTGGACTGTGAAGAAGGCTGAGTGCAGAAAAGTTGATGCTTTTGAACTGTGGTGTTGGAGAAGACTCTTGAGAGTCCCTTGGACTGCGAGGAGATCCAACCAGTCCATCCCAAAGGAGATCAGTTCTGGGCGTTCATTAGAAGGACTGATGTTGAAGCTGAAACTCCAGTACTTCGGCCACCTCATGCGAAGAGCTGATTCATCGGAAAAGACTTTGATGCTGGGCGGGATTGGGGGCAGGAGGAGAAGGGGACGAGAGAGGATGAGATGGGTGGATGGCATCACGGACTCGATGGACGTGAGTCTGGGTGGACTCCAGGAGTTGGTGATGGACAGGGAGGCCTGGCGTGCTGCGATTCATGGGGTCGCAAAGAGTCGGACATGACTGAGCGACTGAACTGAACTGAACAAGTTTCTGTACATTTTTGCAAGTTTAGCATCAGTTCAGTTCAGTCGCTCAGTCATGTCCGACTCTTTGCGACCCCATGAATCGCAGCACGCCAGGCCTCCCTGTCCATCACCAACTCCTGGAGTCCACCCAGACTCACGTCCATCGAGTCCGTGATGCCATCCACCCATCTCATCCTCTCTCGTCCCCTTCTCCTCCTGCCCCCAATCCCGCCCAGCATCAAAGTCTTTTCCGATGAATCAGCTCTTCGCATGAGGTGGCCAAAGTACTGGAGTTTCAGCTTCAACATCAGTCCTTCTAATGAACGCCCAGAACTGATCTCCTTTGGGATGGACTGGTTGGATCTCCTCGCAGTCCAAGGGACTCTCAAGAGTCTTCTCCAACACCACAGTTCAAAAGCATCAACTTTTCTGCACTCAGCCTTCTTCACAGTCCAAATCTCACATCCATACATGACCACAGGAAAAACCACAGCCTTGGCTAGACGAACCTTAAGAAAATTTGTGAGATGATCTCTCCTTTGGTTCCCAGTGCTTCTTGAACAAACCATAAACATAACCCTTAGCTCAAAACATTGTTCTCTTCTCTACACTCTACACTCTACACTCAACCCTGGTAGGGACATAAGGGTAAAGACTGCCTCGTTCCTCTCAATATCCCCAGTGGCTAGGATCGTTCTGCCACTTAGAAGGGATTCAGTAAATGTTGACTGATTTCCTGACAAAAGCTGTTTCCAACTGGAGGAAAAATATGCTTTAAAATTTTTCCCAGCTAATCACTAATTAAAAAGGCAGCAGCATTAGTGAAGGTTAATTTTGGAATCATTTATTAAAATATTTTCATAAATTTTAAAATTTCATTTGGGAAATATAGTGCACATAGATTATGTGTTGAGCACTTATGCACTAGTGCATTGTTGATACACACACACACACACACACACATGCACAATATTGTAGAAATAACAGCAAAATCTTGAGGGAAAATGGTTTACTGCAGCTCTTCCTAGAACTCATCTTAGAGCTTATTTAAAAAAAAAAAAACAATTCATTCCTTTAGGGACCTCAGCACAGATCTCTGCTAAACTGAGCTCCTGGGCTGATAACACATCAGAGAGAAAGGAAGGTGTCATTTGGCAATTTGGCTGCTGCTGATGACACAGTCATCTTTCAGAAAAAAAAAAGTTAGCTCCAGGGGAGGGCTGCCTTTGAGAGCAAAAGGATAGGAAGTGAAGAGAACTGGTTACTAGGTTTTCTTTGCAGGAAAGCAAGCTATTTTTTTTTTCTGAGTATAAGAAAATGCTACCTATTTATTCTGACTGAGATAATACTAGAAAAGGAAAAGCTGAGAACCAGAAATAGAGATCTTGAGAGGCACCTGGACTGCAGGTCACTGGGGGAAGGAAGCATGCCTACTTTGTTCAGCCTTTGTTTTCTGAGGAATTGACACAGTGTCTGGTACTAGTAGACATTTGGTAAATATTTGCTCAGAAAGTATATGAATGGATGTGTCCTGGAGTTTAGAAGTATTCCCTTATCCTTCATCTCAAAATTAAATGATAAAAATATAGTATTGGATGAAGGCAGCCAAAAAATACAAACTTCCAGTTTTAAGATAAAGGAGTACTAGCATCGTTAAGTATTTAATACACCATAATAAATATAATTAACACTTCTGTATGCTATATGTGGGAGCTTCCCAGGTGGCACTAGCGGTAAAAAACCCACCTGCCAATGCAGGAGGTGTAAGAGACATGGGTTTGATCCTTAGGTCAGGAAGGTCCCCTGAAGGAGGAAATGGCAACCCACTCCAGTATTCCTGCCTGGAGAATCTCATGGACAGAGGAGCCTGGTGACCTACGATCCATGGATTTGCAAAGAGAGACGACTGAAGCAACTTAGCACACGTGCATGCACACATGCTATATATGAATGTTGTCAGGAGAGTAAATCCTAAGATTTCTCTAAACAAGAAAAAAATTTTGTTTTCATTTTATTTTGTATCTATATGAGATAATAGCTATTCAGGTAAACTTGTAATAATCATTTTATGATGTGAGTGAAAGTTGCTCAGATGTGTCGGACTGTTTGTGACCCCATGAAATTCTCCAGGCCAGAGTACCGGAGTGGGTAGCCTTTCCCTTCTCCAGGGTATCTTCCCAACCCAGGGATCAAACCCAGGTCTCCTGCATTGCAGGCGGATTCTTTACCAGCTGAGCCACAAGGAAAGCCAATCATTTTATGGTGTACATAAGTCAAATCATTATGCTGTATACAATAAACTCATACAGTGCTGTATCTCAATTATATCTCAATAAAAGGATATTATTGAGATATTTATTTATATAAATAAAATGGAAGGAAAATATATTTTCATAAAAATATAGTTTCAAAATTACCAAAAAAAGAGAACACGAGAAATATAGTAATATGAAAGTGTTGGTCGCTTAGTTGTGTCTAACTCTTTGTGACCCTATGGACTGTTGCCTGCCAGGCTCCCCTGTCCATGGAATTCTCCAGGCAAGAATACTACAGTGGGTAGCCATTCTCTTCTCCAGAGGATCTTCCTGACCCAGGGATGGAACTGGGTCTCCAGCATTGCAGGCAGATTCTGTACTGTTTGAGCCACCAGGGAAGCCCCAAATATAGTAATGTGCTATGCCATGCTGTGCTTAGTTTCTCAGTCGTGTCCTACTCTGCAGCCACATATACTGTAGCCTGCTGGGCTCCTCCATCCACGGGGATTCTCCAGGCAAGAATAGTGAAGTGGGTTGCCATGCCCACCTACAGGGGTTATTCCCAACCCAGGGATCGAACCCAGGTCTTCCGCATTCTAAGTGGATTCTTTACCAGCTGAACCACCAGGGAGGCCCCAATAAATAGTCATAATCCACCCATAAAGATAAAACTAGGTTTTGAATATTTTCCCATAGTCATTATTATGTATGTACATGTTAGTATTTGCATATGTGTGTGCATAGATACATACAAATTTATGATTATGCTTTGTAAGTGACTTTTCATTCTAATTTTTATTTCTACTGTGAATATTTTTCAATATTATAAAATAATTTCTCTGAGAATGGTTCAAACTGATTTCCTTTAGGATGGACTGGTTGGATCTCCTTGCAGTCTAAGGGACTCTGAAGAGTCTTCTCCAACACAACAGTTCAAAAGTATAATTCTTCGGCGCTCAGCTTGCTTTATAGTCCAACTATCACATCCATACATGACTACTGGAAAAACCATAGCTTTGACTAGATGGACCTTTGTTGGCAAAGTAATGTCTCTGCTTTTTAATATGCTGTCTAGGTTGGTCATAACTTTTCTTGTAAGGAGCAAGTGTTTTTTAAATTCATGGCTGCAGTCACCACCTGCAGTGATTTTGGAGCCCCCCCAAATAAAGTCCGTCTCTGTTTCCATTGTTTCCCCATCTATTTGCCATGAAGTGATGGGACCAGATGCCGTGATCTTAGTGTTCTAAATGTTGAGTTTTAAGCCAACTTTTTTGCTCTTCTCTTTCACTTTCATCAAGAGGCTCTTTAGTTCTTCTTCACTTTCTGCCATAACGTGATATCATCTGCATGTCCAAGGTTATTGATATTTCTCCCGGCAGTCTTGTTTCCAGCTTGTGCTTCATCCAGTCTGGCATTTTTCATGATGTACTCTACATATAAGTTAAATAAGCAGGATGACAATATACAGCATTGACAAAAGCCTTTACCTTTTGGACCAGTCTGTTCTTCTACATCCAGTTCCAACTGTTGCTTCTTGAGCAGCATACAGATTTCTTAGAAGGTAGGTCAGTTCAGTTCAGTCACTCAGTCACATCCAACTCTTTCCAACCCCATGAACTGCAGCACGCCAGGCCTCCCTATCCATCACCAACTCCTGGAGCCCACCCAAACCCATGTCCATTGAGTCGGTGATGCCATCCAACCATCTCATCCTCTGTCGTCTCCTTCTCCTCCTGCCCACAATCTTTCCCAGCATCAGGGTCTTTTCCAATGAGTCAGCTCTTCGCATCAGGTGGCCAAAGTATTGGAGTTTCAGCTTCAACATCAGTCTTTCCGATGAACACCCAGGACTGATCTTTAGGATGGACTGGTTGGATCTCCTCGTAGTCCAGGGAACTCTCAAGAGTCTTCTCCAACACCACATTTCAAAAGCATCAATTCTTCTGCACTCAGCTTTCATTATAGTCCAACTCTCACATTCATACATGACCACTGGAAAAACCATAGTCTTGGCTAGACGGACCTTTGTTGACAAAGTAATGACTCTGCTTTTTAATATGCTGTTGGTCATAACTTTCCTTCCAAGGAATAAGCATCGTTTAAATTTCATGGCTGGAGTCACCATCTGCAGTGATTTTGGAGCCCAGAAAAATAAAGTCAGCCACTGTGTCCACTGTTTCCCCATCTATTTGCCATGAAGTGATGGGACTGGATGTCATGATCTTTGTTTTCTGAATATTGAGCTTTAAGCCAACTTTTTTCACTCTCCTCTTTCACTTTCATCAAGAGGCTCTTTGGTTCTTCTTTGCTTTCTGCCATAAGGGTGGTATCATCTGCTATCTGAGGTTATTGATATTTCTCCTGGCAATCTTGATTCCAGCTTGTGCTTCTTCCAGCCCAGCGTTTCTCATGATGTACTCTGTGTAGAATTTAAATAAGTAGGGTAACAGTATACAGCCTTGACGTACTCCTTTTAGGTCAGGTGGTGTGGTATTCCCATCTCTTGAAGAATTTTCCACAGTTTGTTGTGATCCACACAATCAAAGGCTTTGGCATAGTCAATAAAGCAGAAGTAGATGTTTTTCTTTCCTTTTTTTTTTTTTTTGCATTTCTTTTCCATGGGGACGGTCTTGATCCATTTCACGTACAATGTCACGAACCTCCGTCTGTAGTTCATCAGGCACTCTATCTATCGGATCTAGGCCCTTAAATCTATTTCTGACTTCCACTGTATAATCATAAGGAATTTGATTTAGGTCATACCTGAATGGTCTAGTGGTTTTCCCTACTTTCTTCAATTTAAGTATGAATTTGGCAATAAGGAGTTCATGATCTGAGCCACAGTCAGCTCCCGGTCTTGTTTTTGCTGACTGTATAGAGCTTCTCCATCTTTGGCTGCAAAAAATATAATCAATCTGATTTCGGTGTTGACCATCTGGTGATGTCCATGTGTAGAGTCTTCTCTTGTGTTGTCGGAAGAGGGTGTTTGCTATGACCAGTGCATTTTCTTGGCAAAAGGCTCTTAGTCTTTGCCCTGCTTCATTCCGTATTCCAAGGCCAAATTTGCCTGTTACTCCAGGTGTTTCTTGACTTCCTCATTTTGCATTCCAGTCCCCTATAATGAAAAGGACATATTTTTTGGGTGTTAGTTCTAAAAGGTCTTGTAGGTCTTCATAGAACCATTCAACTTCAGCTACTTCAGCATTACTGGTTGGGGCATAGGCTTGGATTACTGTGATATTGAATGGTTTGCCTTGGAAATGAACAGAGATGATTCTGTCGTTTTTGAGATTGCATCCAAGTACTGCATTTCTGATTCTTTTGTTGACCATGATGGCTACTCAATTTCTTCTAAGGGATTCCTGCTGTTTCCACTGTTTCCCCATCTGTTTCCCATGAAGTGATGGGACCAGATGCCATGATCTTCATTTTCTAAATGTTGAGCTTTAAGCCAACTTTTTCACTCTCTTCTTTCACTTTCATCAAGAGGCTTTTTAGTTCCTCTTCACTTTGTGCCGTAAGGGTGGTGCACTCATCTCACACGCTAGTAAAGTAATGCTCAAAATTCTCTAAGCCAGGCTTCAGCAGTACGTGAACCATGAACTCCCAGATGTTCAAGCTGGTTTTTTAAAAGGCAGAGGAACCAGAGATGAAATTGCCAACATCCGCTGAATCATCGAAAAACCAAGAGAGTTCCAGAAAAACATGTATTTCTGCTTTATTGAATATGCCAAAGCCTTTGACTGTGTGGATCACAATAAACTGTGGAAAATTCTGAAAGAGATGGGAATACCAGACCACCTGACCTGCCTCTTGAGAAACCTATATGCAGGTCAGGAAGCAACAGTTGGAACTGGACATGGAACAACAGACTGGTTCCAAATAGGAAAAGGAGTACGTCAAGGCTGTATATTGTCACCCTGCTTATTTAACTTATATGCAGAGGCATGGTGAGAAATGCTGGGCTGGAAGAAGCACAAGCTGGAATCCAGATTGCTGGGAGAAATACCAATAACCTCAGATATGCAGATGACACCACCCTTATGGTGGAAAGGGAAGAGGAACTAAAAAGCCTCTTGATGAAACTGAAAGAGGAGAGTGAAAAAGTTGGCTTAAAGCTCAACATTCAGAAAACGAAGATCATGGCATTTGGTCCCATCACGTCATGGGAAATAGATGGGGAAACAGTGGAAACAGTGTCAGACTTTATTTTTTGGGGCTCCAAAACCACTGCAGATGGTGATTGCAGCCATGAAATAAAAATATGCTTACTCCTTGGAAGAAAAGTTATGGCCAACCTAGACAGCACTTTGCCAACAAAGGTCCATCTAGTCAAGGCTTTGGTTTTTCCAGTGGTCATGTATGGATGTGAGAGTTGCACTATAAAGAAAGCTGAGTGCTGAAGAATTGATGCTTTTGAGTTGTGGTTTTGGAGAAGACTTTTGAGTGTCCCTTGGACTGCATGGAGGTCCAACCAGTCCATCGTAAAGAAATCAGTCCTGAATGTTCATTGGAAGGACTAATGTTGAAGCTGAAACTCTAATACATTGGCCACCTGATGCAAAAAGCTGACTCATTAGAATAAACCCTGATGCTGGGAAAGATTGAAGGCGAGAGTAGAAGGGAACGACAGAGGATGAGATGGTTGGATGGCATCACCGACTCCATGAATGTAAGTTTGAGTAAACTCCAGGAGTTGTTGATGGACAGGGAGGCCTTGTGTGCTGCAGTCCATGGGGGGCGCAAAGAGTCAGACACGACTGAGCGACTGAACTGAACTGAACCATATTTTGGATTCCACAAATAGGTGAAAGCATGATATTTCCTTTTCTCTTTCTGACTTATTTCCCTTCGTGTGATAACTCTGGGTCTATCCATGCTGCAAATAGCATTATTTCATTCTTTTTAGTGGCTGAGTAATATATCATTGGGGGCTTCCCTGGTGGCTCAGATGGTAAAGAATCTGCCTACCGTGCAGAAGACCCGGGTTCAGTCCATGGGTTTGGAAGATCCCCTGGAGAAGGAAATGGCCACCCACTCTAGTATTCTTGCCTGGAGAATTCCATGGACAGAGGAACCTAGCAAAGTATATCCATGAGATTGCAAGGAGTCATACACGAGTGACCAACACACACACACAGAGAATATGTCATTGTGTATTTATACCATATCTTCTTTATCCATTCATTTGTCAAGAATACTAAATCTATCAATAATAATTACCCAGTTTGTCAAATTTCTTTTAATATTATTTTTTGGTAATTTACAAGAAACAAGTTTTAAAGTAATTAAATCCACTGTTTTTTGCTTTGTGATTTCTGTGTTTTTCATTCTTAGAAAAAGTTTCCTCTTCTGAGGGTTTACAGAATGCTCATTTACAGTTTTTTTCTAGTTTAGTTTACTTTATGTTGCTTTAGTTTTATTTTGTCTTAATTTTAAGCACATCACTAAGTCATTTCAATTTAGCTTTGCTGCTGCTGCGTCGCTTCAGTTGTGTCTGACTCTGTGCGACCCCATAGACAGCAGCCCACCAGGCTCTGCCATCCCTGGGATTCTCCAGGCAAGAACACTGGAGTGGCTTGCCATTTTCTTCTCCAGTGCATGAAAGTGAAAAGTGAAAGTGAAGTCACTCAGTCCTGTCTGACTCCTAGCGACCCCATGGACTGCAGCCTAGCAGGCTCCTCCATCCATGGGATTTTCCAGGTAAGAGTACTGGAGTGGGTTGCCATTGCCTTCTCCGCAATTTAGCTTTATTTTACCCCAAATACCTAACCAATTGTTCCAGAGTCATTTATTGAATACTTTTCCCTTTACATTACTCATTTTTGGTGGAAATTTAGCTATATATTAAATTCTTACATATAAGAGTATTGGTTTCTGAAATGTTTATATTACTCCATTGATCAAACTGTCAATTCTTGCCCTAGATACATAGCATCTTGATAATAAAGGTTTATTGTAGGCTTTATTATATTGTAAGACAAATTTCTCTTCATGACTCTTCTCATCTCATTTTATTTATCTTTCTGGAATTTTCATACTATTCAAGACTATATACTTTAAAAATGAGCTATATTTTTACTTTGTCCAGTGAAACTTAGAAGAACTCGAGAAAAATTATATTGGAATCACATTAAGCCTTTAAATTATTTGAAAAGAATTAAATACCTTCATAATATTTAACATCTCACTCAGGAATATGGTATATCTATTTATATTCTCCTTTTATATCTCTCCATATATTTTCTAATTCTCTTCATATAGATAACACACAATTCTCTAATTTGTTTTTCACTGATTTCTTATGAAAGTTACTTATAAATTTGCCTAATTACTTTTGATGACACAGAATAAAATAATTTCACCATTATAATTTTTTCATCTTTGTAATTTGACTAAATTACTGCTGGTGAAAAGAAGCAGCTATTCATATTTTGTGTTTATCTTTGCATCTGGACATTTTCCTAACTTCTCTAATTAGTTTGAATGATATTTGTTAAAGTTTCTTGAGTCTTCTAGGCTGCCAAATCAATAATTTATAAAATATTTTCTCTTTAATAACTGTAGCTTATTTTCCTTAGCTTTATTATTGTTTTGCAAAATTACTAAGTGTAATTAAATAATAATGAAGATATTAAAGGTGATATTTTGTTCCTGAATATAAACATATATATGTGTGTATATATATATTTCTGAAAATATATTTCAGAATGCTGCCTCTAGATTTTGTTATTCATTGAAATGTTAAGGAAATTTCCTCCCTTGCTTATTTTCTAAGAAGACTTTCCTAAGGAATAGATATTAAATTTTGTTGAATAATTTTATAGCATCTGCAGGAACAATTATGTTGCTTTTCTCCTCTGACCTATTACTAATGGACAATATTAATAAATTTACTATTAATAAGTGAATCTTATATTCTCAGATTAAAAACTACATACTATTTTGGGAATATTATGTTTCTAATAAAGTAGTGTATTGTTTTCATTGGTTTATTTAAGATTTTTTACATTTATCTCTGAAGTGTCATTGTGGTAATGGTGACAGGGACCCACGTTCCCTATATTCTAGGGTCCTCTTACCAGGAATCCTTTTTTTAATGGGATTGGCTAGCATATTATGATGTAAGTTCTATAAGAGCAGAGAGCCTTGTTTTGTTTTTTGTTTTGTTTTATTTTAATTGAAATGTAGTTGATCTACAATGTTGTGTTAATTTTGCTGTACAGGAAAATGATTCAGTTGTACATATATATGTAATCTTTTTTACTTTCTTTTTCATTATGGTTTATCACAGGATATTGAATATAGTTCCCTGTATATACAGTAGGAGCTTGCTGCTTATCCATTCTGTATTTACTAGTTTGCACCTGCAAACCCCAGATTCCCACTCCTTCCCTTTCCCACCCACCTCCCCTTGGCCCCCACAAGTCTGTTCTCTCTGTCTGTGAGTCTGTTTCTGTTTCATAGATGAGTTCATTTGTGTCATATTTTAGATTCCACATAGGAGTGATATCATATGGTATTTGCCTTTCTCTTTTTGACTTGCTTCACTTAATACGGTTATCTCTATTTATATCAATGTTGCTGCAAATGGTATTATTTCATTCTTTTTTATGGCTGAGCAGTATTCCATTGCTTATATGTGGCACATCTTCTTTATCCATTCATCCATTGATGGACTTTTAGGTTGTTTCCATGTCTTGGCTATTGTGAATGGTTTTGCTATGAACATGAGGGTGCATGTATCTCTTTGAATTATACTTTTGCCAGTTATATGCCCAGGAGTGGGATTGCTGCATCATATGGTAATCCTTTTTTAGCTTTTTTGAGGAACCTCCATACTGCTTTCCACAGTGGCTATACCAATTTCCATTCCCACTGACAGTGTGGAAGAGTTCCCTTCTTTCCTTCTTTCCACGCTTCACACTGTCTCAGCATTTGTTATTTATAGAGTTTTTAATAATGGCCATTTTGACCGGTGTGAGGTGTTACCTCATTGTAGCTGTGTTGAGCATCTTTTCATGTGCTTGTTGGCAATCTGTATGCCTTCTTTGGAAATTTACGTCTTCTTCCAATTTTTTGATTGGGTTATTTGGTTTTATGTGACTGAGTTGTATGTGCTGTTCATATATTTTGGAAATTAAGCCCTTATTGGTCTTATTGCAAATATTTTCTACTAGTCTGTAGGTTGTCTTTTCATTTTGTTTATAATTTCCTTTGTTGTACAAAAGCTTATAAGTTTGATTAGGTTCCATTTGTTTATTGTTGCTTGTATTTCTATTGCCTTGGGAGGCTGACCTAAGAAAATATTGGTACTGTTTATGTCAGGGAATGTTTTGCCTATGTTCTCTTCTAAGAGTTTTATGGTATCATGTCTTATATTGAAGTCCTTAAGCCATTTTGAGTTTATTTTTGTGTATGGTGTAAGGGTATATTCTAATTTCATTGATTTACATGCAGCTGCCTGACTTTACCAATACCATTTGCAGAAGAGACTGTCTTTTCTCCATTGTATATACGTGCCTCCTTT
Organism: Bos taurus; assembly: GCF_002263795.3. Lineage (NCBI taxonomy): Eukaryota > Metazoa > Chordata > Mammalia > Artiodactyla > Bovidae > Bos > Bos taurus. Next base: position 45,505,258 of record NC_037342.1, on the reverse strand, counting down.
GTCAGAGATTAATTGCCCATAGATATGTGGGTTTATTTCTGGGCTGTATTCTGTTCCCTTGATCTGTCTGTCTGTTTTGTGCCAATCCCAGGTTGTTTTGATCACTATGTGCATGCATGCTAAGTGGCTTCAGTCGTGTCCAACTCTTTGTGACCCCATGGGCTGTAGCCTGCCAGGCTCTTCTGTCTGTGGGATTCCTCAGGCAAGAATACTAGAGTGGGTTGCCATGCCCTCCTTCAGGGGATCTTCTAATTCCAGGAATTGAACCCGCATCTCTTATCTCTCCTGCATTGGCAGGCATGTTCTTTACCAGTAGTGCCACCTAGAAAGCCCATGATTACTGTAGCTTTGTAGTATTGTCTGAAGTCTGGGAGGTTTATGCCTCCTGTTGTGTTCTTTTTCTTCAAGATTGCTTTGGCAATTCTGGGTTTTTTAATAGAGGTCTTTGTTTCATTTGCTGATGACTCATTTAAGACCTTAGAAGTATACCTGATACAGAATTGGTATTCAATTAAATACTTGTCGAATGGATTAATGAATTCTCTGTTTTACTGATATTTACCTTCTTCAGTCATTTTATACTTGACATACATTCTTTGTTTCTTTATTTTGAGTCTTTACCTAAGGAACTGAAATAAAACATAGAAATTCAGATATCATATGTACACATTTTCTTCCTGATGAGTATGAGCATGGTGTACTTGTTGAGCCTTTAAATGCTAGAAGATATCCTTCTGTTACCACAGGAATGGAAAAATAGCTGTTTGTGCAAAATTTTGCCATCAAAATTATATACTATATGTTCCATTATTTTCTGGTACTTAGCATTGCTGGGGAATAGTGTGAAGCTGACATCTGTTTATTTGCCTATTCTTTTCTTTAAAGCCAGGATGCTTTATTACTAACTTTTAAATACAATGACAAAAATACTACATTTGTTTTTTAAAAACCTACATATATAGGCACTGTGTTAGTTGCTCAGTCATGTCCAACTTTTTGCGACCCGATGGATTGTAACCCACCAGCCTGCTCTGTCCATGGGGTTTTCCAGGCAAGAATACTAGAGTGGGTTGCTATTTCCTTCTCCAACGAATCTTCCAGACCCAGGGATTGAACCCGGGTCTCCCACATTGCAGGCAGTTTTTTACCATCTGAGCCACCAGGGAAGCCATATGTGCACTATATAAAGTAAAAATCCCTCTACTTAGTCCTTCTATTTCCCCAGCACAGAACTCGTTCAAAATAACCTCACTCCTCAGATATAGCTTCTCTACCAGTTGTTTTTTCCTCTAGATTTGTTTTATATATATTATATGGATAGGTATTTTCTTCTTTCTGAAATGAGATTACACTCTTGTAACCGGTGCCTGAAAGAGAACTCCAAAAACATTTTGGAATAGAGACTGCCATTTTCTTCTCCATCTAGATGGCACAGAAATTAACAACGAAACGAATTTTCTTGACTCACTGCTTGAAAAGCCCTTCCTGATTGTGTAAATATTAGAGGAGTAGGCACATGTCACCCTGAGGAAAAGGCATTGTAGGTATTTTTGTGTCTTTACCAAAACTGCCTTTTCTCATTGTCCCTAGGTATGTGGACATTATCTGGTCTTTGAGTGGAAAGTGGAAAATTTTACGTGGGGCCCATGAAGCCCCATTTAATTGAATGGATGGAAGCTTCAACCTCTTCTCATTCAAGAATCAACCTTACTAAAATCTCAGAGGTGGATTAAGATGGTCCCACCTAGCACAAGGATCCCAAAATAAACAAAGAAGAAAATTTGAGTTTCCAGAAGATTAGGAAGTAATATATGTATGACAAAGCTGGAGAGGGAAAAGAGCCCCAGCAATCTATCAGGAGGTTAAGATAGAATACCATAGTACACAGGTTCCCCACCATTGATAAGCACCTAAAGAGGGAGAATGGCCAATATATTTCTAGGAACAATGATACCTTCTATGAAATTTGAGCATGTTTTCAATAAGACTGTAATTACCTTCTATATTCTGCTTTATTGATTATGCCAAAGCCTTTGACTGTGTAGATCACAATAAACTGTGGAAAATTCTTCCAGAGATGGGAATACCAGACCACTTGACCTGCCTCTTGAGAAACCTATATGCAGGTCAGGAAGCAACAGTTAGAACTGGACATGGAACAACAGACTGGTTCCAAATAGGAAAAGGAGTACATCAAGGCTGTATATTGTCACCCTGCTTATTTAACTTATATGCAGAGTACATCATGAGAAACACTGGGCTGGAGGAAGCACAAGCTGGAATCCAGATTGCTGGGAGAAATATCAATAACCTCAGATATGCAGATGACCCCACCCTTATGGCAGAAAGTGAAGAGGAACTCAAAAGCCTCTTGATGAAAGTGAAAGAGGAGAGTGAAAAAGTTGGTTTAAAGCTCAACATACAGAAAACTAAGATCATGGCATCTGGTCCCATCACCTCATGGCAAATAGATGGGGAAACAGTGGAAACAGTGTCAGACTATTTTTCTGGGTTCCAAAATTACTGGAGATGGTGATCGCAGCCATGAAATTAAAAGATGCTTACTCCTTGGAAGGAAAGTTATGACCAACCTAGATAGCATATTCAAAAGCAGAGACATTACTTTGCCAACAAAGGTCTGTCTAGTCAAGGCTATGGTTTTTCCAGTAGTCATGTATGGATGTGAGAGTTGGACTGTGAAATAAGCTGAGCGCCGAAGAATTGATGCTTTTGAACTGTGGTGTTGGAGAAGACTCTTGAGAGTCCCTTGGACTGCAAGGAGATCCAACCAGTCCATTCTAAAGGAGATCAGTCCTGGGTGTTCTTGGGAAGGAATGATGCTGAAGCTGAAACTCCAGTACTTTGGCCACCTCATGCAAAGAATTGGCTCGTTGGAAAAGTCTCTGATGCTGGGAGGGATTGGGGACAGGAGGAAAAGGGGATGGCAGAGGATGAGATGGCTGGATGGCATCACCGACTCAATGGACGTGAGTTTGAGTGGACTCCGGGAGTTGGTGATAGACAGAGAGGCCTGGCGTGCTGCAATTCATGGGGTCGCAAAGAGTCGGACACAACTGAGTGACTGACCTGAACTGAACTGAGCTCTAAAATTTAAATAGAAATCTGTTAAATAAAATAACCTAGTTTTTGGTACTTCAGGATATGAAAGAAGAGGAAAAGAATCCATTGCAAACCCCAAAGTGAAGAAAAGCTATCAGGGGCAGGCTATGATGAGGAACTGATGAATGGACTCATCTGAACGTAAGCCCTCCATGGAAATCTAAGAGATTATACTAGTGGCAGAGGTAGATGTAATTAATACTTCGTACAGTATTGAGATAGCTGCACGAACCGTCTTATTTTGATATTATGAAAAGTGTAGGTCTCAAAAGATGGGAGAGTTTGGAGAGCATCAGTTTACAAGTACTTGACTACAAATGATTCTCATCTGTCCTAATAGGTACAGTGAACAGCCTCTAGGAGGGCCCCGGTGACCCCACTTCCTTGTATCATCCCTCCCCTTGATTGTGGGCTTAACTTAGTGGTTAACTTCTAGTGAATAAAATGCAGCTAGAAGGTGATGGAATGTCACATCCAAGATTAGGTTATGAAAGGACTGTGGATTTCATTTTAGGCATTCTCTGTTACTCATCCTGAGGCAGGCAAGCTGCAGTGTTGTAAACTGCCCAGTGGGGAGACCCACCTGGCAAGGAATTGAGGGAGGTCTCCAGCCAATAGTCAACAAGAAACTAAGGCTCTCAGTTCAACAGCTTACAAGGAACTGAAGTGTGCAAACAGCAACATGAGTGTGCTTGGAAGGAGATTCTTCCGTTAAGCTTTCAGATGAGAACGTAACCCTGATTTATGGCTTGACTACAACTTCATGAGAAGTCTTATGCCAGAACCTAACTAATACCTGGATTCCTGAACCATAGAGACTGTGAAAAACTAAATGTGTGTTGTAAGTTGGTGAGTTTGGAGGGTAATTTGTTATGCAACGACAGATAATTAATTCAGTTAGAAAAATAATCAAATGTGTGTCACAAATAGTTGATTGTTTGGGCAAAGATTGATTTGGGATTCTGCATGGAATCAAATGTTTAATCAAGTCAGAGTTAGGAAATACAACGATATGTTCAAGGATGCATCATCATACAGAGCAGTAAGCCATGGGATATTATAACAAACCATCCATTTCCATGATTCCACTGGCTTCTTAAGATATGTATATAAATATGTTTTAGAAGAGACAAAGGCTTTGGTGGAGCCTAGTGAGACAACCCTGACTTGTCTTTCCTCCCCTCCCAATGACATCCCATGAAAACACAAAGTTACTTAGGAATATTGGTCAAAAATCCAGTAGATCCCAAGGAAAGCCACTAATCAGAGTACAGAGGGGGCCTTAAATGAGAATGCCTAGCAGTCCAGGGCTTTCACCTGCCAACAGCTGCAGAAGAGCCACTGTCCTTGCACTCCTCCCCCTTCCAACCCCATACAGTGGTCTCCTCATTAATAAGTCTCTTTCTGCATACTTTTAGGGAATTCAGTTTCCAGGATTCAACATAGCTGATGGCATATGTAGACAGATGGTGGAGCAATGTATCCAGAGATATCAAGTTGATAGCATAAAAGAATAGAGACAGAAAGCACTGAAGCCTCCTTGCTCTGATCAGTACTTTTTTTTATTATAGCCATAGGCTGTTACAAGGTACTCTCAATGTTTTCCATCCTTACATTTGTCATGTTATAATCCTAAAAATTAATCAGTCTTCAAATACATAATTGCAGTGTTCTAGTCTATTTTTAATCTGTGATTTTATATAATATTCACATTACAAGTCTATTTCTAGAATCTGCCTGCAACAGGGCCTGGTCAGTCAGATGATGTGGTTTTGCAGTTTGCAAAGCAAACTCTAGGTTCTAGACTGCCTGGGTTTGAGTGCCATTTCTCCTGCTTACTGGCTGTGTCACTTTGGGCAAGTGACTTAATCTCTCCAGGCTTCAGCCTCCTTACTTTTAAGATAGAGATAATAATAGCACTTACCTGAGAGCATTATTCTGAGGATTCAGTGAGTTATTCTTTATAAATTGCTTAGACAGCAACATCTCCACAAATGGGTTTGCTCTGTTAGCCATTAGTTTCATCATAGAATAGCAAATGCTGGGGGAGAGCAGGGGTGTTGGTGGACAAAAAAGAAACCTTCAACTTCCTCAGTACAGAGAAGTTCCTTTGCCTCAGGAGTCAGCCTGACCCAGAAACAGTGTTAGTGGTGTGACATAAAGCTGTTTCACATTCCCTGAAAATCCCAGATTAATATTAATACTCATGAGGTGGTCTCTGGAGGCCCAGACTTGGACCTGCTTCCACCTTAGTCCTGTTGGGCCTTATTTCATACATATTCACTCAGACAAGTATGGCTTAAGCGGGGGGAAAAGTCAGCTTATTGGTCCTTTGTTTTTTATTTTATGGTTCTGTCTTTTCTTTTGGAAAACAAATAATATATTCTCTTGCCCCTCAGGGAGCAGAGCAGGTCCTACACTGAAAACAACTGTCTATGGAAAAAAGGACAACAGTTTTTTTTCAGACAACAGTTCTTCTAAAAAAACATCATCTCTTCAGTAGAGAAAATCAAGCTTGCTTGCTATTTTCTCAATACTCTAAAAACAAACCAAAGACAGCTCATGAGACTGGTAGTTTTCTTGTGATTATCCTTATCTCAAGCTTCATAGTGAATGGAATCCTCCCTCCAGGAGTAGGGATGGAGGCCCAAGTACTGAGTAGCAAGAGGCATGAGACACTCCCCACCCCCCCAGCCCCCTTACCCCACCTAAGGCGTGTTCTCTGGGATAAACTCTGCTAACTTGAAGGAAGACCTCTGGTTTGAGGTTGGGCTGAGAGTTCTGCAGAGCATTCCCTTCTTCTAAAGAACTCCCTTCTCACTGGACTAATCAACACACATAAGCCTATGCTTGTGTGCACGTACTATTCTGCATTTCACAGTTACTCCCTTACAGTTTGTGTATTTGTGTGTGCACACACACTCTGCTCTCCTATGAATGTATCTCTGAGACACATTCACACATACATGCACATGGTGGTCATGTCCAAGGTGTTAGTGTCAGAATCATGGAGGGGTGAGGGGCTTACATCAGTTCAGAAAAGGAAGCTTCGTAATAAATTTTGATCAAAGTAAAACTGAGACACAGTCCTTCTCAACTCCTTTGGCAAGATTCATGAGGTACAGTGCTAGGCCAGGAATAGCTACCTGCAGGGATTTAATGTTTATCTTTAAAGTCAGTTGTTTGAAGTCTTATCAATTTGAGGCAAGCAATATCTGCCTGTTTCTGAGATATAAGAATAGGAGCGAAAGATGAATTTCAGTCATTAGCCAGTCAACATGCATTTAACTGATGCCTGCTGTGGCCCAGGCAGTACCCTGAACACTAGGAGAGAAAGATGATTGAAACACAATTCCTACCCGTCATAGTAATATGGAAGATGAGACTAACACACAGAAAGCAGACTACTCCAAGATCAATGTTACACTGTCAGTGTCCAAAAGGACCTTATCTCATCAAACACATTAATTTTAGCAGTGGGTCGCTGATGTCCACAAGGTCACTTTCTTATGGCCATACAACCAGGTAATAAATGAATGTTTCTTGATGAAATTACTCTCTCCATCCTTCTGCATTGTTCTGTAATTCTACGAAAAAACTTTACATAACCCTGTGTTTTAGCCAGGTACCACCTGTCTGTCCTTCCCTAATCCAGGATTGTGAGTTGCCACAAGATGGGAACCTGATCTTAGACACTTTCAAAGCTCACCGTGACTGACAGAGTCATCATTATCCATAAGGTGTGCAATTCGTCAGCCTAAAGTGATCTGAAATAGTCTGGGTGATATTGCCCTTGGCCCAGGGCTCCATTCATTACACAAAGAAGCAGCACAGACAGTAAAGAACTAAATCCTGGATACAAACTCAAGGTAAAATGCTTCAACCTTGTCATAAAAATTACAGGTATATTCCAGGCCCTTCTGTTTTCTTATCCATTTTGACCTCAGTTCTTGTATAATTTTACAGACAAAGGTAATGCATTCTCATTTCAGCCAGCAGGAAAAAGGTCAGGTTCCTCAAGTGCGTTTGACTCTTCATATTCAAAGACAGAACCATTGAAAGGTTTTGGTATATTTCTCCTAAGGGTTTTTAAAATTTATGCCAAGTCACCCAATCATCAAATATTGATTTCAACAAGAATTTAAAAAAATAGCCTGCTCTTTGCCAAATACTAGGCAAATAGTTGGCTAGAAATTTGCTTAGCTGAATTATTGAACACTTTAGGCTCAGAAAAAAATAAAAAACAACAGTTATTTTCCTTGTGCTACTGTGACAAATTGCCACAACCTTCGTGGCTCAAAACAACAGAAAATTATTCTTTCACATTTATAGATGCTGGAAGTCCAAAAACAAGTTGTCAGCACAGCCACACTCTTTCTGGAAGTGCTAGGGAAGAATCCTTCCTTCCTTCTCCTAGTTTCTGGTAGCTCCTGACAATTCCTTAGCATTCCTTGACTTATCAATGCAGTACTCCAGACTCTGCCTCTGTCATTTCTGTATCTGTCTGTGCATTCTCTCCTCTGCTTAGAAGGAGCCCACCCTAAATCCAGGATGGCTTCCTTTCTAGATCTTAACTAATTGCATCTGCAAAGACCTTGTTTCCAAATCAGGTCACATTTTTAGGCTCCAGGTGGGCATGAATCTTGGGGGGACACCATTCAACAGCTGTCATTGCACTTTGCTTGCTGGAGTCTGCATTGTGGACCGACAGTAAATGAGCTGACAGTGGAGGGAAGCTTACCTTTGTTTCCATGAATGAGTTCCTCCCGTCTGACTTCTGATTCTTCACAGTCTTACGCTCTGTCCTGTGTATCCAGACCCATACCGCTCACTAGGATTCTGAACTCCTGATTCACATGATTCTTTTTTTTTCCTGCCACTTTATTTGTATTTGTAATGGAAGGATATTGTTTTACAGATTTTTGTGGTTTTCTGTCACACATCAACAAGAATAAGCCATAGGTATACCCATGTCCCCTCTCTCCCATCTCCCTCCCCATCCCACCCTTCTAGATTGTCACAGAGCCCCTGTTTGAGTTCCCTGAGACATACAGCAAATCCATTGACTGTATATTTTGCATATGGTAATGTAAGTTTCCATGTTACGCTCTCCATACAGCTCACCCTCTCCCTCCTCCTCTCCGCCCCCATCCATAAGTCTGTTCTCTATGTCTGTTTCTTTATTGCTGCCCTGAAAATAAGTATCAGTATCATCTTTCTAGATTCCATATATATGCATCAGTATATGATATTTATATTTCTCTTTCTGACTTCACTCTGTATAGTAGGCTCTAGGTTCGTCCACCTCATTAGAACTGACTCAAATGTGTTCTTTTTTATGGTTGAGTAGTATTCCATGTATATATGTACCACTGCTGCTTTATCAGATGATTCTTTTACATATGACACTGGTTGTCATGTGTTTGCCAAGCTACTGACCTATGCTCTCATGAGTACCCTGGCCCATCTGGACCTGAGTATTGCCCTTATTTCATTCAAAAAATATTCACTGGACACTTCCAAGTGTCAGCCACTGTCTTGAATGCTGGATTCTCGGCAATAACAGACAAGGTCTGTACCCCCATGAGGAATAAGGGATGGAAATAAGCCCAAAAGCAAACAGATAGTGGGTGCCCTAAATAGTATCTGACACATAATTGTTGTTCAGTGAGTATTTGTGGTTTGACAGAATGACTGGGAAAGTTTCTGGTAGTGACAGTGATATGAAGGAAATAGATTTAATGTGAAATAGAACATTTAAATAAGGTCAATATAGAAAGTTTCTCTAAGAATATGTTGATTAAAGTGAAGTGTGAAGAAAAGGGAGGGGCTAGCTGGGGAGAAGGTATGTCTAAGGTAGAGGAAAGAACAAGTGAGTTCTGAGAGAATATCACTGAATTGAGAACAAACGGGGGGTGGGGGGTAGAAAGAACAATTTGACAGAGGTAAACTGAGCAAAAGTGAAAGTGTGAGTTGTTCAGTCATGTCCAACTCTTTGCAGCACCATGGATTGTAGCCTGCCCAGCTCCTCTGTCCATGGAATTCTCCAGACAAGAATACTGGAATGGGTTGCCATTCCTTTCTCCAGGGGATCTTCCCAACCCAGGGATCGAATCCAGGTCCCCTGCATTGCAAGAAGACTCTTTACCATCTGAGCCACTCTGGACCTCCAAACTGAGTAAGGGGAAGATAATTCACGATGGTGTCAAAAAGGAAGAGGGAAGCTTGGTTATACACTGGAGATCAGACAGAGAAGTTTGGGCTTACTTTCCAAGGCAACTGGAAGCCATTTGAGGTTTAAGCGATGAATCAATCTGATTTAACTCATGAATTGAAAGATTGCTGTAACTACTCTGAGGAGAAAATACTGTCAGAGGCAAGATTTGAGGAAGGAAGACAGTTTAGGAAGTGCATCAGTTAGAATGTTTTTGCACATAAACAGGTCATCGGTATAAAAGATATTGATCCCTTCAGTCCTTAGTGTAACCAGGAAAGGACAGGGCTGGCCAAAGCCACAAGGTTGGTCTATCTACAAATAGATCCATCCATTAACCTGAATAGATAGCATCATTTTCTGTGTGACACGATGTGAACAACACTGGAAAGTACTGCTCTAAAGAATATTTTTCATGTTTTCTGTCTATGCAGTTTCTTTTATACACTCTGTGTCTGGAGAATTTCTCACTGTGGCACCCAGTCTCTGAGATGTCTTTCAATGATCCCCAAATCCTGGTATTTACACTGCCATGTAGTCCCCTCCCACACCGTACCAAGGTTTAGTTTCTGTAAGTAACAGAACATGACAAGTCACTTCTAAGATTAGGTAGTAAAAGAGTGCGGCTTATATCTTGCCCTCTATCTCTCTTGGGTCACTCACTCTGGGGTAGCCAGCTGCCATGTCTTGAGAATATCCAGGTATCCCTGTGGAGAGCCCACATGGCAGGGAACTAAGATTTCAGCCAGCCAATAGCCAACCAGCAAACCTTCTTGAAAGCAGCCCCAGTCAGGCCTTCAGGTGATATAGCCCTGGCTTGACTGCAACCTCATGAAAGACCTTGAAACACAACCACTCAGCTAAGTTGCCCTCAGGTTCCTGAGCTCAGAAACTATGAAATACCAAATGTCAATTGTTTTAAGTTGCTAAGTTTTGGGCTGATTTGTTACATAGCAATAGATAACTAAGGCATCCCCACTCTGAGCCGTGCCACTCCAAGGTGGAAGCCAGAAACTCTTTTTACTTGCTTCTGTTACAGCTGGGGTGAAGGCAAGTGGCCTGAACTTTGCCAGACTAACCCCTCTGACCCAGTTCAGGAAATGATGACATGAAGGAGAACTGATTCTGGGATAGGTGGTGGAGGGAGATTCAGCTTCGAGAGGAGCTAGTGCTAACTCTCAAGCCCAGCCTTAGTCTCTGTGGTCTGCTTTGTCTGCCCCAGGGGTGGCAGAAGTGGTAAGGTGTCCATTGAAGCTGTCCGCTGATGTCTCATGGATAGTGTCCTTGGATTCCAAATCTGATGCACTCCAACTCTAGGACATTCTTTCACACTTAAAAACTATTTAGTGGGCTGTGTTGTTGGCAACTAGGAACTCAGATGGACACAGAAGTCTTTGAAATCAAGAAGACACTGCCTCAGAGTGGCTTAGATAATGTGGAAATGAATTGCCTCCTATCACAAAAAGGCTGCAGAGGTATGCCATCAAGACTCTGGGTCCACTTATCTAGAACTTTAGAGGCTGCGCCCTTCTCTCAAAGTGCATTCCATCCTCCCTGGCTGGTCACAGTTTGGCTGTGGCATTTCTGGTCATCAGATTAGACACAACAATGTCCAGAGGTTGAAGGAGGCTATATTTTCCTGTATCCCTTTTGTAAGAGTGAAGAACCTTATTCAGGAGCCTTCCATAAACTTTCCTTCATGTCTTATTGGCCATAATGTGATCAGGTGCTCCATCCTTAAGCAGTCACTGCTTTAGGAGAATGGAATACCACTGTTGCCTTGGATTAATTAGGTTCTACCTCCAGGATCTGGGGATGGAGCCAGACTCCCTTAAAGCACCTGGCCAGAAGAAAGAAGGTGGCTACATGAAAAACATTAGAGCTTTCCTAGAGATTCTAGATTCTGAGTAAACAAGTGACAGTCTATTATTGGAGGTTATTACAGTGTCCAGGCAGGAGATTGCAGTGGTTTACATTAGAATAATGGAGGAGGGAACAGAGAGAAGAAAACAGATTGGGATATATTACATACTTAGAAGCAATAAACTTTGCTGGTGGGTTGAATCAGGAAGAGAAACATGGAGAAGAGATAAAGGGAATGATGCATTCATTACTTTATACCTGAGCATTTAAATATATAATTTAATTATAGGAGGCAGGTTGGGAAGAAACAGGTAAGGATGAAGTTGCACCTTTAAATGGTTTCCAAGTTAGACAGTTTCACATATGAGTTTAGAGATGAAAGGGAAATCGTCGATGGAGATAGGAACTTGAGAATCATATAGAGAGAACCCTATATAACTTTAAAACCCTACCACCAAATGAAATGCCTTGAGGAAAAGTATAATAAGACAGTAGAAGTCCAAGAACCCAGCTCAGGCCAGGGAGAACAGCTGGAGGCCAGGAAAAAGAGGAGATGTCAGTAGAGAAGAATAAAATTGAGTAGCCTGGGGGAAAGAAAACGGAGATAGACCTCAGAGTTCAGGGGATGGTTCCAGTCATTGTCCTGTAGCCTCTCCTGTCCTGATTCTTCCCTTCTACCCTACTCCATCCCCAGATGTCTGTGTTTGAAGATAACAACCATCTTCTGCATTTTAACGTGCATCTGCATTTGAAGTTTTATGTAATAGATTTAAGTGAGTTTCACTCCCAGTTGAGCCTAAAAAAATCACTGGAGATTGAAGGAAAATAGGAACATAATTGAGGAGAAAAAAACACTTTGGAAAACATATCTCCTTTTTCTTTCTTGAATAATATATTCAAAACATTTTTCTCATAACCCACAAAACAAGCATTGAATATATCTTTTACTACCTGCAAATATTTTAAAATTTAAACAAATGAAGACTAACTCTTACTATTTTATTGAGGCAATATCTTTAAAGCAGTGATTATTTTGCAGTTATTGAAGAGGAGGAAAACTTATGTCCAGTTAGAGGAAACTTTCTGCAAAATCTCAACTCTGGTGAGTTGAGGTCTCTGCATTGGAGGAAGGCAATTCTAATTCCTACACAAAAGGTCAAAGTGGATAAGAGAAGTAGCAAAAGAATGCAGACCAGGACATCAGTGGAGAGATCCAGACCACAGTGGGAGCTCTAGTTTATTACTCAGGTGGGACTGGGTTAGCAGAATAATAAGAGCATAGGGTGTTTTGCTTGTAGTTTATCATGTAATCACCTGGGCTTTAATCAGTTCTTTAGTAAGCTTATATAATTTTAGAGTGTGGATTTGGTTTTCCTGTAGTGACCCAGAGGGATCATAAGAGGCTCTAAGAATGTATTTTATGTAGTGTTAAGTCGAGTCTGGCTCTTTGCGACTCCATGGACTGTAACCAGCTAGGCTCCTCTGTCCGTGGGATTCTCCAGGTAAGAATACTGGAGTGGGTTGCCATTTTCTTCCCCAGTAGATCTTCCTGACCCAGGGATTGAATCCGTGTCTTCTGTATTGGCAGGCGGAGGATCCATTACCATTGAGCCATGTGGGAAGCCAATAAGAATGTATATAAAATTTAAAAATCCTGCCAGGCAACTCTGAAATGAAATTCATTGGGAGCATACTGTGTGATAGTCAAATTTCAGTCTTTGGAATCTCCCTAGCACAGATTTGAATCTTAATTCCATTACTTGCTAGCTGTGTGACCTTGAGCAGGTGACTTGTGCCTCAGAGTTTGTGTTCCCATCTAAAAGTCACGATGATAATAACAGTATCTATTTCAAGTGGTTAATTCAGTTAGACAATAAAGCATACCAGACTCTGTGTACTGCAGAGCAACTACTCAATAAGTGTTGACTATAAATGGCCAGTCTGGAAAGACCACATGGGACGTAATGCACATTGATAGACCCTATGCATCCTCATACGCAGGAAACGAAATCCAGGGGTAGGTCTGACTGCATCCATCAGAGCTGGTGAAAGCACAGTGCCTGTGCTGCTCTTTTGGCCATTTGGGCCCTTCAGCCTTAGCACGTGGATCCTGTGCTCTCACTTGAACCCACTGTACCCACCTGCAGAGGAGGACTGGGCTCAGGAGTCACATTAGCCCATCACTACTACTGATCAGCTGTGTGACCTCAGGAAGGCTACTTAATTTTAGTGTTTATGGTACCTCAGCTGAAAAGTAAAGATAGTTAATAATAATGCCCTTCTTATAGGCTTGTTATGCAGATCATGTGAGCTAATCTCTTTAAAGAAGGGCTTTCCAGGTGGCACTAGTGGAAAAGAACCCGCTTGTCAGTTAAGGAGATGTAAGAGATGTGGGTTCGATCCCTGGGTTGGGAAGATTCCCCTGGAGGAGGGCATGGCAACCCACTCTAGTACTCTTGCCTGGAGAATCCCATGGACAGAGGAGCCTGGCTGGCCACGGTCCTTAGAGTCACAAATAAGAACAACTGAAACGGCTTAGCATGTAGCATTTAGAGTATTTCTAGAGTTTCTGGCACATAGCATGAGCTAAAAATCTATAGTAAAGATGATAGGAATATGATAATTGTAAAATAATTTTCAAATGGACCCCTAGAATGACAAAATCTACTTTGCTGCCTGAAAAAAAGCTTTGCAGAATAGATTTATGAAAAGAAAATGAGAAGAAGAAAATAAGGAGCAGATAGATTCAAGATGGGAAAGAGAAGTCAAGAAAGTATAAGCACTACTAAAAGGATGAAGTTTTGACTAATGAATGTAAGAATAAGAAAGCTTAAAAAAAAAAAAGCTTAATATGGAAATTTAATATTCAACCCTGAAATTTTATCAAAAAACTCTTGCATTAAGTGATCCCCAATAGACATTTGAAAAAAAAATAGGTATTTGATTAATTGATTGGTTAATTAAATGTGACTAAGTACTTATCTCTTTAGCTGATAATCTGAAAGCTGGTTCTTTGGACAAACTGTTGTTGTTCTGTGCTCAGTCATGTCCGACTCTGTGACCCCATAGCCACAGTCTCCTCTGTCCGTGGAACTCTGCAACCCCATGGACTATGGCCTGCCAGGCTCCTCTGTCCATGGAATTTTCCAGGCAAGAATACTAGAGCAGGCTGCCATTTCCTTCTCCAGGGTATCTTTCCAACCCAAGGATCGAACCTGTGTCTATTGAGTCTCCTGCATTGGCAGGTAGATTCTTTACCACTGCAGCACCTGGGAAGCCCCTGGGACACAGTGAGGGCTGAGAAAAACATGTGGTCTCCGTGATGCTCTTACCACATTTTGTACAAATCTCTACACGTGAATTAGGCTAAAGGCAATAAAATGGATGCTTCTGTGTGTGTGTGTGTCTGTGTGCGTGTGCGTGCGTGCATGCGTGCGTGTGCGCGCGCGCGTGTGTGCGCGTGCATGTATGTATGTATGTATGTGTATACTCAGAGATTTTTGTCAAAACTATTTGTTGCTAAGCAAAGATCATGAAAGGGATGCTGAAATTCTTCTTTAAGTGCTTAATACCTTAATTAAGGTATAAATATCCACACTGACCTTAATAAGCAGGCACCGGAGTCCAGGTCAGCCTACTCTACACCCATTTTCGGCACTGAGGAGGGAAGGAAGCTTACTGTGGAAGATAATGAAAGGTGTGGGTTATATGGAATCTTTTCTTCTGGCCCTTCTTCAGGTAACTGGACATTCCATGACCACTGTGACACAATCTAGCCGATTTTGGACTCCATCATCTTCTCTTTTTCCTGCGTCCAGAGTCATTCTTAACAGTTTCCCAGACCTGTCCAGGGTGAACAACATCAGCCACTTTGAAAGGCAGCTCCAGGGATGCAAAATGTATTTTTTTTTTAAAGTTATTTGGTGACGGAGGGTCCTAAGGTCCAAGTTTCTCTCAGCGAGCACAAATCTGACCTCTGCTCTCTCTGACCTCATTCTGAAAAGCTGAACAAATGGAGAACCGTGAGCATCTAAGAGTGGGGGAGTGCCAAGTCCTCTGACCCAGAACATCGCCTTCTGCTCCTTTCAGTATATCCTTTTATGGTGTATCTGTTAAATATGTGCTCTTGTGCTCAGTTGCTCAATCGTGTCTGACTCTCTTCGACCACATGGACTATAGCCCGCCAGGCTCATCTGTCCATGCGATTTCCCAGGCAAACATACTGGAGTAGTTTGCCATTTCCTTCTCCAGGGACCTTCCCGACCCATGGATCGAACCCAAGTCTACTGCATTGGCATGTATGCATGTTCAGTTACTCAGTCACATCCAACTCTTTGTGACCCCATAGACTATAGCCTGCCAGGCTCCTTCATCCATGGGATTTTTCAATCAATACTGGAGTGGGTTGCCATTTCCTTCTCCAGGGAATCTTCCCAGCCCAGGGATTGAGTCTCCTGCGTCTCCTCCATTGGCAGGCAGATTTTTTACCACTGCGTCAGCTGGGAAGCTATTTTTTAAATAGTAAAGCTAATAAAGCTCTACTTTATTTAAAGTCAAAGAAATTTGAATGATAACTTTGTTATTAGCAACCATAAAACTGGGAAGGAACCCACACAGCCCAGGAAGGAAAAATCAAGATAAAGCAGAACAACCTGCTTCATGATGCAGTGATAGCAGACACACGGACAAGGTGAAGTTACCCAACTCAAATTTGCTTTAATCTCTCGAGAAAAACTTACCACAGATGGGGAAGGACCCAGCTCACAAGATATTGAAACCCAAGATGAGAGAGTGGTTGTTATGGAATCCGAACTCAGTTCTAATTTCTTGGTCCAAGTGAATTATATTTCAGGCTCTAGAGCAGGTGTGAGGATGAATCCCTGTTTGGCATAATTAAGCAGGAGGTTTGTGAGTATTTCATGGGAGTGCTAATCGCTGGGAGAGAGAACATGGGCTCACTAAGAACAACATGCCAGCTGAATATTATTTTCTTTTGCTAAAGGCAAGAAACTGAATCAAACAGAATGCCCATCAATAGGAAATGCTGCCATTAGGAGTCCCAAACCACTTCCCAAGTACAGAATCTAGATCTTGGGAGTAGGAGTGAGTATATGGTCTAAGAGCAGCATGAACATCTTATGGGACTTCTTTTTAAATTTATTTTTTCCAGCTTTTTGGGGGAATAAAAATAAAAAAGTACATATTTGAAACCCAAGATACTGTGTTTCAATATCTTATGAGCTGGGTCCTTCCCCATCTGTGGTAAGTTTTTCTTGAAAGATTAAATTTGAGTTGGGTAACTTCACCTTGCCCATGTGTCTGCTATCACTGCATCAAGAAGCAGGTTGTTCTGCTTTATCTTGATTTTTCCTTCCTGGGCTGTGTGGGTTTAAAGTGTACATGACGATTTGACATACATATACATCTGGAAATGATTACCAAGATGAAGTTAATTAACACATCCCATCACCTTGTAACTTTTTATTAAACTTTTGTGCTGAGAATGTTTAAGAGCTACTCTTGGTAAATTTCAAGTATACAATACTGTATTATTAACTACAGTCACCTATGTACATTGGATCTTTGTAACTGAGAATTTGTACCCTTTGACCTACATCTCCCCATTGTACCTTCCCCTAACCCCTGGCCACCATCATTGTGCTCTGATTCTATGAGGATCATTTTTTGAGGTACCACATATACACTACCCAGTATTTGTACTTCTCTGTCTGAATATTTCATTAAGTATAATGTCCTCCAGGTTTATCCATGTTGTTGCAAATAGTAGGATTTTCTTCTTTCTAAAGTTTAATTTTCCATTGTGTATCAGTGTGTGTATATATATACACACACACACACACATTATGTGTGTGTGTATGTGTCACACTTTCTCTATCCATTCATGGGTATCTAGATTGTTTCCTTGATTTGGGTATTGTGAATATGCTGCTATGGAGATGTGAATGCAGATATTCCTTCACGATAGTGATCTCATTTCCTTCAGATAAATAGCCAGAAGTGAGATAGCTGGATTACATGGTAGTTCTATCTCTGATTTTTTGAGGAACATCCATAGTTGCTGTATCAATTTACATTCCCACCAACAGGGCACCTGGGTTCTTTTTATCCACATCCATTTCAACCTCTGTTCTGATACTGGAATGTCACTTCCACACATTTTGTTGATTAAAAGTCACAGGTCAGCCTAGATTCAAGGGGAAGGGAAACAGTCTCCACTTCTTGGTGGAAGGAGTGGTAAAGTCACATTGCAAGGGGACGTATGGAATGGGAGCGAGGGTCTTGGCTGTCCTCTGGAAACAGTCTGCCAGCTTGTCCTTGGGAAAATTACTCAACCACTTGATTTTACTTTCTTTACCTTTAAAAGAGGAAATAAAAACATCCATCACTTAGCAGTGTTGTAATAAATTCAGAAAGTGTGTTTAGCACAACACTTCCAACAACAAAATCATATACTAATTGAGTCTGTACTGTGTGTTGGCAACTATTCCAAGCATTTTATGTAATCTTTATTCAGTGATGCTCATATTAGTTTTATCTGATGAAAAATCTAGGTACAAAAATGTTAAGTAACTTGTGTTGAGTTGGTTGCACAGTAACTAGTCTCTCTAAATCATGACTGTCTTACAGACATAAAGGACAAATGTATGGATACCAAGGGAGGAGCAGGGCGGTGGAGGGGAGAGAGGAATTGGGAGATTGGGATTAACATATATGCACTACTATATACAAAATAGATGACTAATGAAAACCTACTGTATAGCACAGGGAAACCTACTCAGTGTTCTGTGGTGACCAAAATGGGAAGAAAAATCCAAAAAAGAAGGAACATATGTATACTTATAAATGATTTGCTTTGCTGTACAGCAGAAACTAACACAACATTGTAAAGCAACTATACTGCAATAATTAATTTAAAAAAATCATGACTCTCTTACTGCTTGCTGTATCTGAAAGACACATCTTAGTTTTTTTGCTTCCAATTCTGTTGATAGTTGATGCTGTTGATCGTGCCCTTTGTTTTGGCCCATGACTCCCCTCTGTCAGATTTTCCTCTTCTCTGATTGCTACTTTCAATCTCATCCTTGTCAAGCCACATTTTGAATGGTAAAGCTCTCTCCCATTTTTCAGTTCTTCTTTCCTGGAAGAATCCATCCAAAGTGGCAACTCAGTTTCTACCTTTTTATGGTTGATGGCCATCCTTTTATGTGGTCAAAGTCTCCCTCTCCTAAAACTCTGGGCTTATAATTCTAAATGTCACCAGATGCTCACAGTGTATGACCTAGGTCAGTTTTTGGAATGTCTATAGCTTTCATTCTTTCTCATTCCATTGGTTGCAATCTTGTTGATTCATACCTAAAATATTTTTCGAATTTGGATGTGCCTGGCAATCAGCCAATGCCTTTGGCCTGATCTAGGCCCTTGGATATCTTGCATGGCTTATCAAAGTAATTTCTTAACTGAATTTACTACTTTCAGATCCTCTCTGACACAGTCACATCAGTGTTATTTTTCCACATGTTTTAATGCATGCTCCTCCTCACCATTACTACACCAACTTTAGCATCCACATCCTCCCTCCTACGTCTGTCTCTAGGAGTTCCCTCTTTTTAAAGACCAGTTTCTGCTCTACCTCCTCCGAGGGCTGACTCTCTCAGTGAATTTATTTTCCCTATTAATTTTCCTAAGGCAGAGTCTACTTGTCTTTTCACAACTCTCTGAAGTTAGCTTTACGTTTACAACCCTGCATTTTCTTCATTCTAATGTAAGGTCCTTGAGGCCCCAAGCACCATGTGCAGTAGTATTCAAAAGCTTGTCTACTGGGTGAACACTGTGGCATCCTGAACTACCTTTCTGCACAGTTTGATTTGCTATGAGATACTCTAGCAACAGCACAGCCTTATGGCTGAGAGTATCAGTTGTACAGATTCTACTCTTCTTTAGAGTAGGACACTAGTGTTAAGTAAAGGCAAAGAAAAAGAAGGTCAAGATTACCCTGCCTCCCCATGTATGAACTTGGGCAGGTGCTAACTTCCTGAGTCTCAGGTTTGTCATTGGTAAAAATAAGCGTAATAGTTATGCAGACTTTGTTGGGCTATCAAGGGAGTTAAATGAGATTATGTAGCCAAAGACTTGTCACACACACAGGAGCTCAGTATTCAAGGGAGTTAGATTATATAGCTAAAAGACCTCTCTATCTCACAGACACACACACACAGACAGAGCTCAGTATCCCCTGGTTATTTCTAGGTTTATTGCCTGAAAGGTTGAAGAGGTTGGTGTATGAGAGGTGCCCTGTGTTCCCTCCCAAACATCCCAGATTCTCTGATACTCTTCCTCGGTGGGTGCTGGAGAATCATTGGCAATCCTCAGATATCAATTCAGTTGCTTAGAAAACCGACCAGGACCTTTGAAGCTGCAGCTAAGTCCCAGCGTCTTTCTCAGGAGCCATTTATTTCCCCTTATTTCTGCTTTGAGAGCCTTCACCTTTTTCGAATCACCAAGGTGGTCCGAAAAGGTCCTGCGCTTAAGAAATCTCTCCTTTGTTGGTGAATCTCGGCCCCAAACCCCGCATTTGGGCTTCTAGCATCCGTAGGCCCATGGTTTATGCCCAGACGGTGCTTTTCAAGTTCAAAGCCGGGACTCCATTCTCCAGATGGGGCAGGTGTGGTTCACACTTCACCTTTTCGCGCAAAGCATCCAGGAACGTGCTTTGGATTCCCGCGGCGAGGGGCGATGGGAGAAGGTGTGGGTTTGCCTCGGGACGGAGCGCGCACTCGCTTACAAGCTCCAAACCTGGGCGCGGTCGCTCTGAGCGCGAGGTCCCGAACCGAGTCCCGCGCTCCTCTAGGAGCCCGCGAGCGCCCCCGCCCCTCTCAGGCGCCCAGGCCGGGGCCGCCCGCATCCTACCCCGCGGCACGCACCCCTGACCCGCCCCGCCCCCCGGCGGCCGCGAGTGGCGGGCGGAGCGCTAGGAGAGAGGCGCGCTGGGCTGTGCGGCGCCGCCTCTCCTCGGTGCCGGGGGAGGGACGGAGGGGCCAGGCGGGAGAGAGAGAAAGCCCGACCGACCGGCTGGCCGAGAGCTGCATGCAACCGGTGGGAGGCCGGGCCGACTGGGGCTGGGGCTCGGGCGGTTTCTCCGCGGATCCCTGGCGGCGAGCGCGGACGGCCCGGAGGCGGCGGCTCTGAGCTGGCAGGCGGAGGGTTGTCTCCCGCGCCCGCCTGCCCTGCTCGGTCCGAGGATGCGGGGGGGCGATGCCCGGGGCCAGGGACGCGCTCTGTCACCAGGCGCTGCAGCTGCTGGCCGAGCTCTGTGCCCGCGGGGCCCTGGAGCACGACAGCTGCCAGGATTTCATCTACCACCTGCGGGACCGCACCAGACCCCGGCTCCGCGACCCAGGTGAGTGCCGCCGCCGCTGCCCGGCGCGACCCCAGGGCCCTGGACTGGGAGTTGGGGCCGCGCCAGGGCCTGAAGCAGGGTAGCGAGGCGGACTGGAAGGAGGAGGGCGGGTGACCACCCAGCTAGGGGAGGGGACCAGGAACCAGCGCACCGTGGCCTGATGCTGGACCCGGGCGGGAACCCCGGCGGAAGCTGCTGCGTGGAGGCCGAGTCCGGGTGGGTTGTTGCGAGGTTGGAGGGACCACGCCCGTCACCTGCGCTCGGGTCACCGGGGCTCCTGGGGGCGGCTCCCGAGCTCGGAACCCTGCGCGCCACTTCCCCGGCTCTGCGCTCCGGGCGAGGAGAGGCCGCGGCGGCCTCACGAGTCTAGGGAAGGGGGACGAGGCCAGAGGAAACTCTGGGAAGTTGGGAGTTGGGGACGGCCCTGGGCTGTGGCTGAATCCCACCGGGCGCCTCTCACCCTCCTCCCGGAGCGTCTATTTCCTTTTCTGTCTGGGGTAAGAAGGGCGGGGCGGGAGCCGACGCTGGGCCGGGGGCTGGGAGTTCCAGGTCCCGGGCAGCCGGGCCTGAACCCGTTCCCTCCAGGTCTCTCCTCGTGGAGGCGGCCTGGGCCTGGGCGCCCGGCTCGCCCAGCTCCCGCTGCCGGGCACACGGAAGTCGAGGGGCTCACGGGTCATGCCTTGTGCACCTACAGTTATTCTTAATGAAAGTTTCGAAGCTCCTAACTTTGGAAAGTTCATTTATTTTGGCCTTTGACCAATTAAGGTTGGAAGAGGAAGTTTTAGTGGAGCCGTTTGCTTTTCCCCAAGGGTCCTGGGTCTCTCGCATCTTCTCATCCACTGCCGGTTATTGGAAAACACATTCCTTACAAATATTTACTTGAGATTCTTCTCACCTTGAGGAATAATTTTCTCAAATAGTCTCTCGACCTCAGTACTAAAAAAAAAAAAAAAGTATAATGTAGTTGGGTTGTTAAAGATGGAGTAAGAAAATGGTGTTTCCCCTAATATTCCTGTGTATAAAATACTTGAGCTATTGGTGTGCAAATTATCTAGTATGAATTTTCCTCATTTTAAGCCAATCCATTACATAAAAATCCATTTACCCAAGGGTAAGTTAGAGAATTATTTGCTTCATAAAGAGGTCTACTCTGAGCCTGACTTAAATAGCATTTCCTTGATAATATATCCAAGATAGGTCTGTGGGATGAAGAGAAGTTATCTATTAAAAGTTTATATCAGATTTTTTCTACTCAAAGGCTTTAAAAAAAAAAATAGATTATTGTTTCCCCTTGCCTGTGGTTATATTAATTAAGTGTATGGGATGGTCACTAATGTGTTACTTCAAAGTGGAGAATTAAGTCAAGAAATGCTGTTGATTGCATATCATTTCCCCAGGGGTTTAATGCCCAGCTTTTGTGTGGCTCCTTGCTGGACTGATGTGCTACCAAGACTGCAGACAGGAAATGACAGCACTTCATTCAGGAACAGGGGGCCTGGGATGATGTCCTCATTGGAGGAAAACTTCTTTCCTTAGCAGGAGAAACAAGGAAATTATCTTGCTTGCTTCATCCAAAGCTAGTGTTAAGTGTTGAAACGTGTCACTTCTTTGCCTGTGCCTGTGCCAGGAGTCCCCATCGTTAGCACGCATAAGCAGTCCTCTGTGGGTTCACCAGAGAAGATAGATGAGGCCTCTCGCTGAGTTGAATGTTTAACATGCCATATCTTTTTGTCTGATTTTTGTGCCTCTGCTCCTTTTAATCTACAAGCTAGATCCCATGTTCTTAGGTTTTTTCCTCAGCCCCTGCACTCAGAAGCCCTTACAAAAGTCATGTCTGATTCCTTGGCTGAGAAATAGCCAGTGATATAGAGTATGCCATACTATTCTTTGAGTTCCTGAAAGCACTGCTCTGTTATCTCAAACTAGGGTATAGCAGTTTTGAGGTAGCCCAGTGACCCTCTGGATCTTTGGTTTATGGTCAGGAAGTAGCCTGTTGATGAGGTAGGCGGGGGAGGGGGACTGTGAGTGCAAGATCAGAGGAACTGAGACTGAAGCCCCTATCCAAGGTACACCCTCTTCCAGGGCCCTTCAGCTCAGGCCAGAATCTCTCTTCACTCCCCACCTTTCTCTCTTTACCCACATTAATTCTTACATCAAATGCATTTATCTCCATCCCTTTAAAGCTGTTTGGTTGTCCAAGTCAAGAGTTCCTTTCATTTCTGAGCCTTAAACGCTGAGTGGTCGGAGTAGCTGCACTGCCCAAAGCTGTGAATGGTACCCATGCTGCTGCGTAGGGGAACCAGAGCAACTCCGTACAGCAGCAGTGCTGGTACGTGGGTCCCTAGAGCAGGTCATCTCTGTAGTGGGGGACTTCCTTTTCTGTAAAGGAGCCCACTTGAATGCCATGTTTCAGTTTTTTCTGCCCATTGTCTGTCCCTGACTACCCAGTGGTAATTAGGTTTTCTCAAGCTCAACTGAGGAACTTTGGCTTTGAAAGGAAAAAGAGATATAATTCCCTGTGGATAGCTGAATGACATTGCGTGTAGTATGTTTGTTCATTTTTCCAGAGGTGGGATAAGCCTGGGTCACAGACCAGTGGGCCATCAGAAAGGTTATTCTTTGCCCAGGTGACTGCAGTGCTCTGATGTGGGAGTACAACTCTAGTCTTCCCTAACTTGGTATTAAGAGAGAATTTAGTGAAAATGTGATTTAAAAAAAATGAGGTTAAGTCATAAATTGAAACTTGAGTTTCTCATCCAGTCCTTCATCTGTACCAACTATGGAAAGTAAAGTGTGGGTCTTTAAGCGGAGGGTGAGCATTTTTCCATAGAGAGCAATTAGAATCCCATTAGGTGTCATTATGTTGTTTCCATATATTGGCAATGCCAGGCATTAACTTGTGAATTTCAGCAAATAGCCTTCACAGCAGAGAGAAGAAGAAGTGCAAAGGTCCTGAGATAGAAGTGTCCTTGATGTTATTCAAGGAATAGTTGAGTTCATGGGTGGCTGGCACAGAGCAAATAAGATAGAGAATGTCAAGAAATATGATTAATGGTTAATGGAGGGGGAAGATCATGTAGGGTCTTCTAAACCATTATAATGGCTTTGGTTTTTACTCTGAATAAAAAGGGATTGAACAGAGAAGTGGCAACCCTTTGACTGCTGTGTTGAGAAAATACTGTTGAAGATCAAGGGAAAAAGATAGGGAAACTTGTTAGCAGGCTATTCTAGTAATCCAGACAAAGGGGATAGTATGCACAGTTTGAAGATACAGTGGTCAGATTTGTTGATGGAATGGATGTGAGAAGTGAAAGAAGAGGAGTTAAGGATGACACCACGGCTTTTTTGACCTAAGCAGCTCCATTTACTTATAAGACTTTAGGAGGAGCAGAGTTGGAAGGAAAATAAGTTTTTATTTCATTAAAAATTTTTGTTCACTAAAGATTTTTTGTACTTATTATATATGCAATATCTTTTAGTTAGTTCCACAGTGACCTGAGGCATGAACATCTTCTTTGATGTTATCAGCTGGTCAGTGCTCATACTTTGTAACTGGGGACTACACTCTATCTCCTCAAGAGGGCCTGTTGATTTTAGGAGAGTAGTTATTACTAAAAGGTCTTTTCTTGCATGTAATGAAAAGCTCTGTTTCACTTCCACTCATTGATCTTGATTATACTTATTTCAGTCAAAAAAGAATTCATCTCCTCTCCGTTTGGCTGTTGTGGGGTAGTGATTGTAACTTTTCTCATCCTGTTGTTTCCACATCTGGAAAAGAAAAAGAGGATTGAATCAACTCATTTCTAGGTTTTAACTATGTTTTATAATTTTCTTTGTAAGTCTGTTCTTCTGAAGGGTGCCAACCACATCTGTGCCAAGCACTTTATGTAGGTCATTTCATTTAATCCTCATAACGTCTTCTAAGACCTTGCTGCTCAAAGTGTTCAGCTGTGCACCAGCAGCATCAGCAGCATCTGGGAGCTTGTCAGAAATGCAGACTTTCAGGCCCCCCTCCAGACCTACTGATGTGAATCTGTGTCTCAACAGGATCCTCAGGTAATTCATAGGCACATTAAAGTTTGAGAATCATTTTTAAAAGAGATTGTATATATGAATAAATTGAAGTGCAGAGAGCTAAACTAGCCCAGGGCCATGGGTTTCTTTGTAAGAAAAAGAGAGTCAAGTCTAAGTCAGAGTAGCTTCTAGGTAAACACATCACATATTCTAAGTATCTAGGAGTTACTGTCAATGAAAATTTCCTAGGTTATTTTTTTCATTTAAATGTTCTATCTCTATTCTGTTTTTCTGTAATGGATTTAATCTCTAATTGTAGGTTAAATTCTATGCAGTTATAAAGATTTTCCTCAGTATTTTTACTTTTACTTTTTAAAATTAAAATGTAGTTGATTTAGAATGTTAAGTTAGTTTTAGGTGTGTAGCAAAGTGATTCAGTTTTATACACACACACATATCTTCTTTTCCAATTTTTTTCTGTTTTAGTTATTATATTGATTATAGTTCCTTGGGCTATATAGTAGGTCCTTGTGTTTATTTATTTTTACATATAATAGTGTGTATCTGTTAATCCCAAACTCCTAATTTATTCCTCCCTCTTTGGTTACCATAAGTTCATTTTCTGTGTGAGTCTGTGAGTCAATTTCTGTTTTGTAAATAAGTTCATTTGTATCTTTTTACAATTTCTAAAAGATTGCACATATAAGTGATATTTGTCTTATATGTGATATCATATCATATGATATTTGTCTTTCTCTTTCTGACTTACTTTACTTAGTGTAATATTCTCTAGGTCCATCCATGTTGTGGCAAATGGCATTATTTCATTCTTTTTCCTGGCTGAGTAGTATTTCATACTCTGTGTGTGTGTGTGTGTGTGTGTGTGTGTGTGTGTGTGTGTGTGTGTATACACACCACATCTTCTTTATCCTTTCATCTGTTGATGGACATCACTCAATATCTTGGTCATGAATTCTTTTATTCATGATACTAGTTTTCCATTGATATTCCAGCTCAATTCATATTTCTTTTTTGCAAAATTAGGAAAGATGGTATCAAGGCAGGCACTTTGACTGTTACCTTGTACAGTTACCACCCAAATCAACTAACTGATTCTTAAATTTCTTTTGACAATATTACCCCCAATTTTTATTTTGAGGACTCTTTAAAAATATCATGAGAATCCATTATATTCACTCAGTGTAGGGGAAAAAAAGAACACATTGAGAAAATCATGTCCAAATTATTAAAAGGCCAGAAAGTGGAACTGTCATTAATTAATGTCACCTTACATTTATTTAGAGTGAAGTAACTTGTTAAAAGATGTACGTGTAAAATAATAATTAAATATAGTTTGTAAGGAAAAATTTCCAAAATAATCACTGAGATTAAACATTAACCTTAATTCAGAGTTTCAAAGAAAGTCAACGGAAAAATCAGCCTTAAAACACTGAATTTTTATGAATAGACATTGGTGTGATTATGCACAATGGGATTAATTTTTAAAAATTAATGTTAATTGCAATCAGGAACTGGAGAGTCTTATAAGGAATGAGTGACATATTGGATGCACAATCTGTGAAGATTTAATTTGCATTTACTTCAGTGACATTTTAGGGCTTCTTCATAAATATTTTATTTAAACAAGTGTGTTTTCATCTCCGTGGGATTCCTCTACATGGATCAGTGAGTGCTTTAGTCATGAGGTAATTTTCAAGAGGGAAAAACAAAAGCAAATTCTGGTAAAAGCATCATAGGCAGCTTTGTGGCCAGCCACCTCTTTCAGAGTAAACAATGAAAAGCACACACTTTTTATGTAGGCTAAACTTTCAAGGAAAACTTAATCTGACACCTAAGGGAAATCACCCTAACATTCCCTGTTATGTATAGAATATGGGCATTGCTTTCACTGTAAAAGCATACTGGCTCTTTCGTGTTAGTGTGTGTATGTGGACTTTCTCATACGGTTGGCTTAAAAAAAATATATATCAGAATCCCTTCCTAAGTGACTTACTTGAGGAAACTAACAAGTTCCAGGGAAAGAGAAGAGCTTAATGAGAGGCACCAGTGGGAGGGCAGTCTCATTTTCCAAAAGACAACTCTGGAGTCTGTATTTCTGCTTTCTAAATGAAATCACATTTGAGCCATAAATGTTTACCACTTAAAGTGTTTCGTTGGGCTGGCTCAAAGTACGGCTTTAAACCAAGGCAAACTCCAACAGCTAGATTCTGCAGGTCTTGAAATATTCCTCGTGCATGTATTTTATCACACAACAACTTTTATACCAACACTGGTAGAACTGCATTCGAAAGAAAAAAAATCTCCCCCAGGAAATCAAGATGACGAAGTGGAATAAGCAAGAACTTTGGAATCAGAATCTGGTCCTGCCCTTACTAGTTTTATGACCTTGAGCAAAATATTTAATTCTTCACATTGTTCGGGGCTTCCCTGGTGGTTCAGTTGGTAAGGAATCTGCCTGCAATGCAGGAGACCCAGATTCGATCCATGTATAAAATGGGAGTGGAGGGCTGTTACAGCACAGCACCCAGAGTAAATGCTCAAGTGAATGCTCAGTAAACGGATTTGGTGGTGGTAGTATCATCTGTCCATGATTCCCTCAGCTGCTGGATCATCGAAAAAGCAAGAGAGTTCCAGAAAAAGTCTACTTTTGCTTTATTGACTACGCCAAAGCCTTTGACTGTGTGGATCACAACAAACTGTGGGAAATTCTTAAAGAGATGGGAATACCAGACCACCTGACCTGCCTCCTGTATGCAAATCAAGAAGCAACAGCTAGAACTGGACATGGAACAACAGACTGGTTCTAAATCAGGAAAGGAGTACGTCAAGGCTGTATATAGTCACCCTGCTTATTTACCATCTATACAGAGTACATCATGCGAAATGCCGGGCCGGAAGAAGCATAAGCTGGAATCAGGATTGCTGGGAGAAATATCAATAACCTCAGATATGCAGATGACACCACTCTTATGGCAGAAAGCAAAAAAGAACTAAAGAGCCTCTTGATGAAAGTGAAAGAGGATAGTGAAAAAGTTGGCTTAAAGCTCAACATTCAGAAAACAAAGATCATGGCATCTGTTCCCATCCCTTCATGGCAAATAGATGTGGAAACAATGGAAACAGGAAGAGACTTTATTTTTTGGGGTTCCAAAATCACTGCAAATAGTGACTGCAGCCATGAAATTAAAAGACACTTGCTCCTTGGAAGAAAAGCTCTGACCAACCTAGACAGCATATTAAAAAGCAGAGACATTACTTTGCCAACAAAGGTCCCTCTAGTCCAAGCTATGGTTTTTCCAGTAGTCATGTATGGATGTGAGAGTTGGACTCTAAAGAAAGCTGAGTGCGAAAGAATTGATGCTTTTGGACGGTGGTGTTGGAGAAGACTCTTGACAGTCCCTTGGACTGCAAGGAGATCCAACCAGTCCCTCCTAAAGGAAATCAGTCCTGAATATTCATTGGAAGGACTGATGCTGAAGCTCCAAAACTTTAGCCATCTGATGGGAAGAACTGACTCATTGGAAAAGACCCTGATGCTGGGAAAGATTGAAGGCGGGAGGAAAAGGAGACAACAGAGAATGAGATGGTTGGATGGCATCACTGACTCGATGGACATGAGTTTGAGTAGGCTCCGGGAGTTGGTGATGGACAGGGAAGCCTGGTGTGCTGCAGTCCATGGGGTCACAAAGAGTCGGACATGACTGAGCAACTGAACTGAGTGATGTTGTGGGTTTGATTCCAGATCAGTACAGTAAAATGAATCACATGAACTTTTTGGTTTCTCAGTACCTATAAAAGTTATGTTTACACCATTCTGTGATTTCTTCAGTGTACAATAGCACTATGTCTTTAAAAAGTACATAATTTAAAAATATTTCATTGCTAAAAGATGCTAACCATCTTCTCAGCCTCCAGTGAGTCGTATTTTTTGCAGTAGTAACCTCAAAGATCACCAAAACAAATATAATAATGAAAAAGTATGAAATATTGGGAGAATTATCAAAACATGACAGAGAGACATGAAGTGAGCTAGTGTTGTTGGAAAAATGGCCTGATAGGCTTGCTTGATGTGAGGTTGACACAAACCTTCAATTTATTTTTTAAAAAATGCAGTATCTGTGAAGTGCAATAAAGAGAAGCACAACAAAATGAGACAAGCCTGTAATCATTCATAGACAAAATTTACTATTTTACTTTTTTGTAAACTTAACATTTTATCACCACTTATTAGCTCTATGACCCTGTACAGTTATTCAGTCCCTGTGTCTTAGTCTTCTCATGAATAAAGTGGAGTGCTATTACCCAAGCAAAATACAGGATGCCAAGGTATTCAAATTGTTCAAAATTATTCAAATTCAAATTTGAATTTCATATAAATAGCAAGTATCCATTGTTTATCTGAGATTCAAATCAAATTGGGCATCTTACATTTTTATTTGCTAAATATAGCAACCCTACCTTAGTATCTATCTCTTAAGACATGTGAAATACTTATCATAGTACCAGGCACATGGTAAGTGCTCAGTAAATATTAGACATTGTTACTACTATTTTTATCATTTTTCAGTGATGAACAATCATTATCATATAATTATTGTCATGAATATATACATATATTCCAAAAGGTAGGTAAGTCTTTTTTTACTTAACCTTTCTTTGGGGTTATTTCTAGCATCTGATTTTTCCTTTCTATAAATAATATTTTATATCTATAGTATCCCACTCTCTTTTAAGAAAATTTCTTAATAATTAATCATCACCGATGGATTCCAATTGCTTTCCAGCATATCTAGGCCAGTTAGCACTGCTACCTGTCAACAGTCAGTATACTACCATTGGGAGGTACAATGCAACAAAAGGTGGCTAATTCAACACGTTTTGAGTGCCTACCTGGTTGTTGTTTCAACTTGAATTTTTTTTGTTGGTAGTGAATGCCTTTTTAAACCAGTTTATGTTTTCTGTTATGTGGATTTTGTGTGCTTATTCTCTACCATGTATAAATATATGTTTTGAGACTCCTAATGTATTTCTTACCAATTTGCATTAGTTGGATGATAAATATTCTGTCAAATTAGCTTATAGAAGCAGTGTATAGTCAGTGTACTCAGGTTGTCTGTCTATACTCAATCCATTCCACTAGACTGCCTTTTAAAATGTTATAAGTCCATCAAGAAATGGAAATTCTTTGTAACATTCTTCCCATGCAAAGTGCCTTTATTTATGTGAGGTATGAAAAAAATTGTTATGTGACTTGAATCTCTTTTTCCTTCCCACTGTTCAATCTCCCCCAGGACTGTAGCCACATGATCTGGTCATTGTTCTAATTAAGTTAAATTAAAAAAAAAAAAAAACATCCATTGAGTGCCTCTTAAGTGCCAGGTGGACTTTCCTGGTGGCTCAGATGGCAAGGAGTCTTCCTGCAATGCAGAAGAGCTGGGTTCTGTCCCTAGGTCTGGAAGAACCCCTGGAGAAGGAAATGGCAACTCCTTCCAGTATTCTTGCCTGGAGAATCCCATGGACAGAGGAGCCTGACGGGGCTGTAGTCCATAGGGTTGCAAAGTGTTGAACATGACTGAGCAACTAACACGAAGTGCCAGGTACTAGGTTGGGTGTCACTGATTCGAAAATACATTAGACATAATTACTGCCCCTGAAAGTGAAGAGGAACTAAAAAGCCTCTTGATGAAAGTGAAAGAGGAGAGTGAAATAGTTGGCTTAAAGCTCAACATTCAGAAAACGAAGATCATGGCATCCGGTCCCACCACTTCATGGGAAATAGATGGGGAAACAGTGGAAACAGTGTCAGACTTTATTTTTCTGGGCTCCAAAATCACTACAGATGGTGACTGCAGCCATGAAATTAAAAGACGCTTACTCATTGGAAGGAAAGTTATGACCAACCTAGATAGCATATTCAAAAGCAGAGACATTACTTTGCCAACAAAGGTTCGTCTAGTCAAGGCTATGGTTTTTCCAGTGGTCATGTATGGATGTGAGAGTTGGACTATAAAGAAAGCTAAGTGCATAAAAATTGATGCTTTTGAACTGTGCTGTTGGAGAAGACTCTTGAGAGTCCCTTGGACTACGAAGAGATCCAACCAGTCCATCCCAAAGGAGATCAGTCCTGGGCGATCATTGGAAGGACTGATGTTGAAGCTGAAACTCCAGTACTTTGGCCACCTCATGCGAAGAGTTGACTCATTGGAAAAGACTCTGATGCTGGGAGGGATTGAGGGATTGGGGGCAAGAGGAGAAGGGGACAACAGAGGATGAGATGGCTGGATGACATCACTGACTCGATGGACATGAGTCTGGGTGGACTCCGGGAGTTGGTGATGGACAGGGAGGCCTGGCGTGCTGTGATTCATGGGGTCGCAAAGAGTTGGACACGACTGAGCAACTGATCTGATCTGATCTGATGGAACTGAGAAGGCAATGGCAACCCACTCCAGTACTCTTGCCTGGAGAATCCCAGGGACGGGGGAGCCTGGCGGGCTGCCGTCTGTGGGGTTGCACAGAGTCAGACAGGACTGAAGTGACTTAGCAGCATGGAACTGAGAAAGCAATAATTACAATTGATAAAGATCACAAGGGAGACATGTACTGGATACAGTGTGGGAAAAGAGAGAAGTAATTATTCAGTGGATCTATAGAGAACTCCTGGAGAAGTTGATTCTTGGGTGGAGCACTTTGCTTGGAATGTGTAGGGGAGAAAGACATTTTAGAAATTTACGAACATTATAGGATGAGAGAGAATGGGTCTTTGGTAATAGTAAGTGAAGCGTGTGTTGGGAATGTTGAGAGTTGAGCCTGCTCTAGTAAACACTAGTTGTCAGATCATGGAAGTCCTTGTTTGCCATTGTCAAAGTCCCACAGAGGACTTGGGCTGGAGTACTCTGCTGCAGGTATCTTGAAGGAAGTACAGTTTAGAGTGATGAGCCCAAAGGATCCCTTCTCAGCAAAGTAGTTTGGAGATTTGAGGATGGGGCAAGTTCTGTGGGTGCACATCTCAAGTCTTCCTAGTTCTCATGGGAAAAAAGCTGGTGGTGATGTTCCTCCTTACTGAGTTAGGGTCCTAACAGATTAGAATCACTGCATGGATGATCACCTATTCAGATCCCCAAATGTGTCACCCTGAAACTCAAGTGTAATTACCTCATCTAGTTGTAAAAACTGCCTTTAGCAAGTGTAGTCATCTGGTTCAAACATCTGGATTTCAGATAAAATTTCAGACTGTGCCAACAGTAACATCTTGCTTCCTTGCCTGTTTATTTAATAATGAAAAAGCAGTGTGTTCAGTTGCATTGCAGTCATTCAGTTTGAGGATATGCACAGTCTGTTTTCTCTGATGTTATAGGGCCGTGAAGGGAGCAAGCATGGCAAGCCTAGTGCCTACCAAGCCATGCTATGGAGATGGTGGTTTATTCTATACACAGGGGCTGCCAAGAGGCCAGTACAGTTCTTTAAATGAAATGAATGCCCTTAGGCAGGTCCAACACTTTTCCACTTTTCGTATCGCCCCACCTCCCCTGTGCCACACACACAAATTGAGTTTGCATTAGCTGCAGCACTGCACACCAACTGAAGAGTTTTAAGCTGAAAACTGAGGTGAGCAGATTTGTCCCCTGATGAGATGACTCTGGAGGCAGGATGAAGGTTGATTGCAGAGATTATGATTAGAAATGCCATTCATTTACTCATCAAACGTTTATTAAACCTCTCCCAAGTACAAAGCTCTATTCGAGGTATTGTACACACCTTGGTACCTTGATACAGTATTGTACATACACTAAGGAATCAAACAGAATATAAAAAGCTTGCCTTATGAAATTTACAGGTTGACTAGAGGAAAATACTATGTAAATAAGCTAATTACAGAGTATGTTAGCTACTGATAGTGCTAAGGAGAAAAATAAAGCATGGAAAGAGCATAGGTGTGGGAACTAAAATAGCATCACTGAGAAACTGATGTATGAGTAAAATCCAGAGATGTGGGAGCAAGATGTGCATGTATCAGGAGGAAGAGCATTCCAGGCAGCAGAATAGCAGGTGGAAAGGTCCTGAGGCAGGTGCATGCTTGGTATGTTTAGGTATTAGCTGGGGGCAGTGGGACTGTGGTAGAGTTGGCAAGGAAGAGGAAAGTTTTAGGTTAGGAAAATATTATGTGCAAATGTAATTGCAGTTTTGGACCATGAATTTTAAATCATTTTACCTAGGCTCAAACACTAATCTTTACTAATCAAAGTAGGAACCATTACAATCAGCATATTTTTGCCAATAATATGTAAGTTTGACCATTCCTGTAGAGTAAAAATCCATGCTTTGAGATTCAACAAACTCTTGGAAAGCATTTTCTGCTTCCTGCTGGTTGTAGGAGTGTTTTCCTGCAAAAAGTTGTTGAGTTGCTTAAAGAAGTGGTAGTCAGTTGGCAAGGGGTCAGGTGAACATAGCGGATGAGGCAAAACTTCGTAGACTAATTCATTCAACCCCTGAAGCATTGGTTGTGTGACATGCAGTTGGGCGTTGTCATGGAGAAGAATCGAGCCCTTCCTGTTGACCAGTGCTGGCTTCAGGCATTGTAGGTGCATCTCATTGATTTGCTGAGCATACATCTCAGATGTAATGATTTTGCTTTGATTCAGAAAGCAAAAAAAGTGGACCAGATGGGCAACAGGCCACCAAACAGTGACCATGAACTTTTTTTGGTGCAAGCTTGGCTTTGGAAAGTGCCTTGGAGCATCTTCTCAGTCCAGCCACTGAGCTGGTCAGTGCTGGTTGTCATATAAAATCCACTTTTCATTGCACGTCACAATTTGATTGAGAAATGGTTTGTTGTTGTTGTGTAGAATAAGAGAAGACGATACTCAAAACGGATGGGTTTTTTTTATCTTTGTACAGCTCATGAGGCATCCACTTATCAAACTTTTTCACCTTTCCAATTTGCTTCAAATGCTGAATGAATTTTACAGTGGTTGACGTTGAGTTCTTGAGCAACTTCTCATGTAGTTGTAAGAGAATCAACTTTGGTGGTCCTCTCAGTTGGTCATTGTCAACTTCTGATGGCCAGCCAGTGTTCCTCATCTTCAAGGGTCTCACCTCCTTTGCAAAACTTCTTGAACCACCACTGCATTATATGTTCATTAGCAGTTCCTAGGCCAAATTTGTTGTTGATGTTTCAAGTTATTTCTGCTGCTTTACGATCCATTTTGAACTCAAGAAAATTGCGCAGATTTGGTTCTTGTCTCCCATCATTTCCCTAGTCTAAAATAAACATAAAATACACAGAAAGTAATAAATTATTAGTAAAAAAAAAAGTAAAGTGAGAAATGCACATTTAAAAATGTGTAATATAACCACATTTATTTAAGAATGTATTCCAATTTCAAATGGCAAATTTCAACAGTACAAAAACTTCAATTACTTTTGCATCAGCCTAATAGTAGTTGAGATCAGAGAAGTGATGTCATGCTGATTGAGGCCCTAGAAGCTACTGCCATTTTTACTCAGAGAAAGATGGGAAGCCATCAGAAAGTTTGAAGCAGAGGAGTAATAATAACTGAGTTAGGAATGGAAAGGATCACTCTCATCAGCATATAGAAAATAGGCTGTTAGAAGGGTGGAATCAGGGAGAGCAGAGATGTGGATGGTGTGAGAGATGATGATAGCTTAGACCAGAGTGTTAGCATTCGAGATGGTAAGAAGTGGCCAGATTCGAGGTAGCTGGAAGGTAGAGAAATAAGTTTGAAGGGAAAATTGGGAGCTCAGTTTTGGATATGTTAGGTTGGAAATGCTTATTAGAGTGTCAAGTAGGGAACAGACTAGGAAGCCAGACTTAAAAGTGTGTGAGAAAGATGACTGTCCTGGAGACACAGATGTGAGAGTTGTAGATTTGGTGGTGATATTTAAAAGGAATCATCTGGGAAGGTGGTGGTGCCTAGAGGTGAGAAGAGGACTGAGTTCTGGAACTCTCCAATATTAAAAGGATGGACAGAAAATGAGGAACCAGCAAAAGAAGTCTAAGAGACCAGAAGATCCAAGCAAGAATATTGACCTGAAAGCCAAGATGAAGAAGAAATTGTGTGAAAGAGGAAAAAGTAAACATCTGTGTCATATGCTACCATTAGGTCAAGTAGAATGAGCGCTGATCACTACCACAGCAGTTAAGTGACGTAGGAGTCATTGGTCATGAAGTTGATTAGCCATTATCATTGAGAGGTGAGAACAAGCCAGACTGGAGTGGCCTTAAGAGAAATTGATGGGAGAGGAATTGGGGGCAATAAAAACAAAACAAACTACTCTTTAAAGTGTTTCTGTAGACAAGAGTAGAAAGAAATGAGTTTGTAATCACTGGTGAGGAAAGTGAGATTAAGGGGTTTTTTTTTTGTTTGTTTTTTCTTTTTAATTTTTTAATTGAAGGGTAGTTGCTTTACAGAATTTTGTGGTTTTCTGTCATACATCAACAAGAATCAGCCATAGCTACACCCATGTAACCTCCCTGCCATCCCTCTCCCCCTCCTATGCTTCAGCCTGTCATAGAGGCCCTGTTTGGGTTCCCTGAGTCATATAGCAAATCCTCGTACCATATGTAAAATAGATAGCCAAAGGGCTTTTGTTTTTATTTAAAGTTAAAAGAGATAACAGCACTTAGGTGAAGGGAATGATCTGGTAGAGAACAAAAATTCATGGTATAGGGTAATGAGGGGAGACTTACTGGAGGGATATCCTTGAGTGGGCATTGGGATATGCTCCTGGAGGTCAAGGAGCAAGTCTAGACACACACACACTGTCAGCATAAAGATGACAGTTAAAGCTGAGAGATTAGATGAGTCTACCAAGGAGTAACTGAAGATAAAAGAAGTCAAACAACTAGTTAGAGGTAAGGGAGGGAGAAGGAACCAACAAACGAGATTGAATAGCAAGTAGGGTGGGAGGAAAATCAGGAGTGTGGTGGCCTAGAAGTGCAGAAAGTATTCCTAGGAGGATGGCATGAGACCTTATGTGAAATGCAGCTGGTGGGTCAGGTATGTTGAAGACCAAGGACTGCTCATTGCATTTAGCAATGTGGTAGTTCACTGGTGACCTTGAACTGAGTGGTTTTGAAGTGGGGATAGGTGAATAGAGTGGGTGAAAGTCTGATTATAGTCTCTTTAAGAGATTATGAGAGGAGAGAAGTTGAAGAAAGAGAACATACCCTGCTTTTTTGTTTCACTGTGAAGGAAAAGGGAGGAGAAAATGATTCAAAAGATGGTTTGTAAAGAAAGAAGAAAATAATTGTTGGTATGCTGGAGAGATGTTAAAAATGATGCAGAGGGTTGAACTGCCTGAGTGATGTGTTTGAGTTGGTGTGTTTTTCAACCAGTTCATTTGTTGTCAAGGAAACAGGGCAGAGTATGTGGTCCCAGGTGAGTAGGTTGGTATGGAATCTTATAGAATTGTCTTCTGTTTGCTCTTCTGTTATCAGTGAAGAAAGAGGCTTCAGGGTTACCATCTGAGAGTGAGAATGGGGTAGAAGATGCTGAAAGTTTGAAAAGAGTGAAAGGTAGAAATAATAGTCCAGGAGGTAGGAGATTGAATGGATTAGGGAAGTAGAGGATGCCTGCCAGACAACATTAAGGACCCTCTTGAAGGTGGTGCTTGTGAATTTAAAATGATATCCATCAGCGTGGATATAAGGTTTTCTCTCACCACGTGCAGCTGTGTCTGTACAGGCATGAGGTGACGGGAGCAGCCTTGTGCTTATGTATGACAATGAAAGTGTGGCAAAAGAATTGACAGTATATAGATAACCTACTGAGTGGGAAAAGATATTTGCAAATGATATGACCAGTAAGGGGTTAATATCCAATATATTGGATTGGCCAAAAAGTTCATTTGGGTTCTTCCAGAAGATGTAACAGAAAACCCCAAATGAACTTTTTAAGCCAGCTCAATATATAAACAGCTTATATAACTCAACGTCAAAAAAACCTGATTAAAAAATGGACAGAAGACCTCAGACATTTTTGCAAAGAGAACGTGCATGCGCAGGGCCACCAGGCACATGAAAAGGTGCTCAACATCACTAGTCATCAGAGAAGTGCATATCAGAACCACAGTGAGGCATCACCTCATGCCTGTCAGAATGGATAGCATCAAAATGGGCATACATGACAAATGTTGATGAGGATGTGGGAAAAAGGAAACCCTCACAAACTGTTGGTGTTGGTGGGAATGTACAATGGTGCAGCCACTGTGGAAAACAGAATGGAGGTTTCTCAAAAAGCTAAATAGAAGAACTACCATATGACTCAACAGTTTCACTTTTGGGTATATATCCAGAAAAGAAAACACTAGTGGGAAAAGATTGCTGTACCCCTGTGTTTATACCAGCATTATTTACAGTAGCTGCTTTCAGGTATGGAAGCAACCTAAGTGTCCATCAGCAGATACATGAATAAAGAATGTGCATATATATACACGGGAATACTACTCAGTCATAAAAAGGAATGAAATGTTACCATTTGCTACAACATGGATGGACCTAGAGGGTGTTATGCTCAGTGAAATTAGTTAATCAGATAAAGACGAATACTCTTTAAGTTATCACTTATGTGTAGTATCTAAAAAATACAGCAAACTAATAAATATAACAAAAAAGAAACAGATGCATAGATATAGAGAACAAACTAGTAGTTACCAGTGGGGAGAGGGTAGGAGAGAAGGGCAATATAGTGGTAGGGGATTTAGAGATACAAACTATTAGTTACAAACCAAGCCACGGGATATATTGTACAATACAGGGGACAAAGTCAATATTTTATAAGGCTATAAATGGAGTATAGTCTTTAAGAACTGTGAATTACTATATTGTATACCTGTAATTTATTTAATGTCCAGGTGTGCAAGGTGGATTTAGAAAAGGCAGAGGAACCAGAGATCAAATTGCCAGCATCCACTGGATCATAGAAAAAGCAAGGGAATTCCAAAAAAATATTTACTTTTGCTTCATTGACAATGCTAAAGCCTTTGTGTGGATCACAACAGACTGTGGGAAATTCTTAAAGAGATGGGAATACCAGACCACCGTACCTGCCTCCTGAGAAGCCTGTGTGCAAGTCAAGAAGCATCAGTTAGAACTGAACATGGAGCAATGAACTGGTTCAAAATTGGGAAAAGAGTACATCAAGGGTATGTATTGTCACCCTGTTTATTTAGCTTATGTGCAGAGTACATCATGTGAAATGCCGGGCTAGATGAAGTACAAGCTGGAATCACAAGATGATACCACGCTAATGGCAGAAAGCAAAGAAGAGCTAAAGAGCCTCTTGCTAAAGTTGAAAGAGGAGAGTTAAAAAGCTGGCTTAAAACTCAACTTCAAAAAAATAAAGATTATGGCATCTGGTCCCATCACTTCATGGCAAATAGATGGGGGGGGGCGGGGAATGGAAACAGAGACAGATTTTATTTTCTTGGGCTCCAAAGTCACTGTGGATTGTGACTGCAGCATGAAATTAAAAGACACTTGCTCCTTGGAAGAAAAGCTATGACCAACCTAAACAGCATATTAAAAAGCAGAGACTATACAAAGGTCCATATAGTCAAAGCTATGGTTTTTCCAGTAGTCATGTAGGGATGTGAGAGTTGGGCCACAAAGAAGGCTAAGTGCCAAAAAACTGATGCTTTCAAACTGTGGTACTGGAGAATACCCTTGAGAGTCCCTTGGACAGCAGGGAAATCAAACCAGTCAATCCTAAAGGAAATCAACCCTGAATATTCATTGGAAAGACTGATGGCTGAAGCTGAAGCTCCAATACTTTGGCCATCTGATGGGAAGAGCTGACTCATTGAAAAAGATTGAGGGCAGGAAGAGAAGGGGGTGACAGGGGATGAGATAGTTGGATGGCATCACTGACTCAATGGACATGAGTTTGAGCAGACTCCCGGAGATGGTGAAGGACAGGGAAGCCTGGCGTGCTGTGGTCCTTGGGGTCTCAAAGAGTCAGACACGACTGAGAGACTGAACAACCATTTTTATAATGTTGTACACTAACTATATTTAAAAAACACGAAAAGACTTGAGGGTATATAAAGTGGAGTCGTTAGAATGATTGAATTTGAGGTTTCATCTAAGTAAGGAAAATACAGTGGACACATGGTGAGTTGGGAATAGTGAAGAGGTGGTAGGGTTAGTGGACTGCAGGTGCTCTGGGGGAGGTGATTACTGGGAATGCAGTGAGGATGGAGCCAGACAGAGATTATAGAAGGTTACAGCTGCTCGATGACTGGGTCTAGGGTGTGATCATGGGAATGAGGCTGTAAGGCAGGGTGGGGGACAAGCGATTGGAGGAAGAAAGGGAAAGAACCAGAGTTTGGGAAGTATTGAACTAACCAAAAATTAAGACAGAAGTAGTGTTGGAGAGAGTGACAGCAGGCCAGGAAGTAACCTGCACGAGGAATGTCTTCGATGAGGATGTGTAGGATGATACAGTGGTGCAGTTGGGTACCTGCAGAATCAAAGCTGGGGGATTTTAAGGAAAACACCAGAAATAGTAGACTCTTAGTATTTATCCAGGCAGAAGTGTTGAAGGGATGTTTTAAGACAGTGGAGTTGGAAAACTGATGATAGATGTAAAAATGTTTTTAATTGGTTTTTTTAAGTTCATTTTTAACTGTATTAGGTCTTTGCTGCTTTGTGCCGGCTTTCTCCAGTTACGGTGAGTGGGAGCTACTCTTCGTTGTGGTTCATAGGCTTCTCGTGTGGTGGCTTCTCTTATAGTGGGGGCATAGACTCTGCAGGCTTCAGTAGCTGCAGCCTGCAGGCTCTAGGGTGTGTGGCCTTCAGAATTTACCACACAGGGTCTCGGGAGTCGTGACCCACGGGGTTTAGTTGCCTGAGGCATGTGAAATCTTCTCAGACCAGCAATTAAACCCGTGTCCCCTGCATTGGCAGGCAGATTCCTATCCACTGTACCACCAAGAAAGTCCAAAAAATATTTGCTTTATTAAACTTTATTTTGTATTGAAATGTGGCCAATTAACAGTGTTGTGATAGTTTTAGGTGAACAGCGAAGGGACTCAGCCATACATATGTATGTACCCATGTCTCCCCTAAACTCCCCTCCAATCCAGGCTGCTATTATAACATTTATATTACAAATATTAAGAGGTAAAATGGTTGGTACACTGATAAGAATTAGAGGAATCCTAATTTCCAAATTTCTGGCATAAGTACCTGGAAGATGGTCATGTGATTTATTAGGTTTACTGTTGGAGGTCCAGCAATTTTTGTGGGAAATAATACAATTATTTTTAAATCCTTGAAGTATAAGAATGTATTGAGATCTGATGCAGATGTCCAGGCAGATCTACCAGTCAACTGGTAGGTCATTGGGAAAAAGTTAGTGGAAATCAAAGAAGGTGAGGAAAGGTTGAATGCTAAGGCCCACTAGAAACTTATTTAAGAGTTTTGGAAAGTGATTCTTAATCCCAGCTGTGCATCAGAATCAATTGGGAAACTTTTGAAAACACAACTGCCCAGTCCCCAAACTGACTAAACCAGAATCTTCTGTAGTAACACCTAAAGTATCTCTGCATGTGAGTCTGGTGTGCAGCCAGGGTTGCACATGACATGCATTTATAGCTTTTATGGATTGAGATTACTTTTTACAGCCCCATTGTCAAAATAATTGCTCCAGCCATCTGTATAAAACCATTATAAAATGTTAGGGAAGGAAATCTAAGCATGAAATGCCTTTACTGATATCATTTATCTTTTTTTTCCTTACCACAATAAGTTATCTCCCAATTATTAGTAAGTACAGCTGCTGTTGATGCAACTGATAATAAATTCTATAGAAAATTTAGCTGTAGGATGTGGCTGTAGCATTCTGGTGCTAACTAAAATCATGCTCTTCTTTATTGCTGCTGCTACTGCTAAGTCACCTCAGTCGTGTCCTACTCTCTGTGACTCCATAGACGGCAGCCCACCAGGCTGCCCCGTCCCTGGGATTCTCCAGGCAAGAACACTGGAGTGGATTGCCATTTCCTTCTCCAGTGCATGAAAGTGAAAAGCGAAAGTGAAGTCACTCAGTCGTGTCCAACTTAGCAGCCCCATGGACTGCAGCCTACCAGACTCCTCCGTCCATGGGATTTTCCAGGCAAGAGTACTGGAGTGGGGTGCCATTGCCTTCTCTGTCTTTATTGCTAGGCATGTAATATGATTATCACTTATTTTTAATTTAGG
Organism: Bos taurus; assembly: GCF_002263795.3. NCBI lineage: Eukaryota > Metazoa > Chordata > Mammalia > Artiodactyla > Bovidae > Bos > Bos taurus. The sequence continues at coordinate 45,464,386 of NC_037342.1, read as the reverse complement.
ATAAGTATACTGTAAATATGGAGAAGGCAATGGCACCCCACTCCAGTACTCATTGCCTTCTCCGTCTTTATTGCTAGGCATGTAATATGATTATCACTTATTTTTAATTTAGGATAAGTATACTGCAAATACGGAGAAGGCAATGGCACTCCACTCCAGTACTCTTGCCTGGAAAATCCCATGGATGGAGAAGCCTGCTAGGCTGCAGTCCACGGGGTCGCTAAGAGTCGGACACAACTAAGCGACTTCACTTTAACTCTTCACTTTCATGCATTGGAGGAGGAAATGGCAACCCACTCCAGTGTTCTTGCCTGGAGAATCCCAGGGACGGGGGAGCCTGGTGGGCTGCCATCTCTGGGGTCGCACAGAGTCGGACACGACTGAAGCGACTTAGCAGCAGCAGCAGCAGCAGCATACTGTAAATAAGGTCTGTAAAAATTCTAATGAGGCTCTGAGCTTAGAGAATGTGTTTGCTTGATTCCTATAGGCTATCAGTTCTTCTTTCCGGTATGTTTACTTCCCATCAGAAAAACCTGGGTAACAAAGAAATAGGCATGAATGACAGTATACATTAGAACCACTTGTGACACTTTACTCAGAAAGTCTCAAGTTAAGCATATTTTCAGTTCTGATGTTTTCGAATAGTATGGATGTCAGTTGATGGCATAGCTGAGCTAGCTCTAAGGACTTCCCAGATTATTTCATAGGGAGTGAGAAAACTCTTGTTTGTTCTTCTCTAATCTGTTCCATTGTGACTGATACTTAGATTTAATGTCACCATAATATCCTGAATTTATAGGTCATCCTTCTTCTGGGGCTTTGGAAATGCTTTGTGTGGATTACTTTAATTTTGATGCAGCTAAAATTCATCATGTTATGGAACCTATTTCAGAGAGAGTCTACAAAGAGAACTAGAAAATCCCCCAAGCGTTTCTTTTTTACTTCCAAATACCATTGGTAGAAGCATCCATTGATCCTAACTCCATGCTGCTGCTTTAGAGGCCATTTGTGTGTGGATTACTGGAGGCTTCTCTGGGAGGAATCTAATCCCCATAGGTTTGGTTTGAGAGGATCCACTCTGCAGCTGATAAAGATTAAAATTGCAGCTCTTTTCCATTACATTGGTTTTTTGATCTTTTAATTTTTGTATTATTTTACACTTCAGTGGCTCAATCACAGCTGTCTTTCCCAGTGTCTCAGTATGTGGGAACTGGGAAGTTAAATTGGACAGATTCACAAAACAAAGGTTTTATAGCATATGCTAGTACAGTAAAAGGTGATGTTTTAAGGTATGGGCAGTCATCAGATTTAATCCAGGGAAGCACATGGAGAGGAGTAGGTATTAAATAGTGCCCTTACAATAATGCGACTTAGAGCACAGTGGAATGTCAGAGAAGGGTCAGAATTGGCTGTTATACTGTTTGATTCTTTTAAAGAAAATTTAAAAAAATTATTGATGTATAGTTGATTAACAATATTGTCTTAGTTTCTGGTGTACAGCAAAGTGATTCAGTTATATATGTGTGTGTGTATGTGTGTACACGTATATATACACACCCACATGGGCTTCCCTGGTGGCTCAGTGGTAAAGAATCCACCTGTGATGCAGGAGACACAGGAGACCCCGGTTTAATCCCTGGGTGAGGAAGATCCCCTCTTGCCTGGAGAATGCCACGGACAGAGGAGCCTGGCCAGCTGCAGTCCATGGGGTTGCAAAGAGTCTGACAGAACTGAAGCAACTGAGCATGCATGCATATATACACATATCCTTTTTCATATTCTTTTCTATTAAGATTTATTACAGGATATTGAATATAGTTCCCTGTGCTATACTGTAGGAACTTGTTTGTTTATTTTATATACACAGTAAGTCCCCTACATACATATGAGTTCTGTTCCAAGAGCATTCATAAGTCCAATTTGTTCCAACAAATTGTTAGCCAGTAAGTCCAACAAAGTTAGCCTAGGTATCCAACTAACACAATCAGAGATAGTACTGTACTGTAACAGGTTTATAATACTTTTCACACAAATAATACATTAAAAAACACAAAAATATTTTTAATGTTATAGTGCCTTGAAAAGTATAGTGGTACAGTACAGTGCTGGCTATACAGGGGCTGGCATAGAGTGGACAAGCAGGAAGAACTGTAGACTGGAGGAAGGAGAGGATGTGAGAGCTGGTAGAGCTGGTAGAGCTGAAGGATCATCAGCAATAGGAGGTGGAGAGCAAGCCGCAGTTGCACTCACACCTGAGGGTGACGGCACAGGTTCTGGTTCCTTGCTGACACCAAATGCATGTTCCCATCTTTGAAAGTTTGCAACTTCAGGGTTCAGCTGTAGCAGTTTGTATCTGCTAATCCCAATTCATCCCCCTTTTCTTTGCTTTTCATGTCTGTGAGTCTGTTTCTGTTTTGTAAATAAGTTCATTTGTATCATATTTTAGATTCCACATGTAAGTTGCATCATATGATATTTGTCTTTCTAACTTGGGAGACCCTGGTAGCTAGCTGGTAAAGAATCCACCTGTAATGCAGGAGACCCTGGTTCGATTCTTGGGTCGGTAAGATCCACTGGAGAAGAAATAGGCTACCCCTTTCAGTATTCTTGGGCTTCCCTGCTGACTCAGCTGGTAAAGAATCTGCCTGCAATGCTGGAGACCTGGGTTCCATCCCGGGGATGGAAGATCCCCTGGAGAAGGGAACGGCTACTCACTCCAGTATTCTGGCTTGTCCATGGGGTCGAAAAGAGCTGGATACAACTGAGCGACTTTCACTTTGACTTACTTAGTGTGCTAATTTCTAGGTCCGTCTATGTTGCTGCAAATGATATTCTGTCTTCTATGGCTGAGTCCCTAGTATTCCATTGTAAATTTAACACATCTTCTTTATCCATTCATCTGTTGACAGGCATTTAGGCTGCTTCCACGTCTTGACTATTGTAAATAGTGCTGCTATGAACATTGGGGTGCATGTATCTTTTTGAATTAGTTTTCTCTGGATATATGCCCAGGAATGGGATTGCTGGATCATGTGGTTAACTCTATTTTTAGTTTTTTGAGGAACCTCCATACTGTTTTCCAAAGTGACTACTGACTTACATTCTCACCAACAGTGTGGGAGGGTTCTCTTTTCTCCACACCCTCTCCAGTGTTTATTATTTGTAAACTGTTTAATGATAATCGTTCTGACCAATGTAAGGTAGTTTCTCATCATAGTTCTGATTTGCATTTCTCTAACAGCGATTTTGAGCATGTTTTCAAGTGCCTGTTGGTGATCTGCCTGTCTTCTTTGGAAAAATGTCTGTTTAGGTTTTCTGTATGTTTTTTGATTTATGTTCTTTGAGTTTTTGATATTGAGTTGTATGAACTCTTAGTATATTTGGGGAATTAAGTCCTTGTTGATTACATCATTTACAAATATTTTCTCCCAGTTAATACATTGTCCTTGTTTTGTTGATGGTTTCCTTTGCTGTGTGAAAACTTGTAAATTTGATTAGATCCTATTTGTTTATTTTTGCTTTTTATTTCTGTTGTCTTGGGAGACTCACCTAAGAAAACATTGCTACAATTAATGTCAGAGAATGTTTTTCCTATGTTCTCGTCTAGGAATTTTATGGTATCATGCCTTATAAGTCTTTAAGTCATTTTGAGTTTACTTTTGTGTATGGTGTGAGGGAGTGTTTTAGCTTCATTATTAAATGTTTGAGAAATTTTTTCATTTAACATTAAAATAACAAGTGCAAAGTATCTGTGGGTTTTATATTGTCTTTGTCGCCTCTTTTTCCAAGGCCTTAAGCTAATTAAACTAGCATTCCTACAGTAAATATACTGGAAATGATGTAGAAGTCATTAAATGTGACTTATTTTAGGCTAATAAATAGTACAATAAACAATGATGGCTTAGTAGGCATAAACTTTTACTTTTAATAAATGAAGAAGGATTTAAATATATAGAAACAAGTTTGTTAAAACTTCAGAGGTTAGAAAAATCAGAATTATAGTGGGAGACCATCATACTTCACTAATAATACGACACATCAAATAGACAAAAAATAGAGGATAGAAGTAATGTAGTTAAAGGTTCGATTTATATGAAATACTTATGGAATTTTCTACTCACCAAGAGAAAAATAACGTTCATGGACCATTTCAAAAAAGTGCTCAATATATGATCAGACTGTACAAAAGGAGCATTAATTCCTAAAGATCAGAATATTATGGGCTATATTTACTGACCATAATGAATAAAACCATCAAGGAATGAGTAACAGGTAGCAACAATTACTCCAAAACCTCAAATACCTGAAAACTGAACTCTTTCAGAAGTCTCTTGAATAAAAAAAAGTCAGAAATGGAAACTGAAATTATAGGCACAAGGAGACAATGGAAATGAAAGCATGTATATAAGAACTGTAGAGTCTAAAAAAGAAAAAAAAAACCCTGCAAAGTCCAGCCAAAGCTGTACATAGATGAAAATTCATAACTTTAACTTGTTATAGTATATAGAGTGATATAAAATAAACTAGGATTATATTTAAGAACCTACAAGTTGGAAAATGAAGTATACCAAAAAATGTAGGAGCAAAGCATTAGTAAAATCAAAAGAAAAAAAATAGTGCTTAGAAAGTGGAAAAAAAACAAAACCAGCTTGTCTAATTTTGTATCACAATTACACTTCAATTTAAAAAACAAAGAAAATGGTGTTAGTAAATAAAATGAAGATAAGTTTCTTTGAATTATAAATAAGTAAATACTTTGCTCTTTTGATCAGGAGAAAATTATGAGAAAATGTGACTATAAAGCAAGAGGAATGAGTAGGGGGTTTAATAAGAGATATAGAAGGGATTAAAAAACATAAGAAAATGTGTTTTTCTTATGCTGATGATGTGGAAATACAAATTGAGTGGAAGGTGTAAACATCTCAGAGCAGGTATAAAAATATATAGAGGAAACTGAAAGGTAATCCAAGAACTATTCCGCACAAAACGTTTTAGGCCCAGCTATTTGTATGCGTTGCTGCTGCTGCCTTATGCGTTAGGTCTATCAAAATATCTAATAATGCATCATCATCTCATTTGTTGGAACTGTAATATTCATTGCAAATTTGTGTCAAATTCTCATTGTAAATTTTTTTTTTTTAATGAGCACAAGAATTCAGTAAAGGTCACCAATATGTATGCTACCTGGAAATAATCATTGTTACTATTTTCTTTTTTTTTTTTTTTTCTATACATCAGTGTCTCTTTTGCTGTCTCGTATACAGGGTTATCGTTACCATCTTTCTAAATTCCATATATATGCGTTAGTATACTGTATTTATGTTTTTCCTTCTGGCTTACTTCACTCTGTATAATAGGCTCCAGTTTCATCCACCTCATTAGAACTGATTCAAATGTATTCTTTTTAATGGCTGAGTAATACTCCATTGTGTATATGTACCACAGCTTTCTTATCCATTCATCTGCTGATGGACATCTAGGTTGCTTCCATGTCCTGGCTATTATAAACAGTGCTGCGATGAACATTGGGGTACACGTGTCTCTTACTATTTTCTTTTTTAACTAGAAGTAGAATTGCTTGATTCAGCCTTGGCACATTAAATATTTTCCAACAAAATCATCAAATTGTCCTCTGGAGAGGTTTTAACAGTTCATATACTTACAAAACTATTCTGTACCAGAGAAGAATACAGAAAGCATTCCAGTTCACTTTGTGAAGTTAGTATCATACTGTTATAAAATCTGGCAAAGACAACAGGAAAAAACTTTTCATACCAGTCTCATTTAAGCACATAAATGCACAAATTATATGTTAAATAGTAAAACTATTATTGCACTAGGAGATTTGTTTTTTCTTTGTTTTTTATAATTTTTTTAAAGTTTTTGACCATGTTTACACAAAATAAGTAACATAAGCTTCATAACTTTTCAATTTGTCTCCAATAATTCTCTCATTTAAAAAAATTATTGAGGTATATTTTAAATACACTATAATTCACCCACTTTAAGTGGTTATTATTTAGTAAATCTTTGAAACTATGTAAGCATCACTATAAATCAGTTTAAGAGCAATCCCATCACCCCAGTGAGATCCCTCATGTCCATTCACTGTTAACCCCAGTTCCAAGAGGCCACTAATCTACTTTCTGTCTCTATAGATTTGCCTTTCCTGGACATTTCATATAAATGGAATCATATAATATACAATCTCCTTTGTAACTGGATCCTTTCAATTAGCATACTGTTTTTGCAGTCCAGCCAAATTGTTTTAAATTTGGGGTTATTATGAATAATGTTTTTAAGAACATTTGGGTGCAAGTTTTTGCATAATACATGTTTTTATTTCTCTTTATACCTACCCTGATAGCTCAGTTGGTAAAGATTCCTCCTGTAATGCAGGAGACCCAGGTTCAATTCCTGGGTCAGAAAGATCTGCTGGAGAAGGGATAGGCTACCCACTCCAGTATTCTTGGGCTTCTCTGGTGTCTCAGCTGATAAAGAATCTGCCTGCAATGCGGGAGACATGGGTTCCATCCCTGGGTTGAGAAGATCCCCTGGAGAAGGGAAAGGCTACCTATTCCAGTATTCTGGCCTGCAGAATTCCATGGACTATATAGTCCATGGGTTTGCAAAGAGTTGGACACTACAAAGCGACTTTCACTTTCACTTTATACCTACAAGTGGAATTACTGGGCCGTAGATGGTGACTGCAGCCATGAAGTTAAAAGACGCTTACTCCTTGGATGGAAAGTTATGACCAACCTAGACAGCACATTGAAAAACAGAGACATTACTTTGCCAACAAAGGTCCGTCTAGTCAAGGCTGTGGTTTTTCCAGTGGTCATGTATGGATGTGAGAGTTGGACTGTGAAGAAGGCTGAGCGCCGAAGAATTGATGCTTTTGAACTGTGGTGTTGGAGAAGACTCTTGAGAGTCCCTTGGACTGCAAGGAGATCCAACCAGTCCATTCTGAAGGAGATCAGTCCTGGGATTTCTTTGGAAGGAATGATGCTCAAGCTGAAACTCCAGTACTTTGGCCACCTCATGTGAAGAGTTGACTCATTGGAAAAGACTCTGATGTTGGGAGGGATTGGGGGCAGGAGGAGAAGGGGACGACAGAGGATGAGATGGCTGGATGGCATCACTGACTTCGATGGACGTGAGTCTGAGTGAACTCCAGGAGTTGGTGATGGACACGGAGGCCTGGCGTGCTGCAATTCATGGGGTCGCAAAGAGTCGGACATGACTGAGTGACTGAACTGAACTGATGGTAACTCTATGTTGAACATTTTGAGAAACTGCCAAACTGTTTTCCAACATGGTTGTACTATTTTACATTCCCACCAGTAGTGTATGAAGATTCCCTATGTGCTCACCAACATTTGTCATTATCTGTCCTTTTTATTACGGTCTTTCTGCAGCTGCTGTCGTTTCAGTCGTGTCCAACTCTGTGCGACCCCATAGACAGCAGCCCACTAGGCTCCTCTGTCCCTGGGATTCTCCAGGCAAGAACACTGGAATAGGTTGCCATTTCCTCCTCAAATGCATGAAAGTGAAAAGTGAAAGTGAAGTCGCTCAGTCGTGTCCGACTCTTAGCGACCCCATGGACTGCAGCCTACCAGGCTCTTCCGTCCATGGGATTTTCCAAGCAAGAGTACTGGAGTGGGGTGCCATTGCCTTCTCCTGTGAAATTGTGTCTCATTCACAATATGTTTTGGAGAAACAAACAGTCATCTCAAGTAATGCCAAAAAAGCATCTGATTCTTAATAATACCTTAGAAAACCAAAAAAGCCACTATCTTCATATGTTAAGGAATGATGATATGATCATATGATGATTATAATGATAGAAAATTACATTACAGCTAGTATTATTAATAATAATGATAAAACATAATAGAACTTAATATCATTTTATAACTCAATAACTCACTTTAACACAGCACCCTTAAGGTAGGTTCTAATATTATCTCCATTTTACAAAGGAGGAATCCAAAGCAAACATATGAAGTGACTGAATGACTCCACACATCTAATATGTCAAGGTGCTGGAATTTGAATCAGGCGTTCTGATTTCAGAGTCCACACTGTTAATCCTTATGCTATCATCTGGAGAGTTTTATCAGCTGGGCCCTCATTGCTGCTTGATGGTTTTTCCCTGGCATTTGACCTCTTCCTTGTCCTTCTCCCATTCATCTAAAGCTCTATTTCTACTCCCAGTTTTCTACAGAAAACTGTCCTTCTCACTTCTCAGAGGAAATAAAGACTATACCAAAAAAAAAAAAAAATTAAACAGAAACTGCACAGTATCTAGTGTATGTTATTTTCTCAGTCGTGTCTGGCTCTTTGTGATCCCGTGGACTGTAATCCCTTATGTTCCTCTGTCCATGTAATTTTCCAAGCAAGAATACTGGAGTGGGTTGCCATTCCCTTCTTCAGGAGATCTTCCCTACCCAGGAATGGAACCCAGGTCACCTGCATTGCAGGCAGATTCTTTACTGTCTGAGCCACTCAGTTCAGTTCAGTCACTCAATTGTATCTGACTCTTTGTGACCCCATGGACTGCAGCATGCCAGGCTTCCCTTTCCATCATCATCTCCTGGAGCTTACTCAAGCTCATGTGCATTGAGTCAATGATGCCATCCAACCAGCTCATCCTCTGTCGTCGCCTTCTCCTCCAGCCTTCAGTCGTTCTCAGCATTAGGGTCTTCAAGAAATGAGTCAGTTCTTCACATCAGGTGGCCAAAGTACTGGAGTTTCAGCTTCAGCATCAGTCCTTCCAATGCATATTTGGACTGATTTCCTCTAGGATGGACTGGTTGGATCTCCTTGCTGTCCAAGAGACTGTCAAGAGTCTTTTCCAGCACCACAGTTCAAAAGCATCAATTCTTCAGCATTCAGCTTTCTTTATAGTCCAACTTTCACATCCATACATGACTACTGGAAAAACCAAAACTTTGACTAGACGGACCTTTGTTGACAAAGTAATGTCTCTGCTTTTTAATATGCTGAGTTTTTAATATGTTCCTTATCTTCCAAGGAGCAGGTATCTTTTAACTTCATGGCTGCAGTCACCATCTGCAGTGATTTTGGAGCCCCCCAAAATAAAGTCTGTCACTATTTCCATTGTTTCCCCATCTATTTGCCATGAAGTGATGGGACCAGACGCCACTAGGGAGGCCCATAATATCTAGGTGGCATTTCACATCAGTAGAGGAGAAAACGGATTATTCAGTAAATGGTGTTGGAATAATTGGTTACTTCTTAGGGAAAAACACTATATTCTTATTCCATTTCCAGACATTTTCCTGTGGTTTAATTTTTACAAAAAATAAAACCATTAAAATTCTAGAGGAAATTTTGCGATAAGCTTTAAAATCAGGATATTCTATGTAGGACAGAAAAGCAGTAACAGTGGCTTAATTAAACATGGATGGTAAATTCTCTTTGGGGAGGAGATCTGTAGACAGGCCACACAGGTCTGGGTGGTTCCACGTAGTCGTAAGGTTCTTTCCATCTTTCTGGGGAGGAGATCTGTAGACAGGCCACACAGGTCTGGGTGGTTCCACGTAGTCGTAAGGTTCTTTCCATCTTTCTGGGGAGGAGATCTGTAGACAGGCCACACAGGTCTGGGCGGCTCCACGTAGTCGTAAGGTTCTTTCCATCTTTCTGGGGAGGAGATCTGTAGACAGGCCACACAGGTCTGGGCGGCTCCACGTAGTCGTAAGGTTCTTTCCATCTTTCTGTTTTACCTCCTTTAGTGTACCTTCTAACTCAAAAGTCACTTCATAGTCTCAGATGGCTACTGAAATTCAAGCACTCACATTTGAGTTCTTGGAAATGACAAAAGACCTTACCTCCCACCTGAGTCTGCGATCTTTTTGGAAATGCCACTCAGCACTTGTGCTCTCATTGATCAGAATTTAGTCAATATGACCAAGATACAAGGAACGTTGAGAAATGTAGTCTTTGACTTGATATATCGTAATATCAATACAATTGAAGTTGTTGTTTTTTTTTTTTTTAGAAGAAGGAAAAAAATAGATATTGGATGGCAGCTACCAGTTTCTGTCATATTTTAGGTAGACTAAGCCTTCCTTAGCATGACCCCAAGGTCAACAACTGCAAAAGGACAAGGTCGATGGATTTTGACAAACACAACAGCAGCTGTTGTTTTTTCCCCTTGTGCAAAAGGTGTTATTAACAAAATGAAAACAAACTACAAAGTAGGACAAAATAATTGCAATAAATGACATATAATTCATATTCTTAATGTGTAAACAAATACAGTATTGGTAAGAAACTTGATTGCCTGTGCCTTTTGGAGAGAAAATAATCAATTCTGTGATTCTTTCTTAAATGTACAGTAATGCATTATGTTGTTGTTCAGTCACTCAGTCGTGTTCAATTCTTTGTGGCCCCATGGACTGCAGCATGCCAGGCTTCCCTGTCCTTCCCCATCTCCCAGAGCTTGCTCAAACTCATATCCGTTATAGATAGTGTTTAATCTTACATTCGTGCTCAGTCTCTAAGTTGTGTCCGACTCTTTGCAACTTCACAGACTGTAGCCCACCAGGCTTCTCTGGCCATGGGATTTTTCAGGCAAGAATAGTGGAGAGGGTTGCCAGTTCCTACTCCAGGAGATTCTTGAACCCAAGTCTCCTGTGTCTCCTGCACTGGCAGGCAGATTCTTAACTGGTGAGACACCCGGGAAGCCCTATGTTTCATCTTACGTATATTTAAAAATTTAAAAATCCACATTGACCTTTTAGCAAGAGGGAGCATTTTCTGTTTTGTGTGTCTTCATTTTAATTCTCTGCTCCTTAAAGGCACATTCTAGGCTCATTTGTTAGATGCTGCCCTGCATTAATACATGTACAGTGATGAGATACTTGATTTAGGACAGATTCAGCTAGATTACCTGAATGCTCAGTTATCGGCCTTGGTGAAAATCATCTGCTTTCAGATTGATAAGAAGATAAAATCAGTGGCCATTCTCAGTTCAGTGCTTCATCAGGAACTGAATTAAAGTGAAATCATTAGCGGTCATTTTTTAAAATACTAATCACAGAATTTCAAATTCTGGGGAAAACTTTGTATGTTTTTAGTGGTTATTATAGACTGGAATGTTTTTAACTGAGTTCAGGACTTGGAAACATTGGGAGGGGACGTTGTTTCTGGCCAGATTACTTAGACAACCATAATTTTTCACAGCTTTCTGTTAATATCTCTTGATTAACAAGCAAGTTGGAGCCAAGTGATTTGGCTGTTTGGTATCCTTGGTAACTACCATTAGATGATAACTTGAATCAGTTAAAATTAATTTCTTGTAAAAATCTGCTTCCATGAGAAAGTATTGACTTTGATATTTAGATGCACAAGAAATATATTTATATTAGGGTCATCAGATATGGAGAATTTTTGTAGATAAAAATCTACAAAGCCTAGTAAAGTCAAAAGGTGGAGAAGATAAGGAAGGCTGCCAGGACTCTGCCCTTAAGGACTACCTGGAGAGGGAGTACTTCCATAAATGAAGGAACCTGAGGCAAAATAGCCATTGTGTGAGCTTTTTTTTTTTTTTTTTTTTTATTATTATCATTTTTTATTTTTTTTTTTTGGTTTTAATTTTATTTTATTTTTAAACTTTACATAATTGTATTAGTTTTGCCAAACATCAAAATGAATCCACCACAGGTATACATGTGTTCCCCATCCTGAACCCTCCTCCCTCCTCCCTCCCCATACCATCCCTCTGGGTCGTCCCAGTGCACCAGCCCCAAGCATCCAGTATCGTGCATCGAACCTGGACTGGCAACTCGTTTCTTACATGATATTTTACATGTTACAATGTCATTCTCCCAAATCTTCCCACCCTCTCCCTCTCCCACAGAGTCCATAAGACTGTTCTATACATCAGTGTCTCTTTTGCTGTCTCATACACAGGGTTATTGTTACCATCTTTCTAAATTCCATATATATGCGTTAGAATACTGTATTTATGTATGTGTGAGCTTTTGTTCAGTAGAGCTATTATTAATAGCCTTCTTTCCCTTCCATTTGGGAATGCTGTCACGACAATGCTATTTTATTGTTATAGAAGTTTGGGAAAAGGTAGGAAACACTTTTTTTCCTAATATAAAATAACAATACATATTTTAGCTCCAAGCCTATTTTTAGTGTCAGTTTAGGAAACATCTCCCTTTGGTCATGATAGGTATCTTCAACTGACGCTTGTAACTGCTACAAACCTCTCGTTTCCGGACGTTAACATTTTAGGGGTGTTACAAGAAGGTGGAAAAGCCAGTGCTGAACTGTGTAACATGGGCTGGGACTGCTGCTTGGTGGAATAATAGCATTTCCATCCTCCCATTTGTAGCCTGTATTAAAGGGTGGGCCAGACCATTGTGCAGAATATATCCTGACTCCCTGCAGGCTGTGCTTTTGCCCAGGGTACTGGAGAGTCCTGATTTCAGTTCCACATAGGATTTTGTCTGCTACTGACTTCATGTATTCTGTTTGCTCTCAGAGGAGCTAAGGATAGAAATTTAAAGGAAAAAAAGCAGAAGTTGAGCTATAACAAGGTAAATCACAGCTTCCTTTATATGATTAGGTGCTTAGAGCCTTTTAGAAATAATCAGATCTACCTGTTCTACAGTTAAGTGGCTCCTGAATGAATGTTTCCAGGAAAAAACATGGACTCTGGGCAGTCCATGTAAGCTGAGTTCAAAGACTGCTTCACCACCTACTAGCTGTATCGTGTAGGGATAGACATATGACTTCTTGGTGTCTCAGTTTTCTTATTTGCAAAATGAGGTAATGATGTTTATAGGGAAACTTTATGGTATATATGAGATCATGGATTTGGGATAGGGCCTGGCACTTGGAGCTCAGTCAGTGCTGGTTCCCTTATTATTCCTCTCAGAAGAGACTTTACTGAGTTTCACAAAAAACCTGCTCATCCTTTATTTTTGCTTACTTTTACTTCTTCCACTAATCTCTCTTCTTGTATTCCACCCATCTTCTGGCACCCTACTTCATTATTATTTTCTGTCCTCTTTCTTCATCCTTTTGATTCATTTTATCCTCCAAACTTGTTATTGGCTGTTTGCTGCTGCTGCTGCTTATAGTGAGAATGTAATGTAATCTAGCTGTTACGTTGTGAAACAGTAATGTACCAAATGCTATGTTTGGTGCTGAAGTTATACTGAAGGAGTATATATGGTCCTTGTAACCAAGGAGATTACCTTCTAGTGGAAGATGTAGACAAGTCCAGTGGGCCCTTGGTATCTTTGGGTTCTGCATCTGCATATTCAACCAACTGAGGATTGAAAATGTTTTTTAAAAAATTCCAGAACTTTCCAAAAAACAAAGCTTGAATTTGTTATGTGCCAGTAACTATTTACATAGCATTTACATTGTATTATTAATTACAAATAAACTAGAGGTGATTTAAAGTATATGGGAGAATGTGCAGAGGTTAAATGCAAATACTGCATTATTTTATATAAGGGACTTGGGCATCCATGGATTTTGATATTCATAGATGGTCCTAGAGAGCCAATCCCTTATGGATACCCAGGGACTACTGTAAACAGGGAATTACAGTTCAGGGAAATCGTGGTGGATTATGGAAGCACATAGGAGGGACACCTAACTCAAACTTGGTAGGAGTGGTGTCAAAAACAGCTTCCCTGGAGAAAAACAAGCTCTGACACGTGATGGAAGTGAGAGTTTAAGCAAAACATTCAAAGGAAGAGTTTTTAATAGAGGAAGCATATGCAAAGGCTCAAATACTTGAAGTGGTATGTGACCTTAGGGAGCCTAAATGAGTTCAGGGTTGGTGGAGTTGAATTTGGGAATTAGATTGGGGGATGTTTATATGATGAGAGATAAAATCAGAAAGGTAAATAGGGGTCTTATCATGAATTTGAATTTTATTCTACTGGTAATAGTCATCTATTTTATGATAGAATCCATAGGATGTGGATTACAATAGGAGAGAGGTATAAAGGAAGTCTGAGGCTTCTGATTTAGGCAGCTTGGTCATACAGAATGCAGAAGGAGCAGGTTGAAGGAATGGGACTGAGTTGGGTTTTAGAGATGCAGGTCTGTGATATGTTGTAGTTGTAAATATGGGTCGGAAATGAAAAAGCAATTTCAGATCTTATTTTGAAATTGTAATGGGTTGCCTTTGTTACTCCCAACTGTTTTCTTGTGTTTTTTTACACGATTCTGGTCCTTCTGCCTGTCCTTACATTTTGGTGCATATTGTTGGGTAATTATGATTCAATTGGCAATGGCATCCCACTCCAATACTCTTGCCTGGAAAATCCCATGGACGGAGGAGCCTGGTAGGCTGCAGTCCGTGGGGTCGCTAGGAGTCGGACACGACTGAGCGACTTCACGTTCACTTTTCACTTTCATGCATTGGAGAAGGAAATGGCAACCCACTCCAGTATTCTTGCCTGGAGAATCCCAGGGACGGGGGAGCCTGGTGGGCTGCCGTCTATGGGGTCGCACAGAGTCGGACACGACTGAAGCGACTTAGCAGCAACAGCAAGAAGGATCAAAGTGTAAGAAGAACATAGTTGAGGTAGATGAGAGAACCCAGTATGCATTTCCTGTGAAGGCAATTAGAATAAAACAGAGAGTGTTCAGTCTCTAGTATCATAGAAATTGTTTACAGGAACTTGGAGGTTGGCTGATTTCCAAGAAGCAGAAGTGCCATTCTGAGAGAGTTCCATGGCTAGAAACCTGTGCTGATTGATGGTGGTCCCAAGGGAAGTGTATGAAGGAGGGCTTGGGGGTGAATGATAAATAAAATCTTATCCTGCCTAAACTCAGTCTCCAAGATGAGAGATGTCTCTAAATCAGCTATTTTCATTTAAGAGACAGTTGTGGGTTTGTTATTTCCAAATTTATCAAAAATATTTGGAGTCTGTTTTTATTTCTGACTTGTATGTCCTCTGAAATAAAGTTCTATGAGAAGTTTACTACCTGCTGGGCTATGTAGAGCTGCATTTGATTAGCAAAGCCTGACTTCTCTTGTTTCCAGCAGCACTGTCTCATTCTGATATTGCAGGATTTGTTGACCAAGTCTATGTTTCTGTAGTTTACACCTGTCATGATTGTATAATCTTTTATCAGATCTCTCTTAACTTCATATTTTCATGATTTTGTTTGGTTGGTTGGTTTCTCCCCACAGAGCTGGGCTCTTGTCTTCATCACTTACTTTGATTTTCACTTTCTTTACCTCTCACATCTCCCCTGATACACAGAACTGGACCTGACTTTGAATTTCTGGGGCTGACGTTCTGTGATGCAAATAGGAGAATGGGGAGTTTTCCCTTAGATGGTGCAGCAGCCACACGTCAGGCCACATAAGTAGTCACACATAAGGCCACCTTCTCAGGAAGCCTAGCGGAAGCTTCCTGACCCCTTCTTCATGGCCAGCCCCCTCAACTGACAGACATCATTTGTTTGCTTATCACTTGTCTCCTGTTACACCTGGTCCTTCATAAAGATCTGAGAGAACTTCTGTAGGTTCTTGCAGTCCATTGGAGTGAGGAATGCTGGGTGATCTAATAGCTCCATCTTGGCCCTGGGAAGTCCAGGTCACAGGCTGGAATTAGTTCCAGGCAAGGCCTCACAAAGCCAGCTGGCAGAGGTGCTAGGCCTATGCTCCAGTTCAGGGTGCGTCCCTTGCCTGGCCAGCTCTGCTCCTGCTGACTTCTTCTGACTTGCTGGGTTCTGGACTTTTCTGGTGTAGATATTCTCTCTGCTACCCATCACAATCTGTCTTCACAGCCACACTTCTCATAGGAAGTCTTATCCTTGCTGGGTTTCCCCCCCATCTTCAAACCACTGTTATCTAATTCCCACATCTGCCACTCCTCTGAGGTTGCTTTAACTGCAGTCATCAATGACCTGCTAATTGTACATCCCAGAGGGCCACATTTCAGCTACTGGAATGCTGCTGCTTTTGAAATGGTGATCATTGCTTTCTCCTCTCTTGAGTTTTGCAACATTGAATCTCATTGTTCTTTTTCTTCTTCATAGGTTTCTATTCTTCTTGTTCAGTTACTAAGTCAGGTCCAACTCTTTGTGACCCCATGGGCTGCAGCACCCCAGACCTCCCTGTCCTTCAGTGTCTCCTGGAGTGCTCAAACTCATGTCCATTAAGTCGGTGATGCCATCCAAGCATCTCATCCTCTGTCACCCCCTTCTGCTCCTGGGTTCAATCTTTTCCAGCATCAGTGTCTTTTCCAGTGAGTTGACTCTTTTCTACTTGCCCCTTAAATGTTGATGTACCTTAACTCGCTTGACTGCTGTTTTTCTTACTTTTTGCCCTTCTCCCCAGTTACTCTCTCTACTCTCAAGATTTGTCAGCCTCCAGTATGCTGATGGTTCCAGACCTATATTCCAGCCCAGATTCTGCTGAGCTTCAGATCTGCATATGTAACTGCCTCCTGAATATCTCCATCTGAATAGACAAAAGTCACTTCACATTCAACATGTCTAAAACTGGAATCATTCCTCTGGCCTTTTCTCTTGATGTTCATTTGCCTGAAATATTCTATACAGTGTCTCAGAAGGCTCACTATCTCTTCAGCAATGAGTTTCTCTGCTCAATCAGCATTTTCTCAGGAAGTCCCCATATGTACCAGTTTTCCCTGGCTTTATTTTTCTTTGGGGGCTTCCCAGGTGCTGCTAGTGGTAAAGAATCTTCCTATCAATGCAGGAGACATAAGAGACATGGGTTCGATCCCTGGGTTGGGATGATTCCTTGGAGAAGGAAATGGCAAGCTACTCCAATATCTTGCCTGGAGAATTCCATGGACAGAGGAGCCTGGTGGGCTACAGTTCATAGGTTTGCAAAGAGTCAGACATGACTGAGCAACTAACACTTTGACTTTGACTTTTATTTTTCTTTGAAGGACATATATCTGAATTTACATGATAGATTAGTGTTCACCTTCCTCCATTAGAATGTAAGCTCTATTTATCTGTCTAGTTCCCTATTATGTTTATAGTACCTGGACCATTTCTGGAACATGGTAGGTGCCCAAATATTGAGTGAATGAATAAATCTTCCTTCAACCCCAGACTGATTTCTATACCTTTTATCTTGATGAGTGCCACCACCCCTATCCTCAGTCCCTTACCTCAGAAACTTGGGTGTAATTCCAGAAACATCTGTCACTATCACCACATCTCTGCCTCCCTTTGTCCAACAGCCACCAATTCCAGCCAGTTTTTTCTCATAACTGTTTCTCATATCTGCCTCCCAACTCCATATCTGTGATTACCACCTTGTTTCAGGCCCTCAAACCTGTCTCTGGGAAAAAGAATTCATTGTACTTTGTTGATGGGAATGTAAAGTAGTACAGCCACCATGGAGAACAGAACGGAGGTTCCTCAAAAAACTAAAAATAGAATTACCATATGATTCAGCTATTCCACTACTGGGCATATATCTGAAGAAAAGAAAAACACTAATTCGAAAAGAGACATGCACCCCTATATTCATAGAAGCATTATTTACAAAAGCCAAGATATGGAAGCAACCCAACTCTTAACAGATGAATGGATAAAGAAGATAGAGTGTATAATGGAATACTACTCAGCCATATAAAAGAATGAAATTTTGCCATTTGCAACAACATGGATGGACCTGGAGGTTTTTATGCTTAGTGAAATTAGTCAGATACAGACAAATGCTCTGTGCTGTCACTTATGTGTGAAATCTAAAGAGCAAACAAATGTGCTCACTTTGGCAGCACATATACTAAAACAAACCCCAAACAAGTGAATGTATGTAGCAAAACAGAAGCAAACTCACAGATACAGAAAACTAGTTAGTGGTTATCAGTGGAGGGGGAGAGGGAAAACAGAGGTAGGTGATTGAGAGGTTCTATGTATAAAATAGAGAAGCAACAAAGATACAAAGCATAGCACCAGAGATTATAGCCATATTTTGTAATATACCAAATACATTTACAAAATATTACATTTTGCAATAACTTTAAATGGCATATAATCTATAAAAATGTAGATTATATTATTTACCTGAAACTAATATAATATTGTATATTAACTATATTTGAATTTAAAAAACCCTCTTTCTAGTGTTACTAGAGCTTCTAATGTGCTTCCTGCCTTTGTTGTTAACCACCCAAACTGAGTCTCCACAGAAGCCAAAATGGTCTTTCTAGTGGTCTTTCAAATCTAGAAAGCGGATTTGACCCTGCTGCTTTCCTTTGTGAAACTCTTAGTATCCCAAGCAGCCAAAGGGTCCTATCCAAGCTCCTTAGTGACCTACGAGAGATGAATGCGGTCACACGGTGTGCCATCCCTTGCTTTACACTCAACAGTTGGTGTGCCGTACAGTTGCTTGCCTCCAGCTTAAACTGTCCTCCAGCCTAGCATGGCTCTTCTCCTGACCCCTCTCTTCCAGTGGATTTAGCTCATCATTCTTATAACACTTGCCTTGGGGTCTCTTTCACCTGGATTCTCTGTACTCTTCTATCACTGTCCCTGTAACTAAAATGTTACCTGTCCTTGCCTCTGCCTTCTTCATTTGGTGGTGAATGCTCTGCAGGAAGAGCTGTGTTTTATCCACCCTTCTATTTCCCTCTTCTAACCAGTGATTGAAGCATAAAAAGCACTTGATAAATGTTTGAGTAGAGGGAAGAATGATTGAATAACTGTCTAGATGGATGTTTCTGGCTGATTTCTGGTCATTGTCATCAAGTTACAGCACAGAATTGCATTTCCAAAACCTAGAGATATTAGTTCCTTGTGTTCTCTGTGCTACAGAACATCCTTCTTACATTTGTCAGAAAGTGGCCCTATCTAGTCTCCTCTCTTGTCCTTTTAAAACCAAAAATCAACTTAATAACAACTGAAAAGAGAGAAGAAAATAAAAAATGACCATTGGAAGAGGTACATCCATTTGTTTCTGGGTCTTAAGAATCTGAAAGGTTTTCTTGAAGAATGGAGGGACATTTTTTTGCAATAGTAAAGTAATTGTATAGTTACTATAATATGTGTTTTGTCAGTCACATGGACAGTATGGTTTAGCAGGTGATTTCTGAAGGATTTAGAGTATGCTTAGTTGAAAGTTATTACTCCTTCCCTCAATACATGCTAGATTTGGGTTTTCAATGTGAAAACAAATATTTCTGTCGTAGAACATTATTATCAACTTGTTGGAATTCACACCCAGAATATTTTGAGTTGAACAGTTCTGACTCAGTAACATATAAATATTCTCTAGGACAGACACTGTGCCAGTGATGCTGTAAACTTGTTAAAAGCTGGGAATGCTGCACATTAATTAAATGGCAGAGAAAAGCCAGTCCCAAACGGAAGTAAGTTTTTGTATCTGCACAATGGTTTAACCCTCTTTTGCTTAGTTCTGAGACTCTGCATCCTCCTGGCTACACACGGACCTAAGGGTTGAAACTGAAGCTGCACCTTACTCCCCCAGTGGAACCGGAGCAACAACACTGGTATCTGGTTTATAGAGGGTGGTTCTTTACCATAAGATTGTATTTGACTTGAATTGGCTGAATGTGGCTGGACTTGTATCCTATAATGCAGGGAAAATTTTAAGTATAATTCATGCAGTCAGATTCCAGATAGTTCAAGAGGAATGAAAAAACATAAAGGATCTTTTAGATTCTCACATTCAAACTCTTAAAAGTGGAAAAGAGAAGGAAGACCACACCCCCCCACCCCCCCGCCCCAGCTTAGAAACTAGTGCTAATGAGCACAAATTTAACTAATACAATTATGTAAAGTTTAAAAATAAAATAAAATTAGAGGAAAAAAAATAAAAAAAAAAAAAAATAAAAAAAATAAAAAAAAAAAGAAAGTGAAAAAAAAAAAAAAAAAATAAAGGGTTATGGGCACACACGTGAGTGGACCAGGCAGATACACATCTGGGAACTTCCGTGGGGCATATGCAATGAAAATATTTTCAGGAATGCTGATGGCAAAAATTAGTTCTTTGGAAACATCCAAAGAATGATCGATAGAAATGTATTACTTCAATTTATGTTCAAACCAAGAAGGAAAACATCTCCCTGCCTGGGGAGAGGGAGTGATAACAGATGCCAGGAGACATCCAGTAGAGGCAGGAGCTATGCCAGAAGATAGAGTTGGGCAGGTAGCCCAGTCCTCACAGTGGAGGATAAGTGGAATCTAGAAATTCAAGGCTTTTGATCTTGGTGTCCATTCCTGGTGAAGTCCTAAGCTAATTTAGCAGATGGTTGGTGAGCACCTAGAAAAGGTGCCCCATAATTGGCTTATTAAAACCAAGTCATGGGAAACTTCCTGTGCTTCTATTATTGGTAGGATCACTCTTGATTTAGCAAGACGTTTCATGAGATTGCTTATGATAACCAGCAAAGTCCTTTTTTTCCCACTGGAAACAAAGAAATCTAGTTGGTGAAAGGGTCAGTGGGGGTGAGGTTCATGTCAACTGAAGAGAGAAGTCAAGGAGGCAGGAAGATACCTCCAAGCTTGATGGAGTAGGTTAGAGTCAGCTTAAAAGAAAGGAGTGGGGAGCTTAGATGTTCACTTTTGAAGCATCTGGTAATACTGCATTTTTCAAACTAAACCGTGATCAATCTGCCTTTAGAGGTAGGTGGTTGTTTGTTGGTGGTGGTGTTATTTAGTTGCTAACTTGTGGGTGTTCCTATCTATCAGGGCTAACTCTCAGGGCTTCCCTGATAGCTCAGTTGGTAAAGAATCCACCTGCAATACAGGAGACCGAGGTTGGATTCCTGGATTGGGAAGATCCGCTGGACAAGGGATAGGTATCAACTCCAATATTCTTGGGCGTCCCTTGTGGCTCAGCTGGTAAAGAATCCGCCTGCAATGCAGGAGACCTGGATTTGATCCCTGGGTTGGGAAGATCCCCTGGAGAAGGGAAAGTAATACTACCCACTCGAGTATTTTGGCCTGGAGAATTCCATAGACTGTTTAGTCCATGGGGTCCCAAAGAGATGGACATGACTGAGCAACTTTCATTCATTTGTGAGTGTTTATTTAGAATGTAGATACCTGAGCCCCACCCAGAATCAGTATCTCGGGAGGCACCCTAGAAATCTATAGCTTTAACAAGCTTCCCTAACAATTATCAGCACATGTATATTTCAGAACTGTTGCTTTAAAGATAAGATTATCTGCTGTAAAGAGTGTTACCTAGTTAGAGAAGTATAGAAATTCTCTAGTTTTATAAACAGTTCAATGTTTTTTATATGATTGTGGCCCAGAAATTTCTGATCTTCCTGTATCTGCCCAGGGTCAAGCCCAACTCTGTTGCCATCTGCTGACAGCCACTTATGCTATAAAAGCAGAACTTAAAAGGCAGATCTTTTGAGCTTAAAATGATAATTTTGCATCAGGTCAATACCTTATGTAAAGAACAGTGAGGCATTTGCAAGAAGCTTAATTCTGTACAGTTTCTTAAGAAAGTTAGTCTCCATGCTGCCTGGATTGAGGACAGCAGCTTACTGCTACCTGTGTGATAACAGTTCTCCAGAGTTAAAAATGTGTGAATAAATATAAATGCACGAGCTTATTATAAATTTTACTGTTACAAAGGATGTGTATTATGTAATTCATAACAAAATATATATTACAGCTTAGTGATTATATTAATATTACAATTGATTCTTATAAAGTGTTTGTCTTGATCTTTGTCAAATTTCTGTATCTATCAAACTTTGGTTGCAATTGACAAATGAGCATAGGTACAACATGCATGGTGGTTGATAGTTTCATTTATGTGAGCAAGTAAGGCAAAAGTGAAGCAACAGTGGCACATGTCATAACTTTACCCATTCGTCAGTAATGTGAGCAGCTTCCTTGTTGAGTTAGATAATAGCTTTTAGAATAGTAGGATTTATCTTCAGTCTTTTGTGCTATTCACGATATAATGGCTACAGACATGACACACTTTTAATCTGTTATTGACAATGTCTCCATCACTTTCTTAAAATGAATTCAACAAAATAACAAATCAAGCCCTGATTTGTGGTATTTGAAATATCTGTGATGTAAATGCTCCCACCATAGCCCTTTTCAGTCTAGCAAGATGGCATCACTGAATGCAGAGTTGGGAAGAGACATGCAGAACCACATCTGGAAATATTAGTTATTTCACCAATACAGATGTGAGATACATTCACATTGAGAGCACAGATAATTGTAAAGTGTAGTCAAATGAGTAGGAAATGGTGGCTTTTGAGTGTTTCTTACCTTTGTTTTCAATATAATTTATAAATTATAAATTTATATAATTTAGTTTTTAAGTAATGGCTGTGTTTAATACCTAGGTCTCATAATACCAAGATTAAAAATTTCTGACTATTTAACAGTTGGCTCTTTCAAGCTGCTATTAGCTGGCTCTTGCCCTCTACTGAATGGGGCCAGGTTTTCTGAGCCAGCAGGTGTGATTGGATGCATCCCTGCTTTTACATGGGAGCACAGATAGAATATTCAGACACATTTTCATATTTGCATAAAATGCAGCTCTTCTAAATTAGAGCATAGCAGAAACATGCTTGACAAACGTGTCGCACTCCTGGGCATAATAGTGAAGAGCATTTCCTTAACAGATGCGGTGAGATCCAATAGAAGAGGTTTCCCCTGGCATGTCTGGGAAACTATTTATGACTCATGTTCTTGCCAACTCCGTGATTTGCATCAGTACATGTAAAGGTACATGTAAAGGTACCTCTCTTGTGTTGCATCCTGCTGATTTCAGCAAAACTGTTTTTTGTTACTTTGACACTCTCCATTCAAGAAGCCCTTTCAAATACAATTATGCTATTATTTCTTACTTTCTCCTTTTTGTCTACATCAGCTTGTAATTAAAATCGGATAGCAGGCTGGCTGTGGCCGCTAGAATAGTTTTTTTTTTTTTATTCATTTGCTCAAAGCCAGGTACAGAATTTATTTGCAGTTTGTAAGTTCTTGGAGCTGGAAGTTTGAGACTATCTGCCACGTTTGACTATACTAGGATTTGAGTCACACTTTTCCGTAAATTCTTGTTAAAGTCAACCATGCTGTGGAGCATTGTATTTTTGACAAAATTTTTGGATTTTCAGGCTGTAAATAATATGCCTTTAATGCACAATCATATTCTTTCTTCCTATTTTCTTGCTGTTATGCTTACAAGCAAATTGTGCATTTCATTCTGTGCTCCAAGAGCATTTCCTGAGGTGTATTTGGATTTCCCACTGTAGGGACCTGGGCTCTATCAATATTTTCTGTACTGACCCTTGTAATTATGGCACAGGGACCTACTTAAACAGAAGTTTGCTTACCTAACGAATATAAAAGCAAGATTACTTCAAGTTGCTGATTGTTCTTTCCTGCTGTGGATATTGGTTATGTAATCTCACAACTCAATTGTTATTTCAGCCATCAGAGATCGTCTACAGGCTCTCAAATATTTCAAGTTAAAAATTTTATGGTGCCCATTGACTCTTAGTTGGAATAAGAAAGCTTCCTTCCTAGTACTGTAATAAACCTATACATTTATAAAATGAAAAAGCAACTTTTTGCATAATATAAAAAGAGTAAAGTGAAACCAATTTCTTGGCTTGCAGGCAGAACCTATACCCATTTCACAGTACTGATGCCATCTCTCTATTTTTCTTTCAAGACAAGTCTATGTGTATGGAAGCTCTCTTAGTGTATGTGCAGCTGATTCTGTAGTTCAGGTTAAGGACAAAGAATGGAAAAACCATGATGGAGGTTCTTCTATAAAATACCCTTTGGCCAGGTAGGTATTAGAGTGAGTTCACAGAGGGAAGCAGATAGGCAGATGGCAGCTAGGCACCCTGGGCTTCACGTGCCGATGGCAAGCAGTGCCTAATTACACTTGCTCCAGGGCGCGCCTCCCAGGGTACTCTGCGCAGGCGCAGACTCAGGCACTCCGTGCTGCCATCTGGGTCCTCCACCCCGGGGTAGCTCCTAGGCAGCACTGTGGGAAACAGAAACCCTCCCAGTGCTTTTGGTGTTTTTTGGCGTCTGTTTCAGTTGATATAGAGCCCCTTCGGCCCTTAACTTTTTAGTCAGAGTTGGGGATGTTTCAGCTTACTAATTTAAAGTATACTTTCTTTATATTTCATTCATCCACATTTTATTTATAATTATAATTGTCCAAGTAATACACACACACACACACAGTGTTTAAAAAAGTGAGTGTTGAAAAGAGAAAGAAAAGTTTGCTTACTTGTGGATCTACTCTCAGAGGCAACCATTTATATTCAGTCTTTTTTAGTTTTAGGTTTCTGAAGGTAGATAATTACCTTCATACTCTAATACACTTGTACTTTAGGGGTTTTTTTATTTGCCAACTTCAGAATATTTGTAAATGAGTTTTCCTATCTCCAGTCTGTGCATTATGTTATTTTGAGTTCTTCTATTGGTTACATTTTATACTCTAAAAATATTTTTTAAATATCCATTTCCTATTGTATCAACATTAGACATTATCTCTGGATCTTCTACTTTATAAAATAAGGATATTGGTTACCTCTTAAGCTTTTATTATACTGATACTAAAATTTTTACATACTATATTATAAATCATTCTTGTTTTGCCTATATGTTAATTTTGAACAATACATATCAACAAACTATGTTTTATGGTACAGTTGAAGCTTTCTTAGCCAATTTCCAGTTACCTAACTGGCCGTTATTATCAGAACTTTAAATTTCTTCTAGAAAACATCAATAAATGCTGAATGCTAATGGATAGTAGGCTATTCACTTCTATTCCTGTTTATTCCTGCTCCCATAAATTAAGCTGAGTATTGACTAAGAAGTAGTTATTTTTGTCCCCAAACTTGTTTATTCTGATTGTACTTACTATTGAGATTATATAATTTAGTTAAATATTATGGGCTTTCCTGGTGCTCAATGGTAAAGAATCTGCTTGCCAGTGCAGGAGACACAGATTCAATCCCTGGGTCGGGAAGATCCCCTGGAGAAGAAAATGGCAACCCGCTCCAGTATTCTTTCCTGGGAAATCCCATGGTCAGAGGAGACTGGTGGGAGTCTCCAAAGAGCCAGACACAACTTAGTGACTAAACAACAGAAGCGTGCTGATGAAGTATGAATACTAAGAGAAACTTGTTTCTTTGAAAACGAAATTGAATGCTTCAAAGACTCAGTAAAGGCAACTTATTTTTGTTAATGGTGCTGAGTTAGGAGTAGAGGAGCATTTGTGGAAGATTAAAAACTGATAAAAATCTAAAAGGATTCTCCTCTCAGATTGCTTTCCAAATGTCTTTAACTTTTTATTCTACTTTAAACAGACTCGAGTTGAAGGCAAACTGCATTATGAGTGTTTTCAATGTAAAAAAGAAAACACAAAACTATAATCAAAGGACTCATTCAGAGAAAATAATTTTGCCCTGTACCAAAGGATTGGTAAGTTAATATTTTAGGTTAAGATAAAATTTTTATGTTAAGATATTTAAGGTATAAGGGGGTGACTTTTCACTTTTCAGTGACTTTCAATTAACTGGTGCCAACCACATTAGCTAAGAGTGTTATTAGCTTCTACTGTTAAGAGTGTGGTGATTAAAAGTAACCTTCAACAACTTGCTTTACCTTTCTGTACGTAGATTTCCTCATCTGTTTAATTGTGATAATCATAGGGTTTTACGAATTAGCACATAAGTGATGCTTATCACAGCATTTGCACGTGCTAGAGACTCAAAGGTGAAGCTATTGTTATTGCTATCACAATATTGTGATTTTGTTAAAATTAGTAACAGCTGAGCCATGAAGTGTGATTGGACCCTCGGGAAAGGAAGCATAGTTTTATATTGTTAATATTTTGCCACTTGAAGTATTCAGTTCCTATATCCAGAGTCTTCAGTTGTATGCTCTCAGTTATTCAAAATCTGATCACATTTTAATAGGTTTGATATTTGACTGTTACTCTCTTTAATGGCATTTTGTTTTTCTTAGACTCTAATATTTTCTATCATAAAATTACTTGGGATATTTTGTAAACAAAGAACAGCATTTTTTGTTGTTGTTGTTTGGTCACTAAGTCGTGTCTGACTTTTTGTGACCTCGTGGACTGTAGCCCACCAGGCTCCTCTGTCCATGGGGTTTCCCAGGCAAGGATATATATTTCTATATTATTGAATATACCCAGTCTCTCAATCATACATTTGATATTGGGAACCTACTTTCTTCTTGTTGGTATTCTTCCTAGGAATTCTGCTTCCATCTAGAAATATTCTCTAAGCTACACAGAGCTGATGTCCTGGGACCCCATATTACTGGCACTGAAAGTATGGGTACACTTTTATTCGTTTCCTTACTTTCTCTTTCTTTGATTCCCCCCTTTTTTTTTTTTTTTTCCCCATTTAGCCAGAGTAATACATAGTCAAGTAAACTTTTCAGAAGATGGACATAGGATGTAAATAACCAGTCCTTGCATTGCTAAAAGTGCTTTTATTTTGCCCTCATTTTTATGGATGATTTGGCTGAGCATACATTCTGTAATGAAAATCATTTTCTGTTGGAATTTTAAAGATACTGTTTCATGGTTTTGCATCATAGAATTGCTTAAAAGGAGTCCGAAGGCAGCCTGCATCTAGGTCTCTATATGGTGTCTCTCTAGCCTTCAGATTTTGAAATTTCACAGCAGTGTGCCTGGGTATATGCCCTTTTTCATTCATCATGCCCAGCATTTCCTGAGATATTTAATCAAAAACCTTATGTCGTTTTACTCTGGGAAATGTTATTTTATCTTTATGAGGATTTCCTCCCCTCTGTTTCCTCCATTTTATATTTTGGGGGAACCTTCTAGATTAATCCTCTGTTTTTCCTAACTTCTCTACTGCTTTTTGTCTCTCCTCTGCATCCAGTTTTGTCTTAGAAGAGAGATGTTTACCACGGAATATTGTAGTATGGATGAATCTTTCGTTCCCTCTTTCCATTTTTCATGCTTTTTCCTCTTTACCAGCATTTTCCACACCCTCCCCCTCATGTCACCATGGCATTTGAACCTCAAGCAACAAGAAGGCAACACAGTATGGTTCTGCCCAGGCCACCCTCTCAGACCATTTTGTTACTCTTCCTCAAGGGACCTAGTCGTGTTAGTCCAACTGGGCTGCTATAAACCACTTATCATAGACCAGGTAGCTTGCAAACAACAGAAATTTATTTCTCATGGTTCTGGAGACTTGGAGTTCAAGATCCAGGAGCAGGCAGATTCAGTGTGTAGGGATGGCCCACTTCCTCATAGAAGGTGTCTTCTCACTGTGTTCTCATGTGAGTGAAGGGAGGAGGGAACACTCCTCGGTCTCTAATAAGGGAACTAGTCCCTTTCATTAGGGCTTCACCTCCTAATACCATCACATTGGGTGGTCTTTGGATTTAACCTATGAATTTTGGTGGGGACACAGTCAGTCTATAGCACCAGCTATCCTTGGACCCTATTTGAGGGGAATTTTGAGGTAAAAGATCAGGTGGGTTTCTCTTTCAATGCCCATATTAATTTAATGTTTCTTTTTATAAATTCATAAGTGGAAGCTTCAGAACTCTGTGACCAACACTGCTCAGAAGAGGTTTCAGCAGAGTCCACTTAGTCCTCAAGATAACACCAAGTAATACTTGGATGTAATTATCCACATCGACTTCTCAGTTCACTGAAGTTGTGGTCTCAGTCCTTAATTGTTCAAAGATCTGAGAAAAAATTGAGTGACTCCCTGTTTTAGAATAGTGTCAGACTCCTCACTCATAACTTTTTTCACCTTGAGGTAATCTATACCCTGATTTTATAACTAACTTGATTAATAGTTGATGACACCTAGTTGTAACTTTTTCTTTCTCATTTTGGGGCAGTGAGAAAGGGGCTCTCTTCTAGTTTCTAACAAATTATGAGAAATTCCTAAGGTGGTATGCAAGTTATAAAGACAAACAGACACCTTACGCCTTCACCCCATTTCCTTGCACAGTTTTTATAAGTTGTTTTTGGAAGTCAAGTTGTTTAAGCTCTGATGTACCATGCCTTCCAGGTGACATATAGCAGTCCCTATGTTTACAGTAGAAGAAAGCATCATAATAGATAGCGTGACTAGACTTAATTCCGCAGGGTTGGCCAAGCATCTTTTGACACAGACTCCCAGAGTCACAGCCTAGGGAATCAGGATGTGACTCTTAGGGCCTTGAAAACCCTGGAAGGAGCCCCAGGCCCTGTGGGGGTGGTACTCCATTTGAAGTACTTGGCAGAAGTACTTGGATTGAAAGGGACCATGCACCCTGCCTAGTTTTGATGTTTAGTGAAGCTTACAGAGTTATATGCATTTGTTAAAAACCTAACTCTTTGTCAGTCTTATCCTGGCTTAGTAATTCTCTTGTATTTTTTATGATGATGATGTCTCATACTCTCTAATATTTTCAAAACTTATTTCTATTTCGTTTATTATTAACCCAAATATCTCCCTGAATATCACCAACTCCTGCATCAACTTTAGCATTTTTAAATGTAGGCTTGCTGTATCAGCAGCCTTTAACTGTCAAGCAGTAGGAAGGGTCCCTGTCAGTTTACTACTTGTGTTTCCCTGTGGGTCTCCCATGGAGGATGTGGAGGAGAGTACTATCCCACATAAAATGAGGCTCTTCCTTTGGCTTTGCTGTCTTTCGGCCGTGCCTCCTGCTTTTGTCATCCTTCTCAGCCATACTTGCTGTTCTTGCCATTTCTCTCCTCCATCACAGTCCCTGTTACCCTTGCCTTGGCTTCCTGCTAATCTATGCTCTGTAGAGCCTAATCTCTGTAGGCTCCTGTCTGATCTAACAGTAGTGATTCACCCTCAATTTATTCCACCCCTTTAAGTGTGAGTACCTTGCCCTCTCGACTTCTGCTGTTTGGAGTCTTCTTTACTCCTGAATCCAGTGCTCACATTTTTGGTCTTCAGGGAAACACTTTTCCTCTCTCCAGCCCTGCTTGTGTAGAGTATGTCTCATGGCAGTGTTGCTTGGGCCCTTGGTGATAAAACTATGCTGATGAATTTATAAAAAAGTGGGACTAGTTCCATGCATCCTCAGAAGAGTGCATTTTCGTCCAAGATCAGAGGACTGATGGATTGTTAGTGGAACATCTGTTTGTAGCCCCTTTCCCTGCTTCAGTCTCCAAAGCATCATGTGGGATGTGTCCCAGACTCTCCTCTCCTCTGTGTTCATGGAGGAGCCTGCCTGTGCTATCTGGTTGTGATCATCTCCTGTTCTTCTCTATGTACTTTTGGGAGGTGAAGGGTCTGTCTTGTGACCCAACTTTCATTAAGATGAGGCAAACTACTCAGTCTGTTATGGAGAGAGAAAGCAGATGACTGGTTACCAGGAGCTGGGGGTGGGGAAAGAAAGGAATGGTAGGTTTTGGTTTAATAGGTGGAGAACTTCAGTATGGGATGATGACAGAGTTCTATAGATGGGTAGTAATAGTGACTGCATAACAATGTGATTGTACTTTTGGCATTGAACTGTACACTTAAAAATGGTGAAAATGTATACAGAATCTAGAAGAAATGGTACTGAAGAATTTATTTACAGGGCAACAGTGGAGAAACAGACATAGAGAATAGACTTATGGACATGGGGAGAGGGGAGGAGAGGGTGAGATGTATGGAAAGAGTAACATGGAAACTCACATTACCATATGTAAAATAGATAGCCAACGGGACTTTCCTGTATGGCTCAGGAAACTCAAACAGGGGCTCGGTATCAACCTAGAGGGGTGGGATGGGGAGGGAGAAGGGAGGGAGGTTCAAAGGGGAGGGGATATATGTAATCCTATGGCTGATTCATGTTGAGGTTTGACAGAAAACAGCAAAATTCTGTAAAGCAATTATCCTTCATAACAAATAAATTAAAAAAAGTAAATAGAGGGTATATACATTTGAAAAAAATGGTGGCAATGATCAATATTATGTAGATTTTACCACAGTAAAAAAAAAAGTGAAAAAAATAAGCCTACCTGGCTTCTAGAGAAGTGAGGATTGCAGAAATGGGAAAAACCATCAGTGTCTGCTTATAGCTGTGTCTCTGTCCATGGCCACTAGGCAGAATTTCTGTGAGTCATAGAGAGGGCTGTCATAAAGAGAATGCTTCTGAGAAGAATTGGTATTCCTTGTATCTTCCTGTTAGAGTTAAGAATAATTTGTATTGAAGTCTAAGGGTTCTTTCTTTATTTGTCAATACTGTTTAGAACAATTACTACATTTCTTGGTCATATGCCAGTATTATTCATCATTCTGATGATGAATAAATGGCAGTTTCTATGCATGACTACTGATGAAAATCAGTGATTTAAAAGAAACCATCTTCATTTCAGCCGCATGAAATATTCGCTAAAAGGAAATTGACTTAAAAAAATAATTTTTAGAAAATTGACAGTTAAATGCAGAGACACGAGAGCCCAGGCTTTTTATCAATTGTCAATAGTCTAAGCTTGATCATGGTTTTAGCACAGGCAGATCAATGACCATGGGGGTACATTAGGATTTTGAGTATAAAAGTCCAAGCTAGTAAGAGGTTATATGTTGGAAAAGAGTCTGTGTCTTTAACCATGGGCTAAGGTTCAAGCCAGACAGAAGAGAAAGAAATAAAAATAGGGAACAGTATGCTCCAAGAATCCACTTTCTGCTCTGACTTCAAGTAGCCATGTGACTTGGAACTGTTTCTTAGGAGAGATATTTCTAGGGTTAATGTTGGCCATAGAAAAGCAAGACTATATGGAGACATCATCTGGCTGAAAGAGTCTCCTGAAAATTTAGTTTCTTTGGCACACTCTGAATAGATCACTCTACTCCCAATTACATAAAATCTTCATAAAGGCAGCTCAGTATTATGTGTTGTAAAGTTAACTTAATAAATGATGGCTGTCTCCAGAGCCCATGCTCTTCCAAGTACACAGCACTACCTCTGTGGAGTCTTAAATGTCAGAGAAGCATAAAATATATTATTATCAGTCATGATGAAAAGGTAATCCTAATGCTCATTCTGTATACTTAAACACATGGTTTATTTGGCATTTTCTTTTCCTGAAGTACATTTTTAGTGGATATAAAAAGGGAAGTGATACATAGCTTAGAATTTTATCAAACACTGAATGCCTTCTGTATGTTAGATATCATGCTAGGTTGTAGAAGATACTTTGGATATAAAAGCTCTCTAATAACTTTAAGAATATGAGATCTGGAAGAGTTTTTACATTTCATCACCTCTCATTTTATGTATTAGGAAACTTAGGCCCAGATACAAGGTCAGGTTCCCAGAGATTATGCAGGAAGGTTACACAGGTTAAGACAAGAGGTAGCACTTGGAACAGAAAACAAGTCATTAATACAGAGAATCAGTCTGAGTCCCAGTGGAAACATGCAGCATGGTCAAGTTAAGAAATTTGAGAAAAGCTTAATACAGAGACTTTTTCCAGAGGTGTAGTCAGGATTCAGGGAAACAGTGAGGGATAGTACATTACTTCAGGCTAATAATAGTAGGGAGCCATTGCTACCCATAGGCCTCAGAGAACCCAGAAAAGAGCTGTGGATTTCAGTAGAGGAACACGTCAACATGGTAACCCAGCAGGAAGAAAGCTGGGGAGGGAAATACTGTGACTACTCTCCCTCCACTCTCTAATTTCCCACGAGGGCCTCCTATTGGCTGAATTCAGCAGACCCCCCTTGACGAACTCCCTCTAGGTCAGCCTCCATGGCCCAGAGCAGGGTGGAAAGGGAAGGAGAGTGGGTTTGGAGTGGTGAATGGAAGGTGCACGACACAGAGTTCCTGTTAGAAGATAGTATGTGTCAGGTGTCCACATGTTAGGACATAAGTTAACCAGACGTTGGAAAAAAGTCTTTGACTCTCTTTTAAAGGGCATCACATATAAGCACTACATTATTTGAGTACAGGATTTTTAAACTTTTTTATTTGAAAGGGAAAAGATTGTTTTAGAGTCATAGAATTCTAATAACAGAAATGCCTAGAACTCAACTGCCTAAAGATACAGAAAATGCATTGACCCGTTTCCTCTAACAGTTCACCAGGACTCACTGGGACTCTTGTCCTTCTTCTAGGGATTACTGGGAGACTCTTGGGGAATGTCTCACATGTGTTTAAAAACAAGTCAACACCCAGACTCCAGGTGATTTCCTCATATATCCTGTCTCTTGCTGAACTATTGTGCTATAAAAAGAATAACACCCATGGAACTCCCTTCATGCTAATGGAAGCCTGGCAGTTCTGTTTCCTTACCTGTATAGACATAGCATGTGCCCAGGGCTGCTATCAGCCAGGACATATGTGTAAAGATCAAGGCCCTGTCCTACAGGTGTCTGGCTGTGCCTGAGGAAGAACCAGGAGAGAGAGTCTGTCTTATTCTGGGGTCCAGCCGCAGTAACAGACTTCCCAGTAAAGGTACTGTAAATGCACCATGCCCCATGCAGGCAGACAGGTACCCCATAGAAGGGAGACGTAGGGCTGCCTCACGCTAGTTAAGTAACCCACTTCCCCACTGAGTGGAGCAGGAAGAGGCAGGAGAAGTGACCAGGAGCATTTGGGGAAAAGTCACTCCTCAGGGGAGCCAGGAAAGGGAAGAAGCATTCATACCACATACTGCTTTATGAGATTTTTTTCTAAAAATGCTGGTTCACAAAGGTGGTTGTCAGCAACCTTTTGATCTTGTTCCATAGGGTAGACAATAGATTTAAAAACTAATTGGATCAAAGCAAGACCAGATCTAGCTTGGGAAATGACTCTGAATAACAGAGTTTGGAAAGAGGTCCTGTTGGGGGTGTAATTCTTAGGCCAGTGCAGCAGTGCTAGGCTAGAAAAGAATTTTAAGTAACACTACTTGAAAGCACTGTGACAAGCTCTTAATACATATAGAAGTGTATGTACCTAATTTTCAAAAGAGCCAGGCAGGGAGGAATTTCCACCCCAGCTTCCCCCCACCCCACCCCCCCATTTTAGAAGTGAGAAATGGCTTCTAAAGAGAAGTTGCAGGCAGCCCAGAGTCTCATAGAAAGTTATAGAGCTAGACACCAGACCTCCGAGGTGCCCACTCTCATCCTATCCAGTGCTAACTGGACCTAGACTCCAGTTTCCCGCAGGCACACCGGGCAAGGTTACTAACCTCTTGGGCCTCTACTTGATCGCCACATGTTCTTAAGATTTGTTTCGTGATGTTCTTTTCAGGCAAAAAGTCCCCATTATATAAAACCCTACACATCAGATTTTTTGTTATTTCTTAAGAATCTTAGCACATCTGAATGTTTTATTTACTCTGCACAGACCAGAATCCCATGATACAGAAAACTGTAGATTTTGGAAGCACTTCAATTGAAGCTACAGTGGGTGGTAAAATATTTTCTTACATGGACTTTTTTTTTCAATTAAATAATACCTATAGAAAATGAAGAGAGAATGGAAACCCAGCAGCAAACCTGAGGATAGTTCCCAAGCCTTCCTGTTACACAGACAACAGAGGCCCAGGCTCAACAGGGGTGGGAGCTCAGGGATTTTGGACGCAAGAGCCAAAACGCAGCTCTTAGTGTTTGCAGCTCCAATCACCATGTAGCCTGAGCAGCCTCTGCCCCATCTGACCAAGGCAGAGGGGTGATGGCAGTGTGAGGAGGTGCCGGTCACACTGATGAGGCTGCACTTTGTAAATAGAAGGTGCAACAGAACGTGTTCTCTCAATGCTAATTTTAGGCTGACTGCTTCCTTAACACTGGCAGAATCACCTGGACAGCCTTCTGAGGAAAGGGTGGAGGGTTTGTATATTCAGACCACTCTAGGTGGTAGTCCTCTCATATATTACCTGCTGGACCAGTGCCGGCTTCATCTGCACCCTAGTCACAGAACTGACCTTCCTACATACTTGCCGCAGTCCCAGCTGATGATTGTTCCAATAGCTAATCAAAGGGGCGTGAAGGGGCATGCCCCTCAGCTGGTTTCCCCGGTAACTGATAAGCTGACCTGATGTAATTTCCTCCTGTAACTGGTAACCTAGTCCCCAGAGCAAAGTCTGCCACCGTCCTGCTATGTCTGCTGCACATGGTAATGAATTGCTCCAGGATCTTGCTTCAGACATGTAAGCTCTCCCTACCTGTTAAACCATCAATGTTTCTGTTGCTGACTCTAGATTTTCCCTTCGGTCCTAAAGCTGGGCAAGTAATGGTCTTGTAGGCCTATTGGGTAGAGAGGCCTTTTAGGCCTGCAGGGTGAAGGCCTTGTAGGCCTGTGGGGTGCAGCCCAACAGGGCCAGAGACCCAGTCCTTTTAAATATGTTCCTCTCTTTATGTCAGTTACAGTAGAATCCAGTTATGCCACTTGGCAGTTACCATGTCCTAATTCGATGGACTTCTTAGAGTTGAGGCCTTGGAGTGATCTGTTTACCTGGCTCAGTACCTTAATAATGGTATGGTCCCTGCAGACCCAAGTTAATACCCCTTAATAATCCTTGCAGTTTGCACTGAATACATGATAAGTCACTTCAGTTGTGTCTGACTTTTTATGACCCTATGGACTGTAGCCCTCCAGGCTCCTCTGTCCGTGGGATTCTCCTGGCAAGAGTATTAGAGTGAGTTGCCATGCCCTACTCCTGGGGATATTCCCGACCCAGGGCAGTTTGCATTAGGAGGCAATGTTTTTCCATGAGCTAAGACAACCTCATGTCAGCTGCAAGAATGAAAACCAGGAATGGCCCTAAAACATAGCTTCCAGGTAGAGAGCAACAATTGACTTCTGGTCACTAATAGGAATTATTACAATGGCTTTAGCTCTAGAGAAACATTGCTGTGAGCTCAAGGTCATTTGGCAAGTCCACAAGAACCACAGGATATAAGGACTTTGCCCAGCAGACCCTTTATGACAGATGAGGAAGACGATACAGGAGCAATGACTTACCCAGGGTCACAAAATATAAATGGTGGCAAAGCTGGCCTGAGAGGCCTTGGAACATGCCAGTCTTTCCCAGGGCCTCCGTGTACAATTGGGCAAGTTATGCCCTATGCAGCTTGGAGGCCATATGCAGAAGCCCTGGCTTTCCCTTCCTCCTGGTGAAGTCTTGACCACATGCCAAGTGACCTGGGTTCTGCCTTTGTGTAAGAGAAGAGGTTATAAGTAGGACTTGGCTCACTCCCGTTTTATGGGAAGCCTTCTCTGAACTCTAGATTGGGTTATATATCCCTCACTTCTGGTTTTCAGTAGCACTCTTGAGTTGTAAACAGCATTACTGCAAGGACTAGTGATTCCTTGAGGGCAAGGTCTAGTCTTATTTACTTTGTGTCCATGGTATGGTCCTTAGCAAATATCAGGTGCTCAATAGAAGCTCTTTCTCTTGTTCTCCATAATTCAGCTCAGTAAGCACCATCTGGGGCTAAATATTTGCTTATTGGTGGCCCATTTCATAAAGCTGTGGGAAGCCTTGCTATTCATTAACCATGGTGACCACTTCTTGGCAGTAAGAATAAGTCTAGATGTGGAGTGGGTGAATCCTGAAATGCCTCATGAAAAAAACAGTAACTTACATTTATTGACTGCCAGTACCTTTCTAAACAACTCTAAGGGATAAATAGTATTATTGTCCTAACGCTGCTGTGAGAAAACAGAATACCAAGAGATTTATGTCGCACAACTGATGTTGGGCTGCAGACCTTGGCTGTGTGTTTCTAGAACTTGTGTTTCTACTAGTGTGCTTTGGTGCCTTATAGTGTATTAAAGAGCAAGGTTCTGCGAGATTATGTATTTCCAAGACAACTTAGGTTCAAGTATTTAAACACTAAAGCATTTAATTGTAGCTTAACATCTATTATGTACTTTTTATCCGAGATAAAGATTACCACTCAGAATCCTCTGGGCTGTTGACGTATTGGGGGGACTAAGTTCCCCTTCACTGAGTAACATCAGACTTCTGTGATTTTTGAATGTAATAATTTTATTTTTATTATTATTACCTTTAAAATTGCACAGTAATACATGTTCATTGCATTAAGTTTAAAAAAATACAGAAAATAATGTATTCAAATAAAGTCCTTATGGTCACATGGAAGGGATTGTTGATGAGGGAATTCTGATACTGTTCTGGATGACTTCTAAGGTTTATTCTAGTACAGTGTTTCCACATTGATTTGGTTTCCTGAAACACCTAACATCTCATCATCAGAGCTGTCTGGTCTTGGCTGTTTCCTCCATCTGATTACATTATCACTTTCCCTACAAGCTACCATGTGATAGCTTCAAGTTCTCCATGGCCCAATTGTCTAACTGAATTTCCCAGTTTTGTCTTTATTAGGCCCCCAAGACATAGCTGTTTTAGGCAAGCGTCTTGTGTTCTGAACCATATATACAGGGTTTACTTGGTCTTGTTTACTCAGTGTTATCTCGAGACTGTTGGCATCAGGTTAATCTGAGATTTGAGATGCTTGTTAAAAATGGAGATTAAAGGAATCTCACCCAAGACCTGCTAAATAAGAATGTCTAAGACTGAAGTCAGAAATCAACATTTTCTCCAACCAAAAGGTGTTTTGTTTTTTGTTTTGTGTTAGGAATTTGTCAATGGAGAAGGCAATGGCACCCCACTCCAGTACTCTTGCCTGGAAAATCCCATGGACGGAGGAGCCTGCTAGGCTGCAGTCCGTGGGGTCACGAAGAGTCGGACACGACTGAGTGACTTCACTTTCACTTTTCACTTTCATGCATTGGAGAAGGAAATGGCAACCCACTCCAGTGTTCTTGCCTGGAGAATCCCAGGAACAGGGGAGCCTGGTGGGCTGCTGTCTCTGGGGTTGCACAGAGTTGGACATGACTGAAGCGACTTAGCAGCAGGAGTTTGTCAAACATATTCAAAAGTAGAGAGAATAATATAATAAGCCACATGTACTCATTACTTAGTTTCAAGAATTATTAACGTGTGGCCAATCTTGATTTATCTGTAATTTGAAGTAAATTCCAGACATGATATCATTTGAATGTTTACATATCTGTCTATACAACATAACCACAATACAATTATCATA
The DNA here is from genome assembly GCF_002263795.3 of Bos taurus. Lineage (NCBI taxonomy): Eukaryota > Metazoa > Chordata > Mammalia > Artiodactyla > Bovidae > Bos > Bos taurus. The sequence continues at coordinate 45,427,322 of NC_037342.1, read as the reverse complement.
TCTAAAAGTAATTAATAATAACCTCTAATGTCATTACATTTCTAGTGCAGATTTTCATTGTCTCAAGTATTTCTTAATTGTATAGTTTTCTAGATGCTGAATCATATCATTGGTTATATTTCTTCTTTTCTGTGATACATGGGATGTTGGGAGCCAATTCTGTAGCCACCTCTGGCAACTTTACAAAACCTCATGTATGCATTCTGGCTATTTACTTCCCCCTGACTTCATCTTCATTTTACTTTTATTTTTCTTTGGCCCTGATTTCCTTGGAAAGTTTCTCCTACCATGCTGCATTATATTTTTTAAGCTGTCTCAAATCCTTTTGCAGAAAGGTAAATCATATGTTAGTGACTGTATCAGTGATCTTGAGCTACCTGCTTTACTTCATTTTGCACTATTCTTTTAAACCAGTTCCTGTCATCCCAGGTTCTGACCATGAGTTTCCTCTCCCTTTTTATGTCCCATCCACCTCAGTCTCCATGCTCAGCACCTTTTTTTCCAGCTCTGATCTTTTTTATTTCCCTCCTCAATTGTGGTTCAAGGTTTCCTCTGCCTGCCCTGGAAACACCTTGACTGACTCGGAGCATCTTCACTGGCTCTTCTGTGCTGTCACCCTAAGTGACTAGACACAGACATCAAGTCTTCAGTTTCCAATATAATCCCTTTGAAAATTCCAGTCTTCTGGGACAACACAAGGTTGAGAGAACAGTTAAAGTTGGGAGCTCAGGACAAGAAGACTGGGTGGATATCAAAAATGTCATCTATTTTCCTGTTTTGCCCTGAGCTACACTGTTGTCGTAAGAAGTAGATACGGGGCCAGACTGACATTCAAGGGACTAGGGCAGTAGTTCCCATAATCTCCAGTGCCTTATTTATGCAGGACAGAGTTCTCAAAGCTCTGAGAAGACACAAACAGATGGAACAATATACCATGTTCGTGGATTGGAAGAATCAGTATTGTCAAAATAACTATACTACCCAAGGCAATCTACAGATTCATTGCAATCCTTATCAAGTTACCAATGGCATTTTTCACAGAATTAGAACAAAAAGATCTTAGAATTTGTATGGAGACACAAAAGACTCTGAATAGCCAAAGCAATCCTGAGATATAAAAAGGGAGCTTGAGGAATCAGGCTCCCTGACTTTGAATTATTGTACAAAGCTGCTGCTGCTGCTACTGCTACTGCTAAGTGGCTTCAGTTGTGTCCGACTCTGTGCGACCCCACAGACGGCAGCCCACTAGGCTCCTCTGTCCCTGGGATTCTCCAGGCAAGAATACTGGAGTGGGTTGCCATTTCCTTCTCCAATGCATGAAAGTGAAAAGTGAAAGTGAAGTTGCTCAGTCGTGTCCGACTCCTAGAGACCCCATGGACTGCAGCCTACCAGGCACCTCTGTCCGTGGGATTTTCCAGGCAAGAGTACTGGAGTGGGGTGCCATTGCCTTCTCCATACTACAAAGCTACAGACATCAAAACAGTATGATACTGGTACAAAAATAGAAATATAGATCAATGGAATAGGATAGAAAGCCCAGAAATAAGCTCATGCACTTATGGTCAATTAATCTATGATTAAGGAGGCAAAACTACACAGTGTTGGAAAGACAGTCTCTTCAACAAATGATGCTGGGACAGTTGAATGGCTACATATAAAAAAATGAAACTAGATCATTCTTTAGCATCATACACAAAAATAAGCTCAAAAAGGATTAAAGACCTAAATGTGGGACCAGTCACTATAAAACTCAGAGAAAAACAGAACACCCTCTGACATAAATGACAGTAATATCTTTTTTGATCTGTCTTCCATAATAATGGAAATAAAAACAAAAGTAAACAAATTGGACCTACCTAAACTCAAATTCTTTAGCACAGCAAAGGAAATAATAAAAACGTAAAGACAACCCACAGATTGGGAGAAAATATTTGCAAATAATGTGATCAACAAGGGATTAGTCTCGAGAATTTACAAACAGCTCATGATGCAAACATCAAAACAACCCAATCAACAAATAGGCAGAAGACCTAAACAGACATTTTTTCCAAAGAAGACATAGATGGCCAAGAGACAGATGAGAAGGTGTTTGCAAATAAAACTACAGTGAGGTATCACCTCACATCAGCCAGATGGCTATCATCAAAAAATCCACAAACAACAAATGCTGGAGACGGTATGGAGAGAAGGGAACCCTGCCCCTACACTGTTTGTGGGAATGTAAATTGGTACCACTGCTGTGGAGAACAGTACCAAGGTTCCTTAAAGGACTGAAAATAGAGCTACCATATGACCCTGCAACCCCACTCCTGGGCATATATCCAGAGAAAAACATGATCTGAAAGAATACATGCACCCCAGTGCTCATTGCAGCCCTGTTTACGATAGCCAAGACATGGAAGCACCCTAAATGTCCATTGACAGAGGAGTGGATAAAGAAGATTGAGGACATATATACAATGGAATACTACTCAGTTATTAAAAAGAATGAAATAATGCCATTTGCAGCAACATGGGTGGACCTAGAGATTATCATACTGAGTAAAGTACGTCAGAGAAGGAGAAATATTGTATGACATCCCTTGTATGTGTGACCTAAAATTATATAAATGAATGTACTTACAAAACGAACAGAGACTCTCCAACTTAGAGAACGAACTTTTGGTTACCAGAGGGACGGATGAGGGGAAGGGATAGCTAGAGAGTTTGATGTGGACTTGTACAAACTGCTTTGTTTAAAATGGAAACCAGCAAGGACCTCCTGTGTAGCGCATAGAACTCTGCTCAGTGTTATGTAGCAGCCTGGGCGGGAGGGGAGTTTGAGGCAGAATGGATGCATGTACACCTGTGGCTGAGTCCCTGTGCTGTTGACCTGAAACTTACAACATTGTTCATCAGCTATACCCCAATACAAAATACAAAGTTCAAAGCTCTCACAACTCTGAAGCAATTAACAAAATAAGGACAGTGTAATAACTTTATTCATAAAGCTCAATATAGTATTTTAAGGGAATGTCATTTGTTTCTGGGGTTAAAACATCCCTTCTTGTATGAAATGAGCATGAGAGTAAAGAGTTGTAAGTTTAAAATAGGTATTAGCAAGGTGAAAAGTTGATAGCCTGTGTCAGTCTTCTGATATTTCGTTCATGAATCTAAAAGCCTGAACAAAGATGAGCAGACAAGGGTAAAAATGGCTTTTACGGGTTTGACTTGGAGGGGAAAATGTGCTGGGGAAGCTGAGATGATCATTTTTGTAATGATTTTCATGATATTCACTGCTTTGTTCTTCATAAACTAAGGAGCAGGGTTACATAAAGACTGTCTTTCAGAAATGTTTGGAGATTACAAACCCAAGTTCACCTGAATGTGCTGCCACATGTACTTCATGTACTACAACAGCTTAAAAAATGTTTTTCACTTTTTTCTCAGTAATATTTACTCTTTATAAAAAGTTAACATGGGAGTGAAAGTCTCCTCTAATTTCATCCCAACAGAAATGGTTTGCTCTATCTCCATGTGGTTTTTAATGTAGAAATAATTTTAGCATAATTTTGCCTAAGTTTTATGAACCTTTGGTTACCCTCTTTTGAATTTATTTGTTTTGGCAATGGTGTTATTTTTTTCTAAGAAGATTGTCTTATTTTCTTCTCCATTTCATTTTAGTAGTCTGCCCTTGCTTTATAGAGGAAATACGTCACGGAATTTTAAGTGAATGTAGTTACCATTCCTTTGCTCTTTTAAGTGGATTTTTTTCCTTTACAGTTCTGTTAAACTTTTTTTGCCTCAAAACCAGCAATTAGTTTTAATACACTTTTTACTGTTTTCTTTGATTATCACTAATTCTTGTGATATCTAGTATCTAAGTATATGTCTTATCTAGAAAGCTCTTCTCTTCTTGGGTTATCAATTCTAACGTAAAATTTTGTTTGTTTGGAGAATTCCATAGATTTTATGCAGGAAGGGATGCATGAATCACATATTTTCTGAGTCACTCATGGCTGAAAATGCCTTTCCTCTTGTGATAATGTGGCTGGCTATGGAGTTCTAGGGCTACAATCTCATAGTTAGACCAGGTGAGATCTTAGGGGAGTCTGATTCTGGTTACTGCTGCAGCCATACTTCTCTCTCTTGGCCATAGTTTTAAACATCTCACTGAATATACGAGTTCATTTGTCTCTCACATTGATTTCTTTTATGTCAGGTGTCATTTATTCTGATGGCTCAGCTGGGTTAGCCTCTTTCAAGTTGCTGATTTTGTCCTATGACTCTGTTGCTGTCATCAGTTTACATGTTCTTCCCATCCTTTCACAGTTCAGCAGGGCAACTACTGTTCCTTTCCACATGATGTGTAGGTGCTCAAGCCATGTGTTCTTTGGGCAATAATATTTGTCATTCTAGAACAAGTCTTCAGGCTAGCAGGGATCCCTTTGAATCATAGGTGTCCAGCTGGGATGTCTGCTGGGTCTAGGGGTGTCCTGGTTCCTTGTGTCCAGGGTCCAGGGATGTTGCTGCAGTACTTTGTGTCCTATAGCGAGGGCTAGTGGCCTGCAGAAGAGGGTTCTGATGGTCAGGCCTGATGGCAGGACACCCGCTCTGCCTCTTCCCTGAAGGGGTGTTTTTCAGCAGCTCTGGGTACAGACTGATGCACAGTCACCCCAGCCAGCAGCACCTCTGAGGATCTGGATCCCAGCTGCGTTACCTGCCATGTGCCTCATTTCATCCTGGATCACCAGCTGGTTATTCTCTTGACTCTTGGACAGAAGGGCCAATTACACTTCTCTATTTTTCAGAAAAATTATCTTTAATAACTTTTTGATGGTACTATTTACTTTTTTCAATTTTTATTATAGAATATACGTCAGTGCCAAAGAATATATATGTGTGTGTGTATGTGTGTGTAATACATGTAGTTTAAAAATCAATAATAAAACAAATGGCCATGTACCTACCACCTTACTTAACCAATAACTCCTTTGAAAAAGCTATTTTGTGGTTCTAAATGAATTCTCCCTCTTTCTTTCCTCAGGCTGGGGCTCAGAGGTGGATGGTATGTGTGGCCTTAGTGAGGCTGAAGCAGCTTTCTAGTACTTCTTTCTGAAAAAAGAGAGAAAAGTACAAGTAGAGTGTGTAAAGAGTACCCTGAGCTGTTTGCTATCAAGAAGTCCTGATGACTGCACTTAGTGGTTGGTGTGGCTGTGTAAGTCACTGTTGGTTTCTCCTGGTGCTCTCTGACCCCTTGCTCACCTATAGGGCACCTTTGTGCAAGTGAGGAAAAGCCCCTCTTGCTGTTTGCCAGTTATTTTCTGTAGTACCTGGGATGCACAGACGTCTGTCAACAACTGTGAATGTGACTAGTGGCTCCTGGAGCTTATGGGCCACACAGCCTTAACTCACAGGAGACCTGGAGGTGACCACAGGGCTCTCTGGTGGGCTGCCTCAAATGTACAGTGAATGTGTGCCCTTTAAATGCCTGGGATTCAGTCCTAAGAGGGACAGACAAAACCCCTGCTTTCATGGATCTCCCATTACTGGACTTGGGAGAAAGGTGGTTTGGGGGTACATGAACTGAGAGTCAGCTAACAAGTTGAAACAGTTCTTGAGCTGGGTCAGGCCCTATGGTGACTAGCAGAAATAGATCTAGGATTTACTCTATTTAGCATGTTGTCAATGCCAAGTAAACCCTGAGAGGCCATATTGTACCAAGCGGATGAGTTCAGAGCTCAAGTAGGATTCTGAGTGGAGGGTGACCATAGGCCTAGACAATCCTGGGTAAAGTGTCTTATCAATGTGATTATTGATTTCACCTCTTTTCCCTCTTAAAAATATCTTAGTTTTGGACAGTATATGATCACATTTATTAGTCAACTTTTTGCTGTAGGGACAGACACATTGAAAATCTTGGTGACTTAAATAAAACATGAACTGTTTAAGTTTTGCTCATGGATCTATGGATCGTTTTGCTGTCCTGCCCAGTCTGTGCATCAGGTTTAAATTTGCTCTTCATTCTGGACGCTGGGCCTGCACCACAAGTCTTCCATTGTGGCACCTAGGCTGAAATAGCAGCCGCCTTCTCATGGCAGAAGATGGGAGCCCAATAGTCCTCTGCTCCAAGGTGGCGTGGGCCATATCTACACATACTTTATTGACCAGAGTAAGGCATGTGGTCAAGACCAACGTCAAGGGTTTGAGATTTATGATCCATCGTTGGAGGGGGCACTGTGGTGTGGAAAGGTGGATATTTGGTAAATGATAATATATAATCATCATATCACACTTGTAACCTTTCTGCCTTCCAGTGTATCCAGCCTCTGCCGTCCTCCTAGTGGTGTATGTGTCAGGCTGGTGCTGAATTGATTAACATGATGCAGAGAAGGGGTTTTGCCTCTGTTTGGATTACAGAATGTATTAAGGGGTTTCACTGTGTTGTACAGATTGTTTTATTTTTAAATTTCATTGGAGGGGGTAGAGGTTGATCTTTGCTGTGGCAGCCTGATTCACTGGGAAGGGTTTCCTCCTTCCCGGCACTCCCAGCACTACCACCTATCATAGAAGTTTTCACCACCAAATTTTCCATCCTGCTGTGTGAGCTGTTAGAACCAAGTAGACCTTATAGCCAAACCACGTTCTCTCCCTCCTCATGTCGGGGCGCCATGATTTGTGATTTCTAGTGCCCTTTACTTTGCCCCCCTCGACTCTCTTCCCTGTCCCCCATCCCTGCCTTTTTTGCTCTGCACCTGAGATTTTTAATTTCTATTTTTCCCTCAGCATTTCTTCATTGTTGTTTTTTTGTTGTTCAGTCGCTCAGTTGTATCTGACTCTTTGCAACCCTGTGACTTCAGCATGCCAAGCTTCCCTGTCCTTCACTGGCTTGTGTTAAATGTTCAGCCCTGATTGGTTTTTCATTTAAAACAAACCCCAGAAATGCCTCAGTGTTAGACTGTCCTTGTTTTCCATAGTTATATAGTTTGCTTATCCTGTTTCAGTGATATTTGAAGAGAAATGGGATAAGCAAAGATTTTGAGCTCAATTACCAATGTTGAAACTGGAGCCCCTGTGTTTCCAAACAGAGATATGATGTTGTTTCGCCACAAGGGCAAAGATTGATTGGGAGGCATAAAGGAGATACATCAGATCCATCACTAGCCCTGGCAGCTGGCTTTCTGTCAAGGGCAATTTTTCATGAAGAAATTGTCTTATCGTTTCATAAGAATGATCGAGTACCTTAAGAATCATGTTGAAAAGCGCACAGACAGCAGGTGGTCAGCGTGATTCCTTAGGGAAGTGACTTGCAGGATGGGTTCACATGCATGCCTCAGCTGTCTCATGTCATGGATTGTTGGCGTGCTGTGGATCGTTGACATTGTGACTGTTAGGTAACTGATTCTCAATTTCCCCTTCACTAGAATAGGAGTCTGTGAAGGTTGGAGTGTGTCTGGCATGTTCTCCATTGTGTCTCCAAAGCCTGCCACAATCCCTGGCATGCAATGGACATCCAGAAAGCTTTGGCTGAAGCAATGCAAATATTAATGATGGACAGTAAAGGCAGAACCTGGGACGAATCCTTGGGGCCTCAGACTGTAATGGAGCCCAGTAAGGGCACGTAGGGGTGTCCTTTAAGGAAGGAGTTTATAGTACCACGGTGCCAGGAATGAGTTCAGGCTGATGCCTCAGCCTCTCCCTGGCTCCACTGTAGGGTGGGGTGGAAGCCTGGATGGGCTTTGTTCCGAGAGTTGGGTGCACACACGCTAGACATGCACTGCCACGGACCCTGGCTGAGGCCGTGGGGCCATGCTCCGTGCAGCAGATGTTGTTGTTGCCCCACACAACCTCTCTCCCTTGGCACTTGAGCATCTGCCTACTGACCTCCTAGGCCAGCCCTGCATTATTTGAAATGTGGAAATTTTCTGGCCACAGAAACTTACTTTCCTACCCACATAGCAGATGCCCCTTGAGAGCTGCCCTCAAATCAATTACTGAAGGGGATTGATGCTATAAGCAACCCAGGCCCTGGGGTGTGGACCCTTTGCAGCAGTTTAATCTCTGTTCCTCCACTGTGGTAGCTGGCTTGACAAAGTCCCCTCCCCCTACTGGCTGCTTTCTTACCCCCCTGAATTACTTCCCTCTTCTAACTGGGTCACTTCCCTGTTCCCCTACCTATGTTTTCTTCACCTTCTAAATAAACCTCTTGCCCTTGACCACTTGTCTCAGCTCTGCTGCTGGGGAAACCCAAACTGTGACTGTTGCCCACTGGTCCTGGGCACCTGACCACCAGGTGGTGGGTATTCTTGAGGCTCGAGAGGCCTTGAGCTGCAAAATGCTTAGACCCTTAAAAGCTCATATCAAAAAGAGGGAAAACCACTCTAATTTTCTCTTGTTTTAAAAAAGATGTTACTTAAACGACTCCCAAATTACACTGCTCTCTGAGATGACAGAGGAATTTTTAATGATAGTTGAAACCACTCTATTCCCAGAATATCAGTGATTTTTATTGCTGAGGGGACAGGGTCTCAGTTGCCTTGGGGCATTCCTGGTCCCCTGAATACACCCTGCCTCTTGCTATCTCAGGCTGTTGTTTCTAAACATGCCTGCATGTTACACCCTCTGTGCTTGTGTCTGAGTCCTCGTTGTCCCTGCCTCCGAATCAGCAGGGACGTTCAGCGTGCATCCCAGGTGATTCAGCAGCATCCCAGGCCTGGCCTTCCGCCGTCACTCCTGAGGGGTGCGTGAATGAGAGGGTCATTCTGCCCACACCATGCAGTAGGGGGGCACGGGAGGAGCAATCCCACTGACCTTTGATCTTTGCTTCTTTGCAGATATCTCAGTGAGCCTGCTGACCCTTGTAGTCACTGCCTGTGGCCTCGCTCTCTTTGGTGTGTCTCTCTTCGTGTCTTGGAAACTCTGCTGGGTTCCATGGCGAGAACGAGGCCTGTTCTCTAGTAGCAAAGACAACAACCAGGAGCCTCTTAACTACACGGACACAGAGACCAACGAGCAGGAGAACAGTGAGGGCTTCCTAGACCCTCCCACCCCTTGTCCAGACTCCTCCATGAAGATCAGTCACACCTCCCCAGACATTCCCCTCTCAACCCAGACGGGGGACCAAGACAACTGTGCCCATGGCATCCGCGTGCAACGCCAAGTCACAGAGCCAACCTCATCAGCTCGGTCAGTACTGCCCCCTTCCTTTCTGGATGCAAGGCAAGCACTGTCCTGCTTCCTTCTCATGGCAGCAATGGCATTGATTTAGCCAAGGAGCCTGTAACCTTTCACATGTCCCTTTGGTATCAGAGACACGAATGTGGAAAAACTTGTTGCTTCGTATACTCCAGTCAGGTTCCTGAGCACTGCTTAATCTCTCCTTAGTTCATAATAACAGTATTTAACATTGCTAAGACTTTCCATATCAAAGACTGTCCAAGAACTTTATGTGTATTATTTTATCATTGCTCACAACTTTGTGTGAAACAGATCCTATTATCATTTTCATCTCACAGAAGAAGAAACTTAAGGAAATTAAGAAACAAAGTCATAAATTGGTAAGCACCCAGGTCAGGGTTTGAACCCTTGTTCAAACACCACCAGAGCCCAAGTTTTTACCCTCTCTTCCATGCTACTCTTGTGGTGCTATGAAATTGATTCCCTGTGCCTCTAGCCTAGCCCAGCTGTCACACACAGGGTCTCCATAGAGTCCTACATGGTGGCTGGAGATCTTTGCCCATCGCCAGGCTTTTCAAGGACTACAGAGTGCCTAGGCCTAGTGTCACTGTCTTTCCATGGGCCAAATCTTTGTGCTTTTGCACTGTAGAGAAGTAATACAGTGCAGTGACAAAAAGCAAGGGCTCTTCGGTCCAGTGAACTAGCTTTACCTGCACGTGTGCTATTGGACAGATTAACCTTCATCTGTTTCTGTTTCCTCTTGTGTGAGAGGAACGGTGATAGGTGGTTTTGAGAATGAGACGATGACGTGCGCATCACAGGCCTGCACCTAGTGGCTGCTCCACACCGTGAGCTGCGGTTTTGTTTTTGGTGATGCTGTCATTATCATCATCATCACCGAGACCTGCCTCTACCAGGACTCTGATGCATAAAGGTAGCTTTGAGGCTAAGCAGCCAATTCTGAATCACTGTATATAAAAATTCACTCTCAATAAGGCTTCAGGAAAAGAGACTAAGAAAGCAACTTTCTTTAAAATGAAAATATTTGCTTGAGTGATAGCTGGAGGAATAGTATGTGCTGTTATTTGAAAAGTACAAGCCCAGTTTGCAGTTATTTTTTTTTTTAATCTTTTTTATTTGTCCTCTAGAAGCAGAAATAAGATTTTACCCTTTTTATGTTAATCAAGTTTATCCTAGAGGCTCTGCTCATTCACATTAAGTGGGATGCAATATGACAGTCTGTAATTTAATTTTTTCCAAAACCTATTTTAGCATCATTTCCAATTCTGAATCAAGAACTTTATCTAAAATATTCCTCTGTGAGGAAATGGATGGTTGTTTGCCATTTGGTTTAGAAGAAATCTTCAGATTTTATCATTAGGGCTTCTCTTCAGATTTAAGACTTAAACATAACTAGAGCTCTGTCTGATGCTGCTGTGGAGTTTGTGCATTGGTGCAGAGTCATAATAAAATCCTCTCAGTGCTTCAGTAAGTAGGCCCTTCAGATGGAGTCTCCACTGAAATTGTCTCCTGTTTGGTTTTACTCTGCATGTTAATTTTTCTGATCTGGGTTCCATCAATATGGTGTAACAGTACTGTGTTTATATTAGATGAAAGGTCTGAGGACTCTGCCATAATTCTAGAGAATTGATAGCAATCATATCACTATAATTGTTAGTGTTTATTCTAGAAAATATGTATGTAACCTGCATCTCAAAAAATAGATTTTATTTAAAACTAAAAACTGTAGATATCTTTACCACTGACCTATAGAAACTGGGTAGAAGGAAAACAAAAATAAAGAGAAAGGGAAAGAATTATCCGTGCATTTACCTTTTGATGTATTTTAGTTTTGAAGTCATGCAATTAATTCTGTCTTCTGATGTCTAAAGTTGTTTAGTAACATTTGAGTCCCATATGACAACTAAACTCTTTCCAGCTGTATTTGACCTAATACTGATAATTTGCATCATTTCGCATTTCAGACATTCTTATCTAAATTACTGCTGACCTGATTCTGTGGGTTATGTCTGGAAATACGTATCTTTGACTCATGGTCTTACCATAATGAGAAGGATATGGTCTTATAATTCTTCAGAGTTGTGCTATAAACACACACACACACAAAGCCTTTTTACTGACAAAGTGGGGGAAATGAATGAAATTTCCTTGATACTCCAGAACATTTTTAACATCCTTTTTTTTTTTTTTTTTTTAATTTTATTTTATTTTTAAACTTTACATAATTGTATTAGTTTTGCCAAACATCAAAATGAATCCACCACAGGTATACATGTGTTCCCCATCCTGAACCCTCCTCCCTCCTCCCTCCCCATACCATCCCTCTGGGTCGTCCCAGTGCACTAGCCGCAAGCATCCAGTATCGTGCATCGAACCTGGACTGGCAACTCGTTTCTTACATGATATTTTACATGTTACAATGTCATTCTCCCAAATCTTCCCACCCTCTCCCTCTCCCACAGAGTCCATAAGACTGTTCTATACATCAGTGTCTCTTTTGCTGTCTCGTACACAGGGTTATTGTTACCATCTTTCTAAATTCCATATATATGCGTTAGAATACTGTATTTATGTTTTTCCTTCTGGCTTACTTCACTCTGTATAATAGGCTCCAGTTTCATCCACCTCATTAGAACTGATTCAAATGTATTCTTTTGAATGGCTGAGTAATACATCCTTTTTAAGTAGCATTTTTCATACCATATTTGCGGCAGGTGGGAAAGTTACTCTTGCTGAGATGGCTCTAAACAATCTGCGTTGCTAGTTATTATTTCTACTCCCTTCTTTCTCATTATGATCTTTACTTTCTCACTGCTGTCTCTTTCTTACTGCTTCCCTCCTGCTGCTGTTACCGTTTTCCCAACGTTCCCTGGGCACACACTCAGCCTGGACTCCCAGTTAAGGCCTCCCCACTTGTCACAGAGACTGGCACAGCTTCTGCCATGGCATTTGCTTTGGAAATCCTGCTGTCACCTGGCCCCTTCAGCTTAGATATGTATGGCTCCCACCACTGCCTTTGGGAACGTCCTAACAATGAGTTTTGCTGCATCTTCTAAGAATATTTCTGGTAAGGATGACTTTCTTTTGTTCTTCCAAGATCAGGCATGTTTGCCTTCTGTTTCTGATTAGCTCAGTTACTGTTAGACCCTCCAAAACTCCTGCTAATTCCTTTCAATTTAGATGAAATCCCTTTTGTATAATGACCTAATATCCTGGGAATGTGGATTTTTTTTTTTTTTTTTAGAACTTTTCAGTACCAGAACATTTTAAAGATCTCTACTCCAAATATATGAAAGTCCCTGAGTCCTCAAAATAGAAGGATCCTTGAAAAACCATCTAACCCATTTCCTGATTCATGACCCAACATGAAAGGCCAATCTGTTTTAAGTCTTCTCAAATTTATTTTATAACACTTGGTTTTATAAAAATTTCAATTTCCACACCACAAACTTCTTATCAGGTCTGTTAAGGCCCTGTGTCATACTGTCATAGTCTCTTGCTACCAGCTATAGGCCTCACCTCCAGCCAGGGCCACCATGTGGCACAACTCCAGAGGAGGCCACTAGCCTGGACTCAGAGACCCTACCCGAAAAAGCTCATCACATTCCATCTCCATCTACACCAGCTTCGCTCTTGCTTTCTTCAGTATACCTGCCATTTCCTGCCCTGGGACCTTCATAAATGCTATTCCATCAGCATGGAGTGCTTCTCTCCATGTCATGCTCCTTTGCAGCCTTAATGTTCCATCTTAGATGTCATCTCCTCAGAAAAGTTTACTTGAATGAATGAAAGTTGCTCAGTTATGTCCAACTCTTTACAACTCCATGGTCCGTGCATGAAATTCGCCAGGCAAGAATACTGGAGTGGGTTGTCATTCCCTTCTCCAGGGGATCTTCCTGACCCAGAGATCAAACCCAAGTCTTCTGCATTGCAGGCAGATTCTTTACCATCTGAGCTACAGGGAGTTCCCTGACCACCTGTCTGAAGTATGTAGTCTTTCCTCCACTCCTTCCCACTCTTTATTCTTCTACAAGTTGCCTTACTTTCACTTCCTCACAGGATTAAAATCTATTTCTAACTATACAATTGTTTGTTTATTATCTATATCCCACTCTAGACTATGAATTCTGTGCGTTCAAAGACCAGATCTGCTTTGCATCTCCTTATGTAGGTCAGGAAGCAACAATTAGAACTGGACATGGAACAACAGACTGGTTCCAAATCAGGAAAGAAGTACATCAAGGCTGTACATTGTCACCCTGCTTATTTAACTTATATTCAGAGTACATCATGAGTAACGCTGGGCTGGATGAAGCACAAGCTGGAATCAAGATTGCCAGGAGAAATATCAATAACCTTGGATATGCAGATGACACCACCCTTATGGCAGAAAATGAAGAAGAACTAAAGAGCCTCTTGATGAAAGAGGAGAGTGAAAAAGTTGGTTTAAAACTCAACATTCAGAAAACTAAGATCATGGCATCTGGTCCCATCACTTCATGGCAAATAGATGGGAAACAATGGAAACAATGACAGACTTTTTTTTTCTGGGCTCCAAAATCACTGCATATGGTGATTGCAGCCATGAAATTAAAAGATGTTTGCTCCTTGGAAGGAAAGTTATGACCAACCTAGATAGCATATTAAAAAGCAGACATTACTTCATCAACTAAAGTCTGTCTAGTCAAAGCTGTGGTTTTTCTAGTAGTCACGTATGGATGTGAGTTGGACTATAAAGAAGGCTGAGCGCTGAAGAAATCATGCTTTTGAACTGTGGTGTTGGAGAAGACTCTTAGTCCCTTGGACAGCAGGGAGATCCAACCAGTCCATCCTCAAGGAGATCAGTCCTGGGTGTTCATTGGAAGGACTGATGTTGAAGCTGAAACTCCAATACTTTGGCCACCTGATGCGAAGAACTGACTCATTTGAAGAGACCCTGATGCTGGGAAATACTGAAGTCGGGAGGAGAAGGGGATGACAGAGGATGAGATCGTTGGTAGGATGGCATCACCGACTCAATGGACATGAGTTTGAGTAAACTCGGGGAGTTGGTGATGGACAGGGAGGCCTGGCGTGCTGCAGTCCATGTCACAAAGAGTTGGACACAACTGAGCGACTTAAGTGATGTATCTAACACCTAGTGCAGCCTCTCACACATAGTGGAATTTTTCATGAATGACTGACAAAATGCATTCATCAATATCAGGCCATTTTTCTTGTGTTCTGATGACGAAAGTGACAAAGCACTGAAAGTATAAACTGAGTGGAGCCTGTAATGATACGAAACCAATGGAAGGTGACTTGTCCCAGGTCTCACGTTCATTCAGAGCCTTACTTTCGAATTAAGTAAATTCAAAAAGTAAGTTCAGAGACTTTTGAACTTGCCTCTCTGATCTAAGTAATCTGTAGAGTCACAGAAATAACTCTGGCAGAATTGAAAGAAGGCGACAATTTGAGTCCTCTAAATGTCATTACTGGCCACAACTCCAGTAAGCGGTACGTTAGGATTAAATGTTCTAATTACTCCAGGAGTAGCACAGGTTTATTAAGCTATATATATTTTTTTATATGTTGAGAACATTGATTAGATGTAAACATTTCAAACGTAATGTTTTGAATTAGTCTTTTAGTTATGTCTTCAGATTTTAATAAACTGCCATCTTCAAAAATAAAAGTTGCATAGACCTCTCTCAACTTCCATGAGACCCTGAAACGAGATATAAATGTGTGTTTTCTCTACTGGAATAATTATCAGGAACTGTTATGTCCATGGCATTTATATATTTAGACACGTGAACACTTCAGAGAAACTGTTGGTGGACATAGGCTCATTTTAGAAACAGAATAAAATATTTGAAGGTGACACCAAGGTTTCGTGCCTTTTTATCTTGGCTGAGGGTGGGGGGAGCAAGACAGGCTTCATGTCTGCAGCAGCATTTGAGCCCACTCCTCCTCCCACCGAGGCCCGATACCTGCATCTCCATCATCTCGCTCACGCGATAAGCCTCTGAACCCCGTTTGCTCCTGCCTTTGTAGTCAGTTAACTGTGTCTGTCTGTCTACTACTCCCCCTTCTTCTGTGTCCATTTGTGATTCAGAACAACCCAACCCTGCCCTCTCCTTCACAAGGGAAGATTCCAGGAAGGCCAGTTTCCTGTTTCCAAAGTATCTTGATTTGAACTTTGTAAAGAAACCCATGATGGTTCTGAAGTCACTATTTGCTTCTTTCTTTCCTGTCTTTGGACCCCAAAGCCTTAAAACACTAGTGTCCCAAACCAGGGAAGGGATAAGCCAAGTTTCCTCTCTGAGATGTGGTCCCAGAGATAAGAGAGGGTGAGAGAGTATACTCTTGTCTGTGGTTGCATGGGAAACCCAGCGATGGAAGGGAAATTCTGAACTCTGGTTCTTAACACAGAACCTGGAATGGAAGATGTGGGCATGTGTGAGGGGAAAGCTGCTGGGGCAGAAGAGCTGAAGGTCCCATCATGCTGAAGAGCTGGGCCCCAAGAGGAAAACTTAATTTCCCCATTGAGGTCTAGAGCATCAGCTGGGAGGCTGAGAAGTGGGAAGCCAGGTCAAGTAGGCAGGCTCAGCTCAAGTACAGTCTCCAAGTACCGTGACAGCTTCCCAAGTCAGAGGCCTTTCTTTATCCCTCTCCCTAACATCCAGTCAGTTCTTATCCCCTCTGCCCTGTTATGTTAGTGTACAACTCTCTCTCCAGCCCCTGGCCAGGCATTTCCTGAAAGGCAGTAACAAGGCTTTGCCTCTCTCTCCCTTCCTCCCTACCTGACCTCTTACTTCGCACATTCAAATTTGTTGAATTGTAGTAATGTCCTCTTTCTTAAGATCCAGTGGAGGTGGCTGGTTTTTTGGGTGACTGAGACTTTATCTGGAGACTCAGAGTGGGATGCTGGAACTGGTTAATTCAAATTTGATGGAAGGAGAGGGGGAATCCTTTTGTGTGTAGGCATCTACCTACCTCTCCTTACCCTTGGCTCAACTCAGCACGGGCTCACATTCCTTCAGGCCTGAAAGTGTGTTTTTGAACTTGTTGTGGGAAATCAGCTTTGCAGATTTGGTTGATCATCTTGGAAACTGGGCATTCTCCAGGGTCAGACACGAGTCCTCCGGCTCAGGTCTGGGACAGCCAAGTCCAATGGTGACGTCCTCTACCTTGCCTGTTTCACAACAGGAAAATAGCTTCTGCCCACCCTGAGTGGGGCAAGAGGTGGAGGAAGCTGAGAGCTCCAGCCCTGGGGCCAGCTCCTCTCAGTCAGCACTAGGGTGACTTCCTTACTGAGAACACCATTTCTCAGCTTTCCTTCTTGGCCACCTTCATTGGGGCCCATCATTCCTTCCATTCATTGTGCATATTAAGTGCTGAAAACATCAAAATACAGGACTCCCCAGACCTACTTAGAGGACTGTCTGCTTCAGACACACATCCCTCCTTGCTACACTCATTCTGCATCCGTAGGCGGAATTCCAGATCCTTACCCTGGGGAGGGGGCTCTACTTTACACTGCAGGCCCACCTCCACTGACTGTTTCGGACCCTTCATCTTGAGGGGAGCTCAGGTAATGACATTCTGCTCTTTATCTTTCCTCTTTTCTGCTTTTGATTTGCTTTTTCCTCCTGCCTCCTTTTAAGTAGCTCATGGAAACTGTGGAATATTGATTTTCCAGTTCCTCCGCCTCATCTTCTCCTTTGTGTCCCTGGGGGAAGCCTCCCTGCTCTCCTTTCTAGCGGCTGACTTTAGGCAGCAGGATGATGGGTTACCCTGGTTCTCTGCTGCTCTGAGCTTTGCTGGTCCATGCCCCCAACTCCAGTCACCACTCACTCTTTCCTGAGGGAAATTGGAAGCGACCAAAAGAAAGCCCCAGGGAGTGAGCACTGTCATGGCCTGTTACAGTCTTTGCCATCTGCTTTAAGCCACTTCCTTACAGTTGAATTCAACTGGTTTCCCAATAATATGTGTGATCTTGAATAGGAGGAAAAAGGTTGAGAACTGAAACTAGTTGCGTAAAACATTTGGGTAGACAGTAGTATTCGTACCTGTGCTTGATTTTTAAAAAGAATCTTCAGCTCTCTTGGAACTTGGAATGGAGTCCTCCTGTGCAGTTGGATTCTGAGGTAATGGGCTCTTACTGTGGTCTTTGAAGTACAAATGTCTGCATAATGCCCTCCCTAGCCCATCCCCTCCACCCCCTGGCAATCCATTCTGGTGAGAAGAGCAGAACATGTAGGATTTATTTCTCTCCAGATTTCATGTCTAAGAAAATGTGAGAGTAAAACAGAATATGTTCCATTGCCAAGCAGCCAAGTTCATATATTTTAAATTAAAATGTACATGGCAGATTTAGTCTTGCAGATGAGAGATAAGACAAAATGCTGCTGTGAGGAGTCCAAAGCCCTGACTCAAAAACCTCGCAGTTAAGCCGTTAGGCACAGAGAGTCTGCTCAGGCAACCACCTCAGGAGAAAAGTGGCGGCAGAGTGGCAGGAGCTGCGCCGGAGGAGACGCAGGACCCGTGTCCATCATGGCGTTGGTGCCAAGATGGCACATCTAGTAGGTCTTGAAGATGCACTTTTAGTGTTTAAACTGCACCCCTGACTAACTGGATGGCGCCCAGAATCGCCCATCATAGGTGGGAACTGACTCCAGACTCAAGCAGGGCCCTTGTTTGAACCCAGCTTGGAGAGAGAAATCACCAGCAGAGGAAACCAAAGCTGATTCCAGCCACTTATGACCCCTGCATGGAGATTGAGGCTTGCTGCCCCCTGGGGGCCTTTCTGCCCAGAAATCCCAGTAGAGGAGGATTAAAACTCTGTAGTCTAGCACTGCAAAGGTTCAGCATCTAGACAGGGACTGACCTGGGTGCTAGCACAGAGAGCTTTATCATTGTCCCCCCGACTCTTCCCTTCCTTCCTGGAAAAATCAAAAGATAGAGAAAACTTAAGATGGTGAGTAGATTTCTTTGTAAGAAATTAAAGTTCCACAAGAGAAGTGTTCAGGCCACACAGTTTTTGCACATGTGGGGATGTGTGTGGCTTAGTGTAGATGTGTTGGCTGTGACAGGTGCAAGTGACGGCTCTGTGATTGTGCTTTTGTACCGTGTGAGTGATTAGTAATCAGGAGGGTATTTTAGGATGAAGAGAAATGTTTAGCATCATAGCATCTGTATGACAAGGGAGAATAATTTCAAATATGTTTCAGGGCATATTAATCCCATATTTGCACCTTCATTTCATAAAGTAGTCTTAAGAAAGGAAAAGAAGGCAAACTCCAATGTTTACTGTGTCTCTTCAACTATTTACTAACGCCTCAGAGACAGTTTGACTGTTCCCTTTTACCTTCTGGTGGAGAGGAGCTATTTTAATTAAGGTGATGGAGAGACAAAATACAATATAATAGCTATGAACTAAAACGAACAAAATAATCTTAAAGACAACTTTCTGTGTAATGACTACTTCTCTCAGTTTGTGAGGACCCATACATATGGCAGAGATTTTCAGGAAAACGTTTAACCCAAACCTGCAAGCTTATAGGGTGAAATATCGATTCTGATAGCAAATATTTAATTTGTAATACCAGTGTCCAACCTTCTCTAACTGAATCCATATATAGATTTATAATAGCTTACCTTTAATTTTTATGTCTCAGTGTTTATTATAGAAATAAAACCCTCCCTCCTTATCCCTTGTCGCCCACGTGGTACAGTGGAAGCACAGTCACGGAGCTGGCACTTGTATCTTTCAGAGTCAACAGAATCCCCTACAAACAGATGCATCCTGTCACATACATTTCCAGAAGAGCAAAGACTATATTCTTGTGATGAAATGATCTGATTTATCCCATGAGAATGTGAATCCTTAGTAGGCTAAAAACCAGTGCCAGGAAATTCTATATAATTTAGAAAAATATCCATTCTTTTTAAGATACCACATAGCTAACTATTTCAGTTTCAAGACCATACTATATATTAAGGAGAATAATTTTATTTTCTAAACCAGTTTGTATAAATCTTTACCTCCCACCAGCTGAATAAGCTTCTCTAATGTCATATTAGACAGTTTAGAAAGTGCATTAAACCCTCCAAGCTCCAAGGTCACATGTTAGTAAGAGCACTTCCAGATGCCCAAGCCTCAGTTTTGAGCTTCAAGCCTTGGGGAACAGCTTAACTCACATTGATAGGCATTTTGAATTTAGATTAAAAAAATGCCTACAAGTCTAGACTTTTAATAGTATGTAGCAGTCTACAATGGCACCCTACTCCAGTACTCTTGCCTGGAAAATCCCATGGATGGAGGAGCCTGGTAGGCTGCAGTCCATGGGGTCGCTAAGAGTCGGGCACGACTGAGCAACTTCACTTTCACTTTTCACTTTGATGCATTGGAGAAGGAAACGGCAACCCAGTCCAATATTCCCGCCTGGAGAATCCCAGGGAGGGGGAACCTGTTCAGCTGCCGTCTATGGGGTTGCACAGAGTCAGAGACGACTGAAGTGACTTAGCAGCAGTCTACCCACATCCCAGGCACAGGTTTGTGAAAGACCCAGAACTAATGAGGTTTTAACTTTGTTCTCTCTTGCTCTTCATTCAAGGCACAATTCAATCCGAAGACAACTCAACCTGTCAAACCCAGACTTCAATATCCAACAACTTCAAAAACAGGAACAGTTGACTGGCATTGGTCGAATTAAACCAGAGTTATATAAGCAGAGGTCATTGGATAACGATGACGGGAGAAGGAGTAACAGTAAATCCTGTGGGAAACTGAACTTCATTTTAAAATATGACTGTGACTTAGAGCAGCTCATAGTGAAGATCCACAAAGCTGTCAACTTGCCCGCCAAGGACTTTTCTGGGACTTCAGATCCTTACGTCAAGATCTATTTGCTTCCTGATCGGAAGACAAAACACCAGACTAAAGTTCACAGAAAGACCCTGAACCCGGTGTTTGATGAGGTGTTTTTATTTCCAGTTCCCTACAATGACCTTGCAGCCAGGAAGCTTCACTTCTCTGTCTATGACTTTGACAGGTTCTCTCGCCATGACTTAATTGGCCAAGTGGTGGTGGATCACTTCTTAGACTTGGCTGATTTTCCCAGGGAGTGCATCCTGTGGAAGGATATCGAATATGTCACCAACGTGAGTCTAACATTTCTTCATTTGGGATGAGGGTGGGGAGGGGGGAGCTTCTTGGTCAGCATGCAAACAGATTACTTATACCTTATTTTATTTGAAGGGTAGAGTACAAAATTTATCTCACTGTACTTAAAGCTATTGCTTCAAATCTCCTTCAGTTAAGTTTAGTCACTCAGTCGTGTCCAGTTCTTTGCGACCCCGTTGACTGCAGCGTGCCAGACTTCCCTGTCCTTCACCAGCTCCTGGAGCTCAAAATCATGTCCATTGAGTCGGTGATGCCATCTAACCATCCCATCCTCTGTTGTCCCCTTCTTCCTCCTGCCTTCAATCTTTCCCAGCATCAGAGCCTTTTCTAATGAGTCAGTTCTCATCAGGTGGCCAAAGTATTGGAGTTTCAGCTTCAGCATCAGTCCTTCCGATGAGTATTCAGGACTGATTTCCTTTATGATTGACTGGATTGATCTCCTTGCAGTCCAAGGGACTCTTAGGAGTCTTCTCCAACACCACAGTTCAAAAGCATCAATTCTTTTGTGCTCAGCTTTCTTTATGACCAACTCTCACATCCATACACAACTACTGGAAACACCATAGTTTTGACTAGATGGACCTTTGTTGACGAAGTAATGTCTCTGCTTTATAAATATGCTGTCTAGGTTGGTCATAACTTTTCTTCCAAGGAGTGTCTTTTAATTTCACACCTGCAGTCACCATCTGCAGTGATTTTGGAGCCCAAGAAAATAAAGTCTGTCACTCTTTCCATTGTTTCCCCATCTATTTGCCATGAAGGGATGGGACCAGATGCCATGATCTTAGTTTTTTGAATATTGAGCTTTAAGCCAACTTTTTCACTCTCCTCTTTCACTTTCATCAAGAGGCTCTTTAGTTCTTCTTTGCTTTCTGCCATAAGGGTGGTGTCATTTGCATATCTGAGGTTATTGATATTTCTCCCAGCAATCTTGATTCCAGCTTGTGCTTTATCCAGCCCTGCGTTTCTCATGATGTCCTCTGCATATAAGTTAAATAAGCAGGGTGACAATACACAGCCTTGACATACTCCTTTTCCAATTTTGAACCAGTCTGTTGTTCATGTCCAGTTCTAACTGCTGCTTCCTGACCTGCATGCAGGTTTCTCAGGAGACAGGTAAGGTGGTGTGGTATTCCCATCTCTTTAAGAATTTTCCACAGTTTGTTGTGATCTACACACACAAGGTTTTAGCCTAGTCAATGAAGCAGAAGGAGATGTTTTTATGGAAACCTTCTTTGTACCTTTCCAGAAACAAGCCTTTCACAATACTCATTTTGTGGTTTCTAAGAATTACCCATGAAAGCAATATTGAAAAGTAACATTCTCTCTTTTCTACTTCCTAGTTCTAAGCAATTCCCTAATAGACATTAGATAGTATCTGCCCTCCTTACCTCATTTTCTTTAGAACTTTCTTCGGTTTGTTTGTGTTAAATGGATCTTGGCATCCTATTAGCTGCTATCTGTAGTTGAGGGCACGTTGCCTGACTCTCTGAGAGCATTAAGCCCTTGCCATGGTCTCAGGTCGGCTCAAGAGCATTTCTCATGATCATCACATCTTCAGCTTTAATCCCAGAAGTGAGAATGATGGAGAAGAGTTGGCACCACATTTTTAAATACAAAATCAAAGTTGCAAGGAGGTCTGTCTGAAAAGATCTACAGATATTGGCAAAACTAATCTATACAAGGTCAAATCCTTTTTAGAGCCCAGGAGAGAGGGCAGAAGTACTGTGTATTGTTGCCTTATATCCATGTTTACATCTAGACATGAGATCGCAATGGTGGCATTTTCACTCCGTTTGTATCTGTTTCACTGTCCTGCAGAGGGGGACTGACACTCCTGAAATAGAAAGGAAAATTGTGCCTTCTTAGGGGACTCTGATATTTTAAGACCACTCATGTCTTTTCCCTATGCAGATTCGCTCAGGTAACTTTGTTAGCTCATCTTCTGAAGGGAATATCATTCTCTTTCTCTGCCTTGGCATCCAAGACACCAAGCACCATAGCCCTTATGCTGTTGGATAAGGATCTAGCTAGAGTTTGGAGCCCATTTAGTGAAAAACTCTCACTCCACTCAAGAAGAGAACACACAAAATCTCTGCCTAGTGACCCAATACCCACTCTGATACTCTGTTATCTCAGCCACTGTTGTCAACTGGGGACTCATGTTCCAAGGGACACCTTCGCTTCACGTGCTGTGTGATAGCAGGCCAACTTTGTCCTGCTACTCAGATAAGCAAAGTGAAGCATGGAGTTTTACTGGCCCTTATTGTAATGATGAGGAAAGAAAAGAAGAAACTGGAGAAGAAGCAGAGAACATCAGATGATGAAATTAAGGTGACTAGGGAGATTGGGGAAGGAACACACCTCTTAAAACTTGAAAGGTTGTGATATTTGTAAACCCAAAAATGGTTGCTGTCAGTGGCAAGGGTTGTATCCTAAATCCCAATTGGCAAAATCAGAAGGCAGTGCTAGAAACTTAAAAAAAAAAAAAAAAAAGAAGGCAGTGGGGGCAGGCTGCTGATATTAAGCAACGAATGGCTCAAGAATGAACCGTCTCACTGGAGTTCTTATCAAATCATCTGTGTGTAAGCTAAGAGACTTCTGGCCAAAAATGATGAGCCTTGGTACAGAGACATCGGTCACATCATCTAGTGTGACATCTTTTTTTTATTTTTTGACTAATGGATTCTAGGATTCCGTAAAATAACTGGAATGTTTATTAGAAATCCCATCAGGGGTCTTGCTGTGAGTTGCCTTCTAGAGATTTTGTGGGGAGCGTAACACTGAGTGCACAGTGGCTGATGAAAATCTGCATAGACTGATCCCTGGTGGACAGGACTCCTCAAGCAGTCTCCCATGGGGTGAAAATATAGAAGGAGGCCTGCAGAGGCCTTTGGGCCCTGAGATCACTGCCATTGTCACACTTTGCCATGACTGTGGTGGGAGACTCCACTGATGGAGAATCCTGGGCTTCCACAGAGTTGAGGAGAATGTGAAATTATTTATCAAGGAGGCAAACCATTAAGGCTAAAGGCCTTGAAACTCTGAGTTGTTTCCTCAGCCAACAATAAATATTCTGAGCGTTGATGGCGTTTGGATGGCCAGCAGGAGAGAAGATGTCTTAAGAAAGGAATTACGGGTTGCTTCATAATCTACCATTTAAAAAATTTTTGTTTGAAACATTACAATTTGGGGCTGTTTTAACTGTGCTTGTTTTAAATGTGACTTTGTACAAAGACTGAGGAGGAAAGTCTGAGATTTACCAAGGTTTCGTTTTTATAATACACATGTATGCCACACAGTGCACACACTGTACATGTACAGAGTAATGAGGGAACAACAAGAAGAACAGGCACGACCCAGCCCTCAGCTGAAGTACTGAGGATGTAGTACTTGATCACCACCAAGTACTGATGATGACCCCTGGGCTGTGCTCCCCCATCACATTCTTTTAGCCCATTCCTGCCAAGAGGAAACCACTATCCTGAATTTTATTTGTAAGATAATATATTCTTCAGTTTTGTCTGTTTCTGCTTTGCATAGCTCTTCTTTGCCCTTTTTCTTCAGTCCACATTGATCGTGACATTTAGCAACAGAGATGAATGGAGCCGTGGTTCATTTATTTTCATTACTGTGTAAATTTTCAATGTGGTATATACATTAATTAGCTCTCTTGTATTGATGATATTTAGGTTGTGATTCGATTTTTTATGATTCTGAATAATCCTACAGAGAACATGTTTTGTGCACGTCTCCTGGTTCACACATGCATTAATTTCTCTAGGAAGTAGCCCTGATAGAGGAAATGTACACATGGGTCTAAATTTTCTAGGCAGTGCCAAGTTCGTTTTTCCATCGTGGCTGTACATACCTCCCACTGAGGTATGACAGTTCCTAATGGTCCACATTCTCACTGACTCTTGGAATTGTCACACTGTTTAATATGCAAACATGCATGTAAATATGATTTGTGTGTACATGCATGTAAATATGATTTGTATATTCTTGGTTGCTAAGGTTAATGGTCCTTTGATAAGTTCATTGGTCATTCACATTTCCTTCCTTGCTAAATGTTTGTTCAGTACTTTTTATTGTTTATTTTTAATATATATATATAGAGAGAGATGTAATCCTTTGTTGGTTGTATGTATTACAAACATCATCTCTCCATTTATGGCTGCCTTTATACTCACTCGATGGTGTATTTTGATCAATAGAGGTTCTTAAATTTAATGCCGTAAAATATATCAATATTCTCCATTGTAAGTTAGCACTTTTCTGTCTTATTTAAAGAAATCCTTTCTTACCCTATTCATATTTTTCCAATGTTTTTATTAGAAATTGTAATGTTTCACTTTTCTTAATTATGATTTTAGTCCACCTTGCCTCTTCTTAGAAGGACAATAATCTCACCATGAGGGCTTCACCTTCCTGATGTCATTTAAGCATAATAACCTCCCAGAGAACCCAAATACCACCATATTGGGGGTTCAGTCAGTTCAGTTCAGTCTCTCAGTTGTGTCTGACTCTGTGACCCCATGAATTGCAGCACGCCAGGCTTCCCTATCCATCACCAACTCCCAGAGCTTGCTCAATCTCATTTCCATTGAGTCAGTGATGCCATCCAATCATCTCATCCTCTGTCGTCCCCTTCTGCCTTCAATCTTGCCCAGCATCAGGGTCTTTTCCAATGTGTCAGTTCTTTGCATCAGGTGGCCAAAGTATTGGAGTTTCAGCTTCAGCATCTGTCCTTCCAATGAGTATTCAATACTGATTTCCTTTTGGGTGGACTTGTTGGATCTCCTTGCAGTCCAAGGGACTCTCAAGAGTCTTCTCCAACACCACAGTTCAAAAGCATCGATTCTTCGGCACTCAGCTTTCTTTGTGGTCCAGCTTTCACATCCATACATGACTACTGGAAAAGCCATAGCTTTGACTAGACTGACCTTTGTTGGCAAAGTAATGTCTGCTTTTTAATATGCTGTCTAGGTTGGTCATAGCTTTTCTTCCAAGGAGCAAGTGTCTTTTAATTTCATGGCTGCAGTCACTGGGGGTTAGGACTTCAGTATATGAATTTGGGGGACACAAACATTCAGTCCATAAGACATCCATACTTCTTTTTCTATATGAATAAGCAATTTTCTGGCATATTTTCCCGATATATGCCAATAATCTGCTGTATAAGCTCTATCCTCACTATGTCTCTATATATGAAGAGTCTGTTTCAGAATTCTGTCTTTTATCCGTATTTCTGTTTGAGTGTCTCTCCCAATAGCACTGTTTGTAAATTACTACCATTCTATGATAAGCTTTAATGTCTAGAAGAGAAAATCATCCAGCCTACTTTTTCTTCAGTTCAATCTTGGCTGACACTTGGCTTTTCTCATAAATGTTAGAATCATATTGTCAAATTAAAATTTCTTTCTGGTGTTTGTTTGAACTTTTTACGACGTCTATAGGTAAATTCATGGAATATTTACATCTTTTGTGATACTGAGTCTTCCTATTCATGATCATGGTACATCTCTCCATTTATTTGCTGCTGCTGCTAAGTCGCTTCAGTCGTGTCCGACTCTCTGCGACCCCAGAGATGGCAGCCCACCAGGCTCCCCCGTCCCTGGGATTCTCCAGGCAAGAACGCCAGAGTGGATTGCCATTTCCTTCTCCAATACATGAAAGTGAAAAGTGAAAGTGAAGTTGTTCAGTCGTGTCTGACTCTTAGCGACCCCATGAACTTCAGCCTGTCAGGCTCCTCCGTCCATGGGATTTTCCAGGCAAGAGTACTGGAGTAGGATGCCATTGCCTTCTCCGCTCCATTTATTTAGTTCTCCTTTAAAGTCTTTCATTCAAAGCTTATACTTTTCTACATGATGATGTCTTTCATATATTGAATATTTTGTTAGTTTGATTACCAGGTATCTTACCTTTTGTTATTTTAAGTAGTATCTTTTCTAAAATTGCATTTTCTAACTCTTGTTGCTGTATAGTAATGCAGTTTAAATTTTGTATGTTTATCTTCTATTTAGCCATTTTGTAAAGCTCTTCTTACTCTTATAATTTATAGACTCTTCTGAATTTTCTTTGTAGATAATCAGTCATGTGGATTATGATAGTTTTTTTTTCCAATCTGTGTACTTATTTTTAATGTAGTGCACAGGCTGGAATTTCCCATACAATGCTAAATAATAATTGTGGTACTAGTCATTCTTGACTTGTTCCTTCTTTTAAATGGAATGTCTTTAACATTCCCATTGAGTATGGTTTTGATACAGATGTATCATATCTGTATCATCTACATCACGGATGTCTGTCATGTTAAGAATGTATTCCTCAAGCACTTCCCTGGTGGTCCAGTGGCTAAGACTGTGGTCTCCCAATGCAGGGGACCAGGTTTCAATCACTAGTCAGCAAACAAGAACCCACGTGCTGCAACTAAGAGTTTCCATGCCACAACTAGAGACCCACGTTCCACAATGAAGGTCAAAGATCCCAGGTACCACAGTTAAGACGTGGCACGGCTAAATAAATGTTTTTTAAAAATGTACACCTCTCTTCCTAGTTGACGGAACCTCTAATTAAACTGAAGTATAGTTGATTATATTGTGTTAGTTTCAGGTTTACAGCATAATGATTCAGTTATTCTTGTGATTATATTCCATTATAGGTTATTATAAGATACTATTTTATTCAGTAAATCCTTGTTACTTTTTTATGTATAGTATTTGTGTTCGTTAGCTCCATATTCCTAATTTTCCCTCCCTCCTTTGGTAACCATAAGTTTGTTTTCTCTTGCCTGTGAGTCTGTTTCTATTTTGTATATAGATTCATCTGTATTATTTTTTAGATTCCATATGTAAATGATACCATTATCCTATTTGTCTTTCTCTGTATGACTTCACTACATACAATTTTCCTAGGTTCATCTATGTTACTTCAAATGGCAGTATCTTGTTATTTTTATGGCTGAGTAATATTCCATTGGATATATACCACAGCTGCATCCAGTTGTTTGTTGATGAGCGCTTGTGTTGTTTCCGTCTCCTGGGTGTTGTAAATAGTGCTGCGGTAATCCTCATGGTACACGTGTCTTTTCTACTGAAGGTTTTCATCTTTTCTGGATGTATGTCCAGGAGTGGCATTGCTGGGTCATATAGCAGCTCTATTTTTAGTTTTTAAGGAAACTTCTACTGTTTTCGGTGGTGGCAGCACCAGTTTACATTCCCACCAGTAGTGTGCAAGGCCTCCCTTTGCCCAAGCCTTTTTATCACAAACATTCATTTTATCAAATGCTGTGATCTTATGGGTTTCTTTTTTTTTTTCATTCTGATCTACTATTTTGGTCAGTTATATTGATCAGTTTCTAATTTTAAGTCAATCTTGTATTCTTAATATGATCCAGACTTGCCTTGATATATTGCATTTTACACATTGCTGAGTTCAGTTTGCTATTTTGTTTAGCATTTTTTGCATCTGTGCTCATGAGCAATATGTGTAATTTACTTTCTTGAATAGCCTGAAATCAAAGTAATTCTTGATTTATAAAACTATCTGGGGGACTTCTCTGGCTGTCCAGTGATTATTACTCTGCACTTCCACTGTAGGGGGCGAGGGTTTAGTGGGGGGAACTAAGATCCTACATGCTGTGCAGCTTGGCCAAAAAAAAAAAAAAACTAATCTATTTGAGAGAATGATATTGAATGCTCCCATTTGTTCCTATTCAGTGCCCCTAGACACTTTGGGATTTTTGTTTATTTTTCTTCAAACTGAAAAGGCTGCCTTAGTCTCTGGCTTCTGATTTGTTGTTATTGTTCAGTCGCTAAGTCATGTCCAACTCTTTGTGACCCCATTAAGTTCAGAAAATAAGGAAGAGAGGAGAGTGAGTTCAGGATATTTACTCCCCTGGATGCCTTCCTTGGAGTATCCATAGGCTGGCAGTAACCTTAAACTGAAAGCCATAATCCCGAATATCCTGAATATATCTTTATTTTGCTGTCATTCTTAGATCATTTCTCTGGATGTAAAAATTGGGGGTTGGGGAATAAAAGTCTCAATTTACTCTGATTTTGGCATTGTATAGCTATCATTCCGTAGTTTTCCAAGCATCAGTTCCTTCAGAAGTCAACATTTAGTCTAAGATTTATTCCTTCGTATGTAATTTTTCTTTTCTTTCTTACTGGTTTCAAGATCTTGCTTTCTTGTTTAGTGTTCTGTAGTTTAACTGTAACACTGCTAAGTGAACCTTTATTTTCTTTATCCTGATTGGGATTTGCTGGGTTTCCTGAATCTGAGATTGTTTCCTATTACCAGTTCTGGAAAAGTCTTGGCCATTTACTTTTTTCCATTTGTAGAAGTATTATTTGCTGCATTTTCACATTTGCCTAATACACATTTGAGAGCCTCTCTCTTTTTTACCATGCTTTCAATTTTTTTTTATAATTTGATATATAAGTATCTTATACTCTGCTGCTCATAATTCCAGTAGCTGTAATCTTTGCAGCTCTGCTTTTGTTTGGCATTTCCATCAGCTCTTACCATCGTGCCTTGTTGACTCTTGGATTTAGTTATTTGTGATTGTGAGCTCATCTAGCTTAGAACTTTATCAGTAGACACTTGCAAGCTTTTAATATAAAGTTCATTCCTTAAGATATTATTTGTGATTGCTTCTACCAAGTGCCTAGGAGAACTACCAACATGGAATAATTTTAAATTATTGAGCTTGGGTCCTTTTTTTTTTTTTTTTTTTTTTAACAACAAGGTAGGCTGGATATAGACTCCAACAGTGTAAGTGCAGGGTTGCATTAATAGTTAGAAACTGAAAGTTTTGTGTGTTTTTTTACTTCAGTTCAGTTCAGTCGCTCAGTCGTGTCCGACTCTTTGCAACCCCATGGGCTACAGCATGCCAGGCTTCCCTGTCCATTACCACTCCCAGAGCTCACTCAAACTCATGTCCATCGAGTCAGTGATGCCATCCAACCATCTCATCCTCTGTCATCCCCTTGTCCTCCTGCCTTCAATCTTGCCCAACATCAAGGTCTTTTCAAATGTCACTTCTTCTCATCAGGTGGCCAAAGTATTGGACTTTCAGCTTCAGCATCAGTCCTTCCAGTAAGTATTCAGGACTGATTTCCTTTAGGATGGACTGGTTGGATCTCCCTGCAGTTCAAGGGACTTTCAAGAGTCTTCTCCAGCACCACAGTTCAAAAGCATCAATTCTTTGGCGCTCAGCTTTCTTTATGGTCCAACTCTCACACCCATACATGGCTACTGGAAAAACCATAGCTTTGACTAGACAGACCTTTGTTGGGAAAATAATGTCTCTGCTTTTTAATATGCTGCCTAGGTTGGTCATATTGGAGAAGGAAATGGCACCCCACTCCAGTACTCTTCCCTGGAAAATCCCATGGATGGAGGAGCCTAGTGGGCTGCAGTCCATGGAGTCGCTAAGAGTCAGACACGACTGAGCGACTTCACTTTCACTTTTCACTTTCATGCATTGGAGAAGGAAATGGCAACCCACTCCAGTGTTCTTGCCTGGAGAATCCCAGGGACAGGGGAGCCTGGTAGGCTGCCATCTCTGGGGTCACACAGAGTCGGACACGAGTGAAGCGACTTAGCAGCAGGTTGGTCATAACTTTTCTCCCAAGGAGCAAGCATCTTTTAATTTCATGGCTGCAGTCACTATCAGCAGTGATTTTGGAGCCCCCCAAAATAAAGTCTGTCACTGTTTCCATTGTTTCCCCATCTATTGCCATGAAATGATGGGACCGGATGTCATGATCTTAGTTTTCTTAATGTTGAGCTTTAGGCCAACGTTTTCACTCTCATTTCACTTTCATCAAGAGGCTCTTTAGTTTTTTGCTTTCTACCATGAGGGTGGTGTCATGTACATATCTGAGGTTATTGATATTTCTCCCGGCAATCTTGATTCCTGCTGTGCTTCATCTGGCCCAGCATTATTCATGATATAAGAGAACTTATCCGCATATAGGTTAAATAAGCAGGATGACAATATACAGCCTTGACGTACTCCTTTTCCTATTTGGAACCAGTCTGTTTTTCCACGTCTAGTTCTAACTGTTCCTTCCTGACCTGCATATAGGTTTCTCAAGAGGCAGGTCAGGTGGTCTGGTATTCCCATCTCTTTCAGAATTTTCTACAGCTTTTTGTGATCCACACAGTCAAAGGCTTTGGCGTAGTCAATAAAGCAGAATTAGATGTTTTTCTGGAACTCTCTTGCTTTTTCGATGATCCAGCAGATGTTGGCAATTTGATCTCTGGTTCCTCTGCCTTTTCTAAAACCAGCTTGAACATCTGTAAGTTCACGGTTCACATACTGTTGAAGCCTGGCTTGGAAAATTTTGAGCATTACTAGCATGTGAGATCAATGGTACCCCACTCCAGTACTCTTGCCTGGAAAATCCCATGGATAGAGGACCCTAGTAGGCTGCAGTCTGTGGGGTCACTAAGAGTCGGACACGACTGAGCAACTTCACTTTAACTTTTCACTTTCATGCATTGGAGAAGGAAATGGAAACCCACTCCAGTGTTCTTGCCTGGAGAATCCCAGGGACAGGGGAGCCTGGTGGGCTGCCGTCTATGGGGTCGCACAGAGTCGGACACGACTGAAGCGACTTAGCAGTAGCAGCAGCAGTGTGTGAGATAAGTGCAATCATGCGGTAGTTTGAGCATTCTTTGCCATTGCCTTTCTTTGAGATTGGAATGAAAACTGACCTTTTCCAGTCCTGTGGCCACTGCTGAGTTTTCCAGTTTTGCTGGCATATTGACTGCAGCACATTCGCAGCATCATCTTTCAGGGTTTGAAATAGCTCAACTGGAATTCCATCACCTCCACTAGCTTTGTTTGTAGTAATGTTTTCTAAGGCCCACTTGACTTCACATTCCAGGATGTCTGGGTCTAGGTGAGTGATTGCACCATCGTGATTATCTGGGTTGTGAAGATTTTTTTTGTACAGTTCTTCCATGTATTCTTTGCCACCTCTTCTTAATATCTTCTGCTTCTGTTAGGTCCATACCATTCTGTTCTTTATTGAGCCCATCTTTGCATGAAATGTTCCCTTGGTATCTCTGAGTTTCTTGAAGAGATCTCTAGTCTTCCCCATTCTGTTGTTTTCCTCTGTTTCTTTGCATTGATCGCTGAGGAAGGCTTTCTTATCTCTTCTTGCTATTCTTTGGAACTCTGCATTCAGGTGCTTATATCTTTCCTTTTCTTCTTTGCTTTTCACTTCTCTTCTTTTCACAGCTATTTGTAAGGGCTCCCCAGACAGCCATTTTGCTTGTTTGCATTTCTGTTCCATGGGGATGGTCTTGATGCCTGTCTCCTGTACAGTGTCATGAACCTCCGTCCATAGTTCATCAAGCACTCTGTCAGATCTAGTCCCTTAAATCTATTTCTCACTTCCACTGTGTAATCATAAGGAATTTGATTTAAGTCATACCTGAATGGTCAAGTGGTTTACCCTACTTTCTTCAATTTAAGTCTGAATTTAGCAGTAAGAAATTCATGATCTGAGCCACAGTCAGCTCCCGGTCTTGTTTTTGCTGACTGTATAGAGCTTCTCCATCTTTGGCTGCAAAGAATATAATCAATCTGATATTGGTTGTTCAAGGCCTCTTCAAAAGAGCAGTTTTTACTTGTACTAACTAAATAATAATCTGTGTATATGTGTATCTATTATTTATTAACATAACTGCCTCACAGTTAAGTGCCTCACAGTCCAATACAGAAAGATCCTTAAGAGATCCTATAATCCAAAATCTTCATTTAGCACATTAAACTGAAGTGGAAGGCCATTGAGTCAGCCAGGGTCATGTAGCTCAGTCATGACCAAATAGGGCTTCAGATTGTTTTTCAATAGCCATTTTAGTCTGTTCAAGAAAAGGTGTCTCAAAATTGCCATGTATGCTGTTTTACTTTTCTTTCCCCTCTTTTCCTGGTTAATTTCATACTAAGCTTTTAGATTCCAACTTAAATGCCACTTCCTTGAACAACTCTTATATGAGCCCTGGACTGGGATAGGTTTTTTTGGTGAATGCTCCCATGATATTCTATATTTTTATTATTACATCATCATGTCTTTTTTGTCCATATATAAAGACTTTAAAATGCATGTTTATTTACTCGTATTATTATTGTTATATGAGTAATGTATGTGTTTTTTTAAAAGATTTAATTGTGTAAATGACAAATAACATTAGTTTCAGGTGTACAACATAATCATGTGTGTTCGTATATATTGCAAAATGATAAGCATAGTAAGTCTAGTTAACATGTCACCATACATAGTTACAGATTTTGTTCTTATGTCATTATACTTTATGTATTTGTTCAATTCTCTTTCTTCCCTGTTACACCTGTAAGTGCAAAGACCTTACCAACTTGTTCACTACTCTGTACTTAGCCTCTGGAATTATATCTGGAAATGATAATAATTAATAAGCACTAACTGACTACAATGAAGTTTCTCATGAGGGGCTAATCTGGTGAGGCTCTAGGGACTAGTTTGGGGGAATGTTATGCAAAGCTGAATCTATTAACTAATTTTTAAATTTTTTTCTTTATTTCTCTAAGGAGATTATGAGTTTTATAAATGGTAGCAGTCAAAAATTAATCCTCACACCTTCCTGTGAAGGAACAAAAGGCAATTATTGAGTGTAAAAATGGTAGTTTAATTAAACTCTCAACTGCTGAAACCAGATCAATCAATAATAGTATATAATGCAGTTTTGTAGCATGTGTATCAGTCAGCGAGAGGATATGGTATCTGGGGAAGCCAAAGTTATGAGGGCATGAGTTCAGTGGTCTGGTGAGTGTTGACTGCTGTGTCTGTATGCTCTTTGCAGTTTTAGTACACCCCACTCATCTCTGGCTCCCTGGGAAATAGGCAGTGAGCACTTCAGGAACTTCTCTCCGTGACTCACATAGAAACTGGTTGAGAGACTTTCTCTAGGACCTACGGTTATCTCAGCTAGACTGTAATTTGGAGGAGGTGCTAGAGCTCTCACATGGCACCAGTAGAAGTCACAAGATTCCCTCTTTGCCAGTATCGATCCCAGTTCATAAGAGGATAGGGTGCACTTTACAGCAGCATAGACCTTCTTTTGGTGGCTCCCCTGGTGGCTCAGTGGTAAAGAATCTGCCTGCAATGCAGGTGACACAGAAGAAGTGGATTTGACCCCTGGATCAGGAAGATCCCCTGGAGGAGGAAATGGCAACCCATTCCAGTATTCTTGCCTGGAAAGTCCCATTGACAGAGAAGCCTGGTAGGAAGCAGGCTTCGAAACCATGGGGTTTCAAAGAGTTGGACACGACTGAGTGACTGAGCATACAGACCTTCTTTTTTAATGTTATAAATTTTAAAACCTTGCATTTCCACAAAAATTGGACTTTGTGAGTGGTTGCAAAGTCTAATATTTACAGTAGTTGATTTAGGAGTCTCCCTGTTCCATCTGCCAAGGCCCTGGGGCCATTTCTATACCTGATAAATGTGGATACTTGGAAACACTCAGGGAAGATGAAAGTAAACAGGGAAGCCCAGGATGCTTGCTTCTCACAGTTGAATGCATATGGGGCAGGCAATCTCCTGACTGAAGAAGTTTGTTAATTTAATTCTGTTGCATTCCATTATACTGTGAGTCCTAAGTTGTTATCATATGATTCTACAACTTTGTCACATTCAGTGGTGTCGTAGATGTATTAACAACTGGCTGGAGTTGGGCAATTAGAAGGGGACCTGATGTGCAGCATTTGCTCATTTCCGTGGTGTAAATTCTCCCAGAAGGGCTGATTTCAAGCTACCAGTGTGACATCACTGAAGGTGGAGTTGGCAAAAGATGTTCGTATTGGTTCTGGCAAGCTGGTGCCAGCTGATAGAAGCCTGCTCAGTACCATGGCATGTAGTGCTGAAAACACTAAGGCTAACTGATTCTAAGAAACCAACTGTGTGAAAAGCTCCACAGAAAACCCTGGTTTCCAGCTGGCAACAGAGAAGCCAGATTCCTTCTATAATGTGAATATGGGTGGATTTCAACCATCACTAGGGTCTAATGAGCTGTATCTTCTTAAGAGCCCACTGAAGTCCACCCTACCGTTTTTCCCATTCATAATCCTTCACACATACTATCCCCTGGATATTTAGATTATTAAGAGACAGTGAAAAGGGGCAGAACTGCAGAAAAGAACATCTGAAGGAAGGGATCAATAAAACTATAGGTCTCTGACAAATTGACTTTGATAGCTTTTATCATAGTTTAAGTGCCAGGACAATGCATTTGCTTTTTTAAATGAAATACGTTACATATACAATAGTATGTATAATGTATATGTGTTACTGAACCAATTGGGTCCAGTTGCCCTGTGTGCAGTAAAGCCAGTCTGCTGACACCAGTTTGTGGTGAGGGAAAATACAGCGTTTATTACAAGGCACCCAGTGTAAGGTCAAGCAAGAATAACTGGCAGCTCATGCTCAAAAGGCCAGAACTCCCCAGTGGGTTTTAGGGAAGTGCATTTAAAAGAAACATTGGGGTGGGGCCTGCAGAGCTCCTCATCAGCTCATGGACATCTTTCTGATCACTTGGTGGTGGGGTAACAGGGTGGTATTTCGAAAGTTAGCATCATCAATCTTCTGGTTCCAAACTGTCTGGAGTCATTGAGCTTGTGGTCATCATGCAGATAACTTATTCCTGGTGAGGGTCTTAGTGTCTGCAAAACAACTCAAGGATATGGCTCAAAATATTATTAAAACCTTTAAAGAAGAAATAAAAAGTCCTTGACTTTGTTTTATGGCTTAACTAGTACTGTTTTCACTTACTTGACTGTTTTCCTTTGTTCCTGCATCTTTTTCACTTCTCTGATTAAATTTGCTCTTTGGAACTCAGGGAAAAGGCCAGGAGGCCTAAGCTTTTCTACAGACAAGAAATGGAGGACATTGGGGAGAGGGAGGGATCTGTCCCTGGGGAGACCCCACAGGGTCCTGCTTGGTTTCATATGTATGATTTAAAAATAATTTTTAAAATGTATATCTGTCAGTCTAGAGTTTAGCTGACAAAAGAGAACATTATCAGTCTCTCTGAAGCTCCCTATATGTTCCTCCTCTGTCCCCAAGCTTTGCCTCCCGGGTAATCAGCATATTGAACTTCTTATCTGTAATTCCCTTGTTTTTAAATCATTTTACCACATAAGAATAGGTTGTTCTGTTTTGCCTATTTTTGAAATTTATGTGAAAAAATCATATTTTATTTATTCTGCAAACTGTTACATTCAGCATTATGTGTATTGAGTCTCTTACATTCACCTGCGCACTGCCAGACTGCCAGTTCTTTCCCCTCCGCCCGCCCCCCGAAGGGTGTTTTAGCATTTCATTGTGTGATGTACCATATTTTACTTATCTGTTCTCTAGTCAATGGCTATCTGAATTAATTTTTTTTTTTCTGTTTTAGAAAATGCTGCTATATGTGTAATGTTTTATAGATGTCTCCTGGTGAATATATGCAAGAATTTCTCTAAGATGTATACCTAGGAATAGTGTCGCTAAATTAAAACACTACCTCTTTCGTTAATATAATTTTTAAAGATTACACTCCATTTACAGTTATTGTGAAACATTGGCCGTGTCCCCATGTTGCGCAGTGTGTCCCAGCAGCAGTGCCTAAGCCCATCTTAGTCTGTGTTCTCTCCACCCCTTGGTATTGCTGCATACTTTAAGTCTGGGCTTAAAGAATCTGCCTGCAATGTGGCAGACCTGGGTTCAGTCCCTGGGTTGGGAAGATCCCCTAGAGAAGGGAACAGCTACCCACTCCAGTATTCTGGCCTGGAGAATTCCATGGATCCTGTAGACCATGGAGTCACAAAGAGTCAGACATGACCGACTGACTTTCACTTTAAGACTGTGACCACAGAGTTTTTTGAGTTTTGTACATTGACAGTTATACCGTGCATCAATAAATAGGTGCTTTTTGCTACTTTCCTTTTTGGTTCTTTTGACTTTTCTCTACAGCTCCCCCTTTACTTGTTTTATTACATTTATCTGGACTGCCAATACAAAGACCAGTCTAATAATCCTTGGCTTGCTCCTAATCTCAAAAGGAATGCTCTGAATTTCCACCACTAAGTAGGACATTAGCTATAGACTTTGAACACCTGAATGGATACTGAATTTTATCAGATGATTTTTCTGAGTTTGTGGAGGTAATCATATGTTTTGCTTCTCTTATCTTTTAATGTGATGAATTACATTGCTTTATTTTCTGATTTTGGTGAGAACTTGTATTCCTGGGATAAATCGGGCTTGTACATGATGTATTTTTTTCATCTACATGGATATATGTGAATGTGTATGTTCACCTGCTTAGTTTATTAATATTTTGTTAAAGATTTTTGCAACTAAATTAATGAGTAAGACAGCCCTCTGATTTTGTTTTATTGTTCTCTATTTGGTTTCATCATCACAATAAATGATGGAGCATTCTCTCTCTTTTTGGTTTTTCAAAGATCTTGTGTACAATTGAAATAATCTCTTGCTTCAGTGTTTAGTAGAACTGACCCACACAACGTTCTGGGTCAGGTGTTTACTTTGGGGTATAATGATTCCATTCCTTTGGATATAGCAGTATACTGTACAAGTTTTCTATTTCTTTATGAAATGATTTTGCTGATATAGATATTTTTAGAAGATTGCTTGTTTCATTTATGGTTTAAATATATTGACTTGAAATTCTTCATAATCTTATCATTTTACTTTCTGCCTCATCTGTTCAGTTCAGTTCAGTCGCTCAGTTGTGTCTGACTCTTTGTGACCCTATGGACAGCAGCAGGCTTCCCTGTCTATCAGCAGCTCCCGGAACCTGTTCAAACTCATGTCCAATGAGTCGACAGTGCCATCCACCCGTCTCATCCTCTGTTGTCCCCTTCTCCTCCTGCCTTCAGTTTTGCCCAGCATCAGGGTCTTTTCAAATTAGTCAGTTTTTTGCTTCAGGTGGCCAAAGGATTGGAGTTTCAGCTTCAGCATCAGTCCTTCCAATGAATATTCAGAACTGATTTCCTTTATGATAGACTGGTTAGCTCTCCTTGCAGTCCAGGGGACTCTCAAGAGTCTTCTCCAATACCAGTTCAAAAGCATCAATTCTTCAGCACTCAGTTTTCTTTATAGTCCAACTCTCACACCTATACATGGCTACTGGAAAAATCATAGCCTTGGCTAGATGGACCTTTGTTGGCAAAGTAATGTCTGCTTTTTAATATGCTGTCTAGGTTGGTGATGACTTTTCTTCCAAGGGACAAACGTCTTTTAATTTCATGGCTGCAGTCACCATCTGCAGTGACTTTGGAGCCCAAAAAAATAAAGTCTGTCACTGTTTCCATTGTATCCCCATCTCTTTGCCATGTAGTGGTGGGACCAAACGCCATGATCTTAGTTTTCTGAATGTTGAGTTTTAAACCAACTTTTTCACTGTCCTCTTTCACTTTCATCAAGAGGCTCTTTGATTTGTCTTCTCTTTCTGCCATAAGGGTGGTGTCATCTGCCTATCTGAAGTTATTGATATTTCTCCCATCAATCTTGATTCCAGCTTATGCTTCATCCAGCCTGGCATTTCTCATGATGTACTCTGCATATAAGTTAAATAAGCAAGGTGACAATATACAGCCTTGACGTACTCCATTCCCAATTTGGAGCCAGTCTGTTGTTCCATGTCCAGTTCTATCTGTGGCTTCTTGACCTGCATACAGATTTCTCAGGAGGCAGGTCAGGTGGTCTGGTATTCCTGTCTCAAACAATTTCCCACAGTTTGTTGTGATCCACACAGTCAAAGGCTTTGGCGTAGTCAATAAAGCAGAAGTAGATGTTTTCCTGGAATTTTCTTGCTTTCTCAATGATCCAGTGGATGTTGGCAATTTGATTTCTGGTTCCTCTGCCTTTTCTAAATCCAGCTTGAACATCTGGAAGTTCACAGTTCACATACTGTTGAAGCCTGGCTTGGAGAATTTTGAGCATTACTTTGCTAGTCTGTGAGATGAGTGCAATTGTGCAGTTGAACTAACAGTCAAAAAGATGTCCTTTTAATCATAGGGGACTGGGATGCAAAAGTAGGAAGTCAAGAGACACCTTGAGTAACAGGCAAATTTGGCCTTGGAGTACAAAATGAAGCAGGGCAAAGGCTAAAAATTTTGCAAAGAGAATGCACTGGTCATAGCAAACACCTTCTTCGAACAACATAAGAGACGACTCTACACATGGACATCACCAGATGGTCAATACCAAAATCAGATTGATTATATTCTTTGCAGCCAAAGATGGAGAAACTCTATCCAGTCAGCAAAAGCAAAACTGGGAGCTGACTGTGGCTCAGATCATGAACTCCTTATTGCCAAATTCAGACTTAAATAAAACAAAGTAGGGAAAACCACTAGACCACCTGTATGCCTTCTTTGGGGAAATGTCTGTTTAGGTATTCTGCCCATTTTTTAATTGGGTTGTTTGTTTTTCTGATATTGAGCTGTATGAGCTGCTTGTGTGTTTTAGAGATTAACCCTTTGTAAGTTATTTCATTTGCAATTATTTTCTCCCATCCTGAGGGTTGTCTTTTCATCTTGTTTACAGTTTCCTTTGCTGTGCAAAAGCTTTAAAGTTTTATTAGGTCCCATTTGTTTATTTTTGTTTTTATTTCCTTTTAGAGGTGAGTCAGAGAGAATCTTGCTGAAATTTATGTCAAAGAGTGTATTGCCTATGTTTTACTCTTAACAGCTTTAGGTTTCCAGCCTTACATTTAAGTCTTTAATGCAATTTGAGTTTATTTTTGTGAATAGTTTTAGGAAGTGTTCTGATTTCATTCTTTTACACGCAGCTGTCCCATTTTCCCAGCACCACTTAATGAAGAGGCTTTTTTCTCCATTGTATGTTCTCGCCTCCTTTGTCATAGATTAGTTGACCACAGGTGTGTGGGTTTTTCTCTGGACTTTCTATCTTGTTGCATTGATCTATATTTCTATTTTTGTGCTGATGCCATACTGTTTTGATTACTCTGGCTTAATAGTATAGTATGAAGTCAGGGAGCCTGTTTTTTCTAGCTCCATTTTTCTTTCTGAAGATTGCTTTGGCTACTCAGGGGTCTTTGTGTTTCCATACAAACTGAAAATTTTGGGGTCTCATTCTGTGAAAAATGCCATTGATAATTTGATAGGGATTGCATTGTATCTGTAGATTGCTTTGGCTAGTATAGTCATTTGTATAATATTGATTCTTCCAATCCAAGGACATAGTATATCTCTCTAGCTGTTTATATCATCCTTGAGTACTTTCATCAGTATCTTATGGTTTTCTGAGAACAGGTCTTTTGCCTCCATAGGTAAAGTTATACCTAGGTATTTTATTATTTCTGATGTGATGGTAAATGGGATTGTTTTCTCCATTTCTCTTTCTGATCTTTCATTGTTAGTGTATAGGAATGCAAGAAATTTCAGTGTGTTCATTTCATACCCTGAAACTTTACCAAGTTCATTAATGAACTCTAGTAGTCTTCTGGTAGCATCTTTAGGATTTCTGTCTATAGTATCATGTCCTCTTCAAAAAACTGACATTTTAACTTCTTTTTTTCTCATTTGGAGTCTTTTCATTTCTTTTTCTTTGATTGCTATGGCTAGGACATTCAAAATCATGTTGAATAAAAGTGGTGAGAGGTGACATCCTTGTCTTGTTCCTGATTGTAGAGGAAATGCTTTTAGTTTTTCACTGTTGAGAATGATGTTTGCTGAGAGTTTGTCATATATGGCCCTTATTATGTTGAGGTATGTTCCCTCTGTGCCCACTTTCTGGAGAGTTTTTATCATAAATGGGTGTTAAGTTCAGTTGCTCAGTCGTGTTTGACTCTTTGAGACCCTATGAACTGCAGCACACCAGGCTTCCCTGTCCATGAGTTTGGAGTCCACCCAAACTCATGTCCATTGAGTCAGTGATGCCATCCAACCATCTCATCCTCTGTTGTCCCCTTCTCCTCCTGCCCTCAATCTTTCCCAACATCAGGGTCTTTTCCAATGAGTCAGCTCTTCGCATCAGGTGGCCAAAGTGTTGGAGTTTCAGCTTCAACATAAGTCCTTCCAATGAACGCCCAGAACTGATCTCCTTTGGGATGGACTGGTTGGATCTCCTTGCAATCCAAGGGACTCTCAAGAATCTTCTCCAACACCACGGTTCAAAAGCATCAATTCTTCAGCACTCAGCTTTCTTTATAGTCCAACTCTCATGTCCATACATGACCACTGGAAAAACCATAGCCTTGACTAGACGGATCTTTGTTGGCAAAGTAATGTCTCTGGTTTTTAACATGCTGTCTAGTTTGGTCATAACTTTCCTTCTAAGGAGTAAGCATCTTTTAATTTCATGGCTGCAGTCACCATATGCAGTGAATTTGGAGCCCAGAAAAATAAAGTCAGCCACTGTTTCCACTGTTTCCCCATCTATTTGCCATGAAGTGATGGGACTGGATGCCATGATCTTAGTTTTATGAATGTTGAGCTTTAAGCCAACTTTTTCACTGTCCTCTTTCACTTTCATCAAGAGGCTCTTTAGTTCTTCTTTGCCTTCTGCCGTAAGAGTGGTGTCATCTGCATATCTGAGATTATTGATATTTCTCCCAGAAATCTTGATTCCAGCTTGTGCTGCTTCTAGCCAAGCGT
This sequence comes from Bos taurus, assembly GCF_002263795.3. Classification (NCBI taxonomy): domain Eukaryota; kingdom Metazoa; phylum Chordata; class Mammalia; order Artiodactyla; family Bovidae; genus Bos; species Bos taurus. The sequence continues at coordinate 45,386,289 of NC_037342.1, read as the reverse complement.
TTCTCATGATGTACTCTGCATAGAAGTTAAATAAGCAGGTGTTAAAGTTTGACTGCAGCCATGAAATTAAAAGACACTTACTCCTTGGAAGGAAAATTATGACCAACCTAGATAGCATATTGATAAGCAGAGACATTACTTTGCCAACAAAGGTCCATCTAGTCAAGGCTATGGTTTTTCCAGTAGCCATGTATGGGTGTGAGAGTTGGACCGTAAAGAAAGGTGAGCACCAAAGAACTGATGCTTTTGAACTGTGGTGTTGGAGAAGATTCTTGAGAGTCCCTTGGACTGCGAGGAGATCCAACCAGTCCATTCTAAAGGTGATCAGCCCTGGGTGTTCTTTGGAAGGAATGATGCTAATGCTGAAACTCCAGTACTTTGGCCACCTCATGCAAAGAGTTGACTCATTGGAAAAGACTCTGACGCTGGGAGGGATTGGGGGCAGGAGGAGAAGGGGACGACAGAGGATGAGATGGTTGGATGGCATCACTGACTGGATGGACGTGAGTCTGAGTGAACTCCGGGAGTTGGTGATGGACAGGGAGGCCTGGCGTGCTGCGATTGCAAGGTGTGCTCCCTTGCAAATGGGGTCACAAGGAGTCGGACACGACTGAGCAACTGAACTGAACTGAAACTTTGTCAAAAGGCTTTTCTGCATCTATTGAGATGGGTCATAGAGTTTTTATCCTTCAGTTTGTTAGTGTGGTGTATACCACTGCTTGATTTATGGATATTGAAAAATCCTTGTGTCCCTTTCCAACTAGGTGTTATTCATTTGAGAAGTTCTCCTACAGTTACTCACCTCACTAAAAAATCCCTCCTTAGGTCTACCCAGAGCAGATTAGGTATCCTTCATGTGCTTTTAAAGTTTCCTTTTTGTTCCTATTCACAGCAGTTATCACATTTGATTGAGTGTCTGTTTATCCTTGGCCATTCCGCTAAACAAGATACTCCTCAGGCCAGGCTGTGACTGTACCCTCAGTACTTAACCTAAGAGTTGGATGTTAAATGCATTTTGAGGGAATGAATGAAGATAGATCCAATATAGTATGTGTGTCTTTAGTGTGATTCTCTAGAAACAGAGGCTGAGAGGATTCTTGTTCAGTGATTTATTGAGGGACTGCTATTCTGTAAGGAGGTAAGGGGAACAGAATAGGAAAAGAGAGGGGTTCCACTAAAGCCTGTCCCGAGCCTGATCCCACAGGGAGCTATGGAATATGAAAGGCACCACCACAGAGGTATCCACCCTGAGACAAGGGAGCTGCGTTTTAACCCTATACTCCTTTGTCATTGGCTGCAGGGCAAGGGAGTAACTTGCCAGTCATTTGTAAGGTGGCTCGCATCAGCTGAGGAGGATTCCTTTAAGAAAGATGCAGCTGTGAGCTGTGGACAGCAGATACTCCCAGTAGCTAAGGATTGGGTGCACCGGCCTGGTAATGGGGGTCTAGGCAAGATTCAGTGGCATCTACTGCAGTGTGATAGAATAACAGGAAAGGGGTTACAGAGACACAGGAGAAACATTGACTCATGTGACCTCTGAGGTGGAGGGAAATGATGACAGAGAGAAAGGACGCTCTCCCTCCCTCACTACCCCTACCTTCTGTACTCCTTTCCCAGACAAGATTCTGCTTGCTGCCTTGGTGTGGGTACCAAAGGCAGGTGTCTGTGTAGCCGACTGGATGCTCCTGAGAGGGAGGCTGGCTTTGCGGGGAGCTGGAGTGTGCTCTACTTGGTCCCCTTACACAGTCAGATATCTCCCTGACTGAATACATGAGGACAACACAGTTCAATGAAAAAGATCTGCACACCTGAAGGAGAACTTAATAGAGTTGTCAAGGACAGCAATTTCATTTTCGAAAAAAGGTGAGACCAGTCAGGTAGAATGTCCCTGGACCACTGTTACTCTACCTATGGAAGCATTATTGTCCAAAATAGCAAGCCAGTTCCCTGACAGAAAGCTTTGTCCCATGGATTGGCATTTGCTTGCTTGGAAAATGAGTTTTGAGCCTTTGGAGAATCGAAGTCATCTGTGGTATTTACAATACAGCCTTACTGTCCAGCAGCTAAGTGTAGTCTAATTCTGACAGATGGCTCTCAAGGGAAATTTTCTTTCAGATTGGATTATGCTTCCATGCTGAAATGCTCTAATTAAGGGGAGTCTATAAACATAGTGGGGAGGGGAAGAGAGGGTAAGGTAGGCTGTTTCTTAGGAAGCTGTTTTGGAAAATGGCCATGTTTGCAATCTTTATCCTCCCAGCCCCACACGCACATCTACACTGAGAATCTAGGCCACTGCTCTGCTAAAAGCATGGTAGCACTGGATCAATGGTCAGCTTTCACCAAGGAGCCCTGACTTCACTTCCTTCAAGGTCCTGCCCCTCTAGCCTCATCTCCATCTGGTTTTGGCTTTTAACAGTCATGTTAACTATCTTGAGGTGTAATTTCCAGGATAATTGTTTCATCAACATGATCAGGACTGACTTTTTAAAACCCCAATTGATCTATCAGGTCAGTTGTCTTAAACATTGCTAACCATTCTTTTATAAGTCTAATACTTTGATTTTAAGGTTCCACTCTGTTACCTTTCTCTTTCTTTTTCTCTTGTCCTTTTTTTTCTGTTTCCTTTCTTAATCCTTACCAATTCAATACTGAAGTAGCTGTAGGAAAAGGCTACTTGACTGTCAGATAAAAAAGGATGAATATTGCATGAGCGAGTTTGGGAAAATCTAATCTGGAAGTTATGGAGTGGGTTCAGTTAAGAAGAGTTCCAGTTCTGTCTCTATCATTTATTCAACAAGTGTTTTTGGATACCTACTGTGTGCCAGGTTACATGCTAGGCATTGAGTGCATGTGGTCCCTGCTCTCTTAGAGCTTAAAGTCCTGAGAGATAGGGTTCAGATAGGAAACAAAAATTTTCACAGATAATTATTTACATATGTGATTGGTACTATGAAGAAGACATAGGTGAGTATTACTTTCAAGACCTGACCTAGCCTGGTGCATCAAAGAAGGATGCTTGGAGGAGACAATATTGAAGCTGAGGCCAAAGGAAAGTTAGGTGTTGACCTGGAGGAGGGCTGCTGCTGCTGAGTCACTTCAGTCATGTCCGACTCTGTGCGACCCCATAGACGGCAGTCCACCAGGCTCCCCCATCCCTGGGAGGAGGGCAGAGTTCCAGAAAAAAGGAATTGGCATGTGTAGAGGTCCTGAGACAGAAACAGTTTTGGGAAGTTCCAGGAGCACAAAGCACAGACTGGTTAAAAGGAGGAAACAAGATGGAAAATGGACCAGAACTCAGAAAAGAGCAAGATTAAATAGAGTCTTATGGCAAAATAAATCTTTGGGTCCTGATTTTCTGAGTAATTTTTGAAGGATTTTGAGCAGTGAGACATATAGATTTATGATCTTAAAAGATCACTCAGGCTGCAGTGCAGAGAATGGACAAGAAGGAACAGTGAGGAAAGGGTCAGGCTATTGTAGAAAGCCAGAGGATTTTTCTCACCAGGATGGTGGTAATAGGAGAAAAGTAGCAAATTACAAATTTTTTTTTATTGAATAATTGGTAGACAATAAATTTTATGTTTAGGGTACACAGTTTGTACAGTTTGACATATGTATTGACATACATATACATTTATGAAAACATCATCATAATCAAAATATTGAATATTTTTATCACCCCTAAAACTCATCTTAGGCCGTTTTGTGTCTCCTCCTTACCTCCCCTCCCCACCAGCCATTCTCCAGTCTCCAGGGAACTATTGATCTGGAGTCTGTCAGTATAGATTAGTTGGGATTTTTCTAGAATTTTGTATACATAAGAACCATACAGTGTGTTCTTTGTTTTGTTTAGATTTTTTTTTCCAATCAGAATAATTACTTTGAGATTCATCCATGTTGTTGTATTAATAGTTCAGTCCTTTGTTGCAAATTACTACTTCAGTGCATGTGTGTGTGTAATAACACACACCACTATTTGTTTATCCATTGCTCATTTGGATTCTTATTATTGAAGTATTTGGATTATTTTCAGTTTGGGACTATTACAGGTAAAACTCCTATCAGCATTTATGCGCTTTGTATGGGCATATACTTTCATTTTTCCTGCATTATTTTCTAGGAGTAGAATGGCTAGGCCCTGTGGTAGGTGTATCTTTACCTTTTAAAGAAACTGCCAAACTGTTTATTTTACCAAATTGGTTGTACCATTTTACACCCACACCAATGATGATCAAAGTTCTTGTTGCCCTACATTCTCACCAACACTTGGCAAGGTCAGTCTTTAACTTTAGACATTCTAAGGAGTATAAAATGGAATCTCATTGTGGTTTAATTTGCATTTCCCTGATGACTTATGATGCTGAGCATCTTTTCATGTGCTTATCTACCATCTGTTTATGTTCTTTGTTGAAGTGTCTATTCAGATCTTTTGTCAAATTTTAAACTTGGTTGTTTGCTTTCTTTTTATTGAGTTGTAAGTGTTCTTTCTATATTTCAGATGCCAATTACTTATCCTAATACACGATGTGTAAATATTTTCTCCCAAACTGTGATTTGTATTTCTGTTCTCTTAACATTGTCTCTTGAAAGGAAGAATTTCTTAATTTTGCTCAAGTCCATTTTGTCAGTTTAACCTTTTACAGAGTGTGCCTTTAGTGACATATCGAAGAAATCTTTATCTCATTCAAATTCATACTGTATGATTTATATGGTTTTCTTTTAGAAGTTTTATACTTTTAACTCTTATAGACTATGAGCCATTTTTATTTATTTTAATATGTAGTGTGAGATATGGATTGGAGGGTTAGTTTTTTTGCATACAATATCCAATTATTCCAGCACCACTGTTGTAAAAATTATACTTTTTCTGTGTAACTATCTTTTGCATTTTTGAAGAAAATCGATTGATCATATATACAGGTCTATTTCTCGACTCTCTTCTTTTCCAGTGCTCTATTTGTCTATCTTTACTCCCATACCACAGTGTCTTGATTATTGTAGATTTATTTTAAGTCCTAAAATCAGGTAACGTGGGTGTTCCAACTTTGTCCTACTTTTTTCAAAGTAATTTTGGTTTTTCTAGGTCCTTCACATTTCCATATGAATTTATGATCAGCTTATCTGTTTGCACACATAGGCACAACACACAGTTGGAAGCTTGATTAGGGTTGCACAAGATCGATTTGGAAAGAATACACATCTTAAAAATATATTTTGAGTCTTCCCAGTCACGGTATACATCTCTCCATTTAATATGTCTGCTTAAATTTATTTCGGCAACACTGTGTAGTACAGATATCTGCAGCTCTCTCAGTGTTCCTCTTTCTCCTTCCTGGTACTGTGCCCTATAAACTGTAGCTGCAGTGGACTTTCCAGACCCCCAAGTCCATTTTCTCAACTAAGGCTACCACTGGGCTCTTCCTGGGTCTCCACCTCTGTGTTATATCTTTCCAGGGGGTGAGCTGGGGCAATCAAAGACCCCTTGTTTGTTTCTTGTTTTTTAAGTATCACTTACCTTCATTGTCTGGTGTCCAGTGTCTTCTAACCCATTGTTTCATGTACTCTGTCCAGATTTTTGCTTGTTTAAAATGTGAGGGTAAATTCATTTACTGTTTTCCCATCATTGTCAGAAGCGATTAATTGTCTGTGAGATTTAAAGAAATTATGTTGTTGTCCAGTCACCAAGTCATGTCTCACCCTTCACGACCCCGAAGGCTGCAGCACACCAGACTTCCCTGTCCCTCACCATCTCCCGGAGTTTGCCCAAGTTCGTGTCGATTGAATCGGTGATGCCATCCAACCATCTCATTCTTTGTTGCCCTCTTCTCCTTCTGACTTCAGTCTTTCCCAGCACGAGGGTCTTTTCCAGTGAGTCAGCTGTTCGAATCAGGTGGCCAAAGTATTGGAGCTTCAGCTTCAGCATCATTCCTTCCAAAGAATATTCAGGGTTGATTTCCTTTAGGATTGACTGATTTGATTTCCTTGCTGTCCAAGGGACCCTCAAGAGTCTTCTCCAACACCACAGTTTGAAAGCATCAATTCTTTGGCACTCTGCCTTTTTTTACTGTTTAGCTCTCACATCCATACATGACAGCTGGAAAGACCATAGCTTTGACTATAAGGACCTTTCTCAGCAAAGTGATGTCTTTGCTTTTTAACATACTATCTAAATTTGTCATAGACTTAAAAAATGGAAATAGTCAAAATGATTTTTTGGTTCCCAGCATGAGCAGCCTCAAGGAAGGTATTTACTGAAATAGGAAGCAATAGATGGAGAATAGATTGGGTATTTTTTTTTTTATGTTGATAAGACCATTTTTAACATACTGAGTTTGCACTTCTGGTGAAATATTCAAGAAAAAAGATTTAAAAAGCAGTTGTATATACAGATATACAAGGCTGGAGCTCAGAAGTGGAGGACGAGTTGGAAATACGAATTTATAAATTGTCTACATATATTGTTAATGGTATTTGAATCATAGAGGTTGATGAAGTTACTTAATAGAGAATCTATAGTGAAGAATGCAAAGAACGTGGGACAATTTCCTGAGACCTTAAAGTAACTTGAAGTGGGACAGCCAAAGAGGTAAAAGGAAAACTGATACTGTATTGTGGGAGCCCCTGGAAGCATGTTTCAAGGAGCTGTGAGTGGTCAGGTGGGTCAGCAGCTGCACTGATGCCAATTAACAAAGGCCTGAACAAATCCATTGGATTGTGCAACATGAAAGTCTTTGGTGACTCTACTTACTGGAACCAGCAGCAAGGACAGAAGCCAGAGTGGAGTAGACTGAATAGCTAGTCAAGTAGGGGAACTTAAAGATGCAGGAGAAAGCTCATGAGCAGTAGAGGGCACCCTGTGCCCAGGAGCCCGTGGGAAGGTAAGAATGAAAGCGATCCAGAACAGAATTGGTGGGTCAGCTTCCAATAGGACACTTCCTCCCCCGTCACAAGTGGGAAGGAGAGGCCCCACACAAGCAGGAAGCGTCATGTAACCCCATCTGCTGACACATCTTGTGAGTATGAAAGGGCCCCTTCCTCTAGGAAGCTGGTGATCCTTTGGGATGTACTGGTCTGATTGCTTTTACAGCAACTACAGAATATAAACTTGTTGACTCAGCCTTAGTTCAGTTCAGTCGCTCAGTTGTGTTCAACTCTTTATGACCCCATGGACTGCAGCACACCAGGCTTCCCTGTCTATCACTAACTCCCAGAGCTTGCTCAAACTCATGTCCATCGAGTTGGTGATGCCATCCAACCATCTCATCCTCTGTCATCCCCTTCTCCTGCCTTCAGTCTTTCCCAGAGTCAGGGTCTTTTCAAATGAATCAGTTCTTCTCATCAGGTGGCCAAAGTATTGGAGTTTCAGCTTCAGGATCAGTCCTTCCAATGAACATCCAGGACTGATCTCCTTTAGGATGGACTGGTTGGATCTCCTTGCAGTCCAAGGGACTCTCAAGAGCCTTCTCCAGCACCACAGTTCAAAAGCATCAATGCTTCAGTGCTCAGCTTTGTTTATAGTACAACTCTCACATCCATACATGACTACTGGAAAAGCTATAGCTTTGACTAGACAGACCTTTGTTGGTAAAGTAATGTCTGCTTTTTAATATGCTGTCTAAGTTGGTCATAGCTTTTCTTCCAAGGAGCAAGTATCTTTTAATTTCATGGCTGCAGTCACCATCTGCAGTGATTTTGGAGCCCAAGAAAATAGTCAGTCACTGTTTCCATTGTTTCCCCGTCTATTTGCCATGAAGTGATGGGACCAGATGCCATGATCTTAGTTTTCTGAATGTTGAGTTTTAAGCCAACTTTTTCACTCTCCTCTTTCACTTTCATCAAGAGGCTCTTTAGTTCCTCTTCACTTTCTGCCATAAGGGTGGTGCCATCTGCATATCTGAGGTTATTGATAATTTTATCAATAAAAAATATTTTTTTTAAAAAAGTATTTTACTTTTCAGAAATCATTTGTTGACTGTTTCCTTTATCATAAAGAAAACTTGAGTAAAAACAGAAGGTTGGATAATCCTGAGTACAAAGTCACTTGTGATTCCTCTGCCCATAGACAGGCACTGTAAATGTTTGGACATGGCTCTTCTGTTATTGCCTCGGTCCATGGCTCTTCAGTGCAACTTTTATATGTTTCTGACATGATTTGGCCCACTTCTTTGCTTTTCTTTGTGTAAGAGAAGAAGCAGAATGTACAGCTGTGTCTCTCAGAGGACCCTCCCTGCGGGTGGTGGGGCCCCTGCCCCTCGATAGCTGGTCAGGGTTTCTCTGGCAGCCAGGCAGCCCTGGGCAAACACTCATTCCACGTGCAACCTCCAGAGGAAGCTTGTCTGGCTGCTTCTGTTTTGGAAGCCGAGAGGTCCCAGTCATTGCATCCGAAGGAGAAGCTGGCACTGATCAGTTAGCCAATCCTATTTTCAGATAGTCTTATGAAAACATTCAGCTCAAAGCAGGGTAACACTTGGAGGACCAGTGCTGGGGCAAGTCTCATATGCAGCTTTGGGGATCTTAGGGCCAGTGTCTCTTCAGCAAAGGTTGCTGCTGCCCTGGGGAATAAGGACATTTGCAGATATGCGATGCTTCCACTTAAGCCTGGAGGGAAGTGTCTCACTAGTTATTCACAACAGGATATGGACAGCAGCTTGTTGAAGGGATGGGAAGCTGAACAGAAGAAATGTTGGAGTTTTGCCATATTGAGACAGAGATCAGCAGCTCAGTGAAAGAGGGCATGCAGGGATGGTCAAGTCCCAGTGGAGCACTGATCTTTCAGCAGACATTGCAGGTCAGGCTCAATGCTAGGCACTGGGATGCTCATAGCAATGGAAGGAAGAAACCACACCCTGGCAGAGGCTTGTGTCTGTGGCATCAGAGTAGGCAGCCAGTTCTAAGAAGAAGCAACTCATCTCTAGCCCTGTTTATTCCCTTCTCACGCTAGAAGAGTGAGGTGCGAGGAAAGAGAGAAAATTCACTGATAAGGGACTTTCCTTAATACCTGGGTTTCGTATTCTAGATTCTTTCAGAATGAAACGGCACACTTTCAGCATAGAAGGAGTCCCCCAGTCAGGTCATGCACTGCATAAGAACTATAGTTTGAACACACTCTTACAGAAAAAATAGGCGATTTTCCCTTCAGAGATAGGCACGGGCTCCAGGAGTCCACCTGAGAGTCTTGTGTTGGCCTCTTCATCAACCTCATCACCCTCCCCAGTCCCTATTAATCTGTTCCCAAAAAGAAATGTCACCAGATGGCCCTGCAAATGTTACCTGGCCGTCAGCATGGCTTCACCCAAAACAGGGAGGCTTTAGAGAATTTAATCCATACTTCATTTCTTCCATTTCAAGTCAGTTTTGGACCCTTTATGGGCATTTATTACTTTCTTAACACACTGGGCTGGACAGTAAGGTCCATAATCCAACTGTTATTAAAGAATCTTGCTTTTACATTTAGTGGGGGAGGGTCCAGTGACTCACAGATCCAAGTCTCTTGTAAGAACTCCTCTCTTGTTAGCATGTAATACCAGATTTTACTGCCCTCTGCTTCATGAGCTGCACACTCCCTCAGCATCCTCAATACCTTGAGCTATTTTTAGCATTTAATCCTTTCCAGATAGAAGAACCATCAAACCTGCTCTTCTTTTTTTCCCCCTTTTTTGTGAAGAAGAGTATCCTTCTATATTTTCAGATTGTGGATGGGTGGTTTTTAGGAATTGAGCTGGTCTTTTTGAACAATGGCCTTTTCTCTTGCTGTCTCTTAGATTCCACACCCAGGTGTGGGCACCAGGTCTGGTCCTGGCCCTAGTCTGTGTTTTTCTCAATGGCAGCAGTTACAGAAAAGTAGCAGAGGTCAGTTCGGCTGGTCCTGGAGGAAAAGATAGAAGCGGAACTCCACCAGCTGAGATGACGACATGGCCATGGCCAGGCAAAGGGACCACACTCTGGCGTGGTCTGAGCTCCCCACATCTTTGAAGTGTCAAGTCACAAAATTCAGAAGTGAATTTGGAATAGGATATTTCAAGTGGGTCCCTGCCTGCTGTTACCACCCGTTACTCTCTTCACAATGGGGTTAAAAACTTCTCAGGGTTGCTAGGGGCTGGGAAAGGGGGACACGGGGGATCATTGGTAAATGAATAGTGGCTAGGGTAATGCAGAAGTTCTGGGAATGCATAGTGGTGACGGCCACACATCACTATGAATGTACTTAGTGCTACTGAATTGTACACTCAGATAGGTAAAGTAGCAAGTTTTATGTAACATATTTTACCACAGCTTGAAAAATATTCAGAAAAATAAACTCTCTGCTGGGATATGTAAAAGACTTAGAGGCAGCAGAGGAGAGCCCAGACCTGAGCACCGAGAGCTGTCTCCTGCTGTGCACAGGAACAGCATCTCAAAGGATGGCTCCTCTTTGTTTCAGAGGAGGCCCAGGCAGTGAGGTCTGGAGACCCCACCAACACCTGTACTAACATAATTCACCCCTTTTATTTCACTCTCTTCCCCTATTTCTCACTTCTGTCACTATCTCTATGCAAGGTTCTCTCCTGGACACTGAGTACATCCACTGGAAATGCAAAACCAGACAAGAATCTTAATTTAAAAAGAATTTTCCTTTTTGCAAATCCTCAGTGAAGTCAAGGAACAGCTGCAAGGTGGTTGAACCCTTTAGACTCTGGGTGCCCACGTGGGACTGGCGTCCTAGCAAGTTTCCGCAGGAGGAAGAAGGGACTCAAGAGTAATGCACATCTCCTAGATGTCAGACCCTGGGTTCGGCTCCCCATCCTGAACCCTCCTCCCTCCCCTCTCCCCATACCATCCCCCTGGGCCGTCCCAGCGCACCAGCCCCAAGCATCCAGCATCGTGCACTGAACCTGGACTGGCATCTCGTTTCATACATGACATTTCACATGTTTCAATGCCATTCTCCCAAATCGTCCCACCCTCTCCCTCTCCCACAGAGTCCATAAGACTGTTCTATACATCAGTGTCTCTTTTGCTGTCTCATATACAGGGTTATCGTTACCATCTTTCTAAATTCCATATATATGCGTTAGTATACTGTATTTATGTTTTTCCTTCTGGCTTACTTCACTCTGTATAATAGGCTCCACTTTCATCCACCTCATTAGAACTGATTCAAATGTATTCTTTTTAATGGCTGAGTAATACTCCATTGTGTATATGTACCACAGCTTTCTTATCCATTCATCTGCTGATGGACATCTAGGTTGCTTCCATGTCCTGGCTATTATAAACAGTGCTGCGATGAACATTGGGGTACACGTGTCTCTTTCCCTTCTGGTTTCCTCAGTGTGTATGCCCAGTAGTGGGATTGCTGGATCATAAGGCAGTTCTATTTCCAGTTTTTTAAGGAATCTCCACACTGTTCTCCATAGTGGCTGTACTAGTTTGCATTCCCACCAACAGTGTAAGAGGGTTCCCTTTTCTCCACACCCTCTCCAGCATTTATTATTTGTAGACTTTTGGATCGCAGCCATTCTGACTGGTGTGAAATGGTATCTCATAGTGGTTTTGATTTGCATTTCTCTGATAATGAGTGATGTTGAGCATCTTTTCAAGTGTTTGTTAGCCATTTGTATGTCTTCTTTGGAGAAATGTCTATTTAGATCTTTGGCCCATTTTTTGATTGGGTCATTTATTTTTCTGGAGTTGAGCTGTAGGAGTTGCTTGTATATTTTTGAGATTAGTTGTTTGTCGGTTGCTTCATTTGCTATTATTTTCTCCCATTCTGAAGGCTGTCTTTTCACCTTGCTAATAGTTTCCTTTGATGTGCAGAAGCTTTTAAGGTTAATTAGGTCCCATTTGTAACATTTTCCCAATTAATTTTTGCAAAAGTGGTGTAGGTATTATGCCCATTTTACAGAAGAGGAAACTGAAGTATAGAGGGGTTCTTTACAGAAGAGGAAACTGAAGTATAGAGGGGTTCATTAATTGCCTAAGGTCACACAAGTAATACAAGGTGGAACAAGGTTTATATGTAAGCCTATTTAGAGCCCGCATTGTGAAACTTACGATTATTTCATTTTACCACACTTCAGAATATCTGTCCTAGTATAAAAATATGCTTTGAACAATGCCTTCATCAACTCCAGAGTAAAAATTTGTTTGTATCATAATATGTGTCCAGCACACTTAATGAGAGCCGCTAGTGTTTTTGGTGTTTTCATCTTAGGCTCCCTCCCCCGCGTGAGTCTCATGCCTCTGGAACCCAGCCACCATGCTCTGTCCCTCCAGTGTAATTTTTAATGACTAGCTGATACATCACAGCCTGCATAAGGGACAGGCTGGCCAGACAGTTGTCCAGAGAACTAATCAATAAACGATGCCAAAGCACTGAGGTGGGAGAAAACTGTTAATCAGTATTTCTCTCCAAGAGAATATTGCATATAGTTGGAAATAATACTTTAATAAGTCTCTGAGGGAGAGCAGTGACATTCCCAAATAACCCAGGTTGCAGGGAACGCTCCCTAAGCTGTCTCCTGAAGATGTCGGTCCTGTTACCTGCAGACTTCAGACTTGACTGTTCAGATGATAGAGGAAGACCCGCACTACCTCCAACAACCTTCTTTCTCTCCCCATCAGAACAGTCAGTGTCTCTTCCAGTTAACACTGAGCAGGTATTTAAGCAATACCAGTTGGAAGGACAGCCAGCGTTGACTCCTGCCTAAGCTGCCCACATACATTGGTCTGGCCTGCAGGCCTCGTCTCCCTCATAGACACACCCCCCCAGATGCAGTTCCATGGCTTGTCCAACTGACTCCCCTTCATCTTCCTTATTCTCAAGGCCACTCCCCAAACACTCCTTTCATGACTGGCTCTGCTGTTGCTGCCATTACCAGCTTTCAACCTAAGAGCATGATTTTTCCAGAAAATAAGAGGGTGGGGCAAGAGGGAGAAAAGCAGTGCTACATGCATTTTGACACTAACCCAAAAACAGACAAACTCCAGCTTTAATAGACTTTTTAAAACAATGTATAAAATCATTGTTTTAGCAGATTCCTGACTCTGACCCCATTGCTAACCTTCATCCTCTTTGTGAGTGGCAGTCACTATCGAGTTAGGGTCAGAAAGCAGTAATGTGTATGATGCTATATGCTCCTGTCTTACACCCAGATCAAAGGGGCCACCTTAAAGAAGTTCTGTTTCCATAGAGCTACAATTTAAAAAATGATTTTGAATTATGTTTTTTGCACCTTGCAACACCATGGTATATATTGCCTGTTTCTTATCAGTTGACGCTGGTGAGCTTTGGTGGGGAAAGGAACTAATAGCTCAGTAGTTCCTAAGATCTTCAGTACCAATAAGTGTTAACCATGTGTCATCTGGGGCACTGGTTACATTTTCTAAAGTCTGCCATCTGTGCTAATTGGCCAGCAATGTGGCTAGCCCGGGTCAAGATCCCGCAGTCATTGCAAGAGGGCCCTGAGGCTTTGGGCAGGCTGGGTGATGGCAGTCCCCAGATGCACGATGCAGTGATGCTGGCCTAGTTTTGGGAGCAGCTCCTGCGGTATCAGCCCCCCGTGTGGGAGCTGCGTGTGGACTGGAGTTCCAGACTGCTTGTTCCCTGCCTGGAGTCTTAGCCTGTCATCATTGATTTTATGGGGAAAGAAAGCATTTCCTTTTGTAAACACCACACCAGTGCCTTCAATAAGATGATGTAATGGGATTAATGATGCACTTTCCAGAATCCTCATCGATTCTAAAGATGGAAGTAGAAACTTGAGATGAGGCTAAGCTATGTTTTGTCAACATTTGGCCGCTCTATTAAGCAAAGTATCCTCAGACAAACAGCGGGCTTACTTGAAAGCTATGCTGGTATTTGAATACTCGGGGCTGGGAAGATTCTGCCTGTGAAACAGACATCACCAAGAATGTAAGTGTCAGGCCTGAGAGTGAGGAGAAAAGAATGAAAAAATAAAGAATGACCAACCACTCTATGTCAGAGCCTGCTGATGGGTGAGCAGGTGGTGATTCGCTTGTGAATGTGTTGTCCAGGAAATAAACCTTGAGGTGTAAGAATAAAACATTAGAACTTCTGATAATATTATCTCATCTCTGTCATTCTCTTTGACCTATGTTTATTGTATATAATTAGAATATTCTAGTTGTATGTAAGTTTTAAGTGAGTAAATATATATATGTTGGGGCTGTATGCCCCAATCTGTTTTATACCAAATGTGCCAATTATATTTCATCTGAGGTCCAAATGTCATATTCATTACCTGCTCTGGAAAAATAAGCATTGCTGCTGCTAAGTCGCTTCAGTCATGTCCGACTCTATGGGGTCGTCTATGCGACCCCATAGACGGTAGCCCACCAGGCTCCCCCGTCCCTGGGATTTTCCAGGCAAGAACACTGGAGTGGGTTGCCCTTTTCTTCTCCAGTGCATGAAAGTGAAAAGTAAAAGTGAAGTCGCTCAGTCGTGTCCGACTCTTTGTGACCCCATAGACTGCAGCTTACCAGGCTCCTCCATCCATGGGATTTTCCAGGCAAGAGTACCGGAGTGGATTGCCATTGCCTTCTCGGAAAATAAGCATTGGGACCTCTTAAACAGGTTTCCTTTCCATGCGGCACCATGTTAAGATGTCAGTAGAGGGCGCTAGAGGGACAACGCGGGAAGAAGGGCCTTTTCTTCTTTGATCTGGAATCCTGTCCTCAGGCTCCTACAGAGAACCAGCTTCTCCAGCACCCAGTTCCTGCAACACCTGCAGCTTACCTCGAGCCCTGCCCTTGCAGTGGGGGCAGCTGCTCCACACCACAGGTGGCCTCTTCAGGACCTGGCCTCTGCAGCGCACAGCAATCTGCAGCCCTCACTAGCGGCTTCCCTCAGGTGGTTTCGTAGCAGAGTGCCTCTGCTGAGACATGTTCCCCTGAAGAGCTCTTTCTGGCATCTAGATGGCAGATTTCTGGCAAGCTCCAGAGGGTGGATTTCCAGTAAGTTCTGCAAGTGCAGTACCATGACGACTTCTTTCATTCAGTGAGTGACAGCTGTGTCCTCCCCTACAGGGTCTGGGACCTAGCCTCAGAAGCAGGGAGGATCCTGTCCTTGGGTGCTCTATCTCAGCCCAAGGGGAAATGGTTGCTCTTTGTATCTGCTATTCCTCCATTCCTTAGATATCTGGTCATTTCTTGCTAGCCAGTACCTCATTACTCAAGCCTCTGTTACAGTTAGTGATTCTTCATATTAAACTCTCAATTACTGGTTTCTATTTTTTGTTTGGACCTAAATAGATACAATGTACTTCTGTTAGTAAAAAGAAAAAAATTGTGTATGCATTTCCAGCATATTTACATTTTATTATTTTGCAAGTATATTTCTGTACTGTTTTATTAATTTTAATATATTGAAGCATACATGAAAAATTTAATTAGACAAAGATGAAACATTATATATATTTGATGATGTGGACCATTTTTTAAGTCTTTATTGAATTTTTTACAATATTGCTTCTGTTTTGTTTTGGTCTTTTGACCATGAGGCGTGTAGGATCTTAGCTCCCTGATGAGAGATCGAACCCACACACCCCCTGCATTGGGAGGCGAAGTCTTAACCAACAGACTGCTAGGAAAGTCCCTGAAATATTTTAACTGTCTTGTTATAATGACATTATACTGCATTAGCAAATATTTCAAATAACAATATTTGACTAAGTATGGTTAATCACTAATAATAGTAAATATCTAAATTTCATACGTTTTTGATCAAGACTGAGTGAGGTGGCCTGTGTCCATCTTTATATTAAGAATGAACAGATTTTATTTTTAAAATAATGAATGAAGAGAAGCTGTTTTATTTCCTTACCCTACTTGAAGATAGGGTACCATATTGCACATCTCTGGGATACAGGAGCTCTCTTTAGGTACTCTTGATCTAAGGGGTGCTGATTTTTCCCTCAGCTTTCTGGGATGCCAGGTGGGCCCCTTTCAAGGGCCTCCAGTCTTACCTCCTCACCTAACTGGTTCACCCCAGTGTGCACTGCAGATAGGACTTTGTACATTTGCCACGATATAAAATGTTGGGGAAGCGCTATGTTAGCATTGCCTTTTACGCTTCCTCTCCTATCCCTTCTGTCAGTCTTTCTGGCCTCAACTCAGATCCCACCTTTCCCTGAAATTTTCCCCTGCCTTCCGTTAGCCAGAGGAATAGAAACATCCAGTCAACAAAGATTACCCCAGTTTCTTCCACAGACTTGTGCAGATTTTTCTGATCCATCTATTAGACAATTGACCAGATATTTAGCCACTGCTTGGGATACCTCTTATATTGGTGTTAATGAGTTAAAGAACAGGAAGAAACCAGTTGGTGGGATTGACCTTAGAGATCATTAGGTCAAATGATACATAGAGGAGAGGGGCCCTATCAAGCTTAAGTGGAACTTCTCCAGTATCACTTGGAGCTTGAATTGGAGTTCCAGATTCTCATAACTAGTCCACAGCTGTGTTTCTCATACTGTGTTTTCTCTCACCAGTTATTTCAGGATTCCTTGGGAAGCCATTCCTTTCCTTATTGACTTGTATTTGCCGTGGTGAGCTTGGCCCAGGGCCCTGTACAATTAGGAGCCCATGAATCAGTCCTTATTTGAATTTATTTGCTCACAAGCAAGCCTCTTCCTTGGATTTCATTTGGGGATCAAACCTCAATGATTCCAATGGCTGATAGTTTCTCTTAAGCTCATTAACTGTCTAAGGTCTAGGCTGAGATAACTGATGATGTGCTTGAGCCTGTCTAGGAACTGAGATTTGTCACTGAGTTTCAAGTCAACAAATGGTAATGAGCCCGTCAATGGATGGAAGAAGCAATTCTGAGGCTAATTGTCTGGGAGCTACTTGCAATTTTAGCACAGAGAGAAAAACTGAGTGTTTAATGTGTCTACCATCTGCATCTTCAAACTTGAGTCGTCTCTCCAGTTCTTGAAATTTAATCTTAATGCTTTCTTTGAAATTCTGACACTCAGTATCCAGATCTTCCCTTGCAAGAAATGGCTCCTTTTGTATTTCAGTGTTGTAAATCTGAGCAGTTAGCATCCAGGCTGTGCCTAGGACACCTGAGCCTGGTGTGGGGGCTTTGCCTCTCTGCTCTTTCCTCTCAGTCCCAGCCTGACTTGACTCTGTGTAATGCAGCCCCCAGGGAGGGCAGAAGTAGCAGAGGCTGCCCTTTATCCCTCTGTACTCCACTAATGATCCTTTCCCCCTGTGATTCAATCACTTAAACCTCTGTCTTGAGAGCTTTTGAGATAACAAGAAAAACCACTTATGGAACCTTATCATATGAGTCCTTTACAGACAATTGTCACCTCTTTAACGGCAGATCCAATTAAACAGTAATTGTGATCACTAATAATTGACGGTCCACATGCAGATTCTGTTACTTTGAGAACAGTTATTTTTACTTCACTTTTTCTCTAGTTTTAATGTTAAAAACATGCGCATTTGTGCGTTCTACTGGTCCATGTTGAGTAATTACTACATGCAGGTCCTGTGCTGCTATGTCCTAGGGTTTCTGCCTTCGTGGTGTTTCAACTAGGCGAGGAGGTGCATATTCAACAAATAATTACACCAATTACTATTTAATTAAAACTGTGAGAATTGGCACAGGAGAAAATACGAGGTACCCCAATAACCTGTAACAATGGAGCAGAACTTGGTCTGAGGGGTCAGGGAAAGTTTCCCCAAAGAAGCAGTGTTTATGCTGAAGCTGAAATGTGGCAAAAAGGTCATAGAAGTTCTGGAAGAGCACTTCACTATGGGAAAACAAGCCATGTGAAGCATTTGGGATTTTCTTCCCTGAACAACAGTGGCAACCTACTGAAGGAATCTTAGGAAGAGAGTGACTTGAATCTATCTTCTTTTAAAAGTAATCCTCAGGCTATTATGTGGAGGAGATTGTATGGTGTCTAGGGGAAATTGTCAAGGACTATATTGATATTGTCTTAGATTTGGAGATTAGGAAAAGGGAGCCAGTATCTGGTTGTTTGGAAATACAGCATACATAAGACAATAGATAGGGAAACAGTGTCAGATTTTATTTTTGGGGGGCTCCAGAATCACTGCAGATGGTGACTGCAGCCATGAAATTAAAAGATGCTTACTCCTTGGAAGGAAAGTTATGACCAACCTAGATAGCATATTGAAAAGCCGAGATATTACTTTGCCAACAAAGGTCCGTCTTGTCAGGGTTGTGGTTTTTCCAGTGGTCATGTATGGATGTGAGAGTTGGACTGTGAAGACAGCTGAGCGCCGAAGAATTGATGCTTTTGAATTGCGGTGTTGGAGAAGACTCTTGAGAGTCCCTTGAACTGCAACGAGATCCAACCAGTCCATTCTGAAGGAGATTAGCCCTGGGAATTCTTTGGAAGGAATGATGCTAAAGCTGAAACTCCAGTACTTTGGCCACCTCATGCGAAGAGTTGACTCATTGGAAAAGACTCTGATGCTGGAAGGAATTGGGGGCAGGAGGAGAAGGGGACGACAGAGGATGAGATGGCTGGATGGCATCACTGACTGGATGGACGTGAGTCTGGGTAAACTCCGGGAGTTGGTTATGGACAGGGAGGTCTGGTGTGCTGCGATTCATAGGGTCGCAAAGAGTTGGACACGACTGAGCGACTGAACTGAACTGAAGACAAATACAGCACACAGGATACAATACAGAATACAGGATACAAATACAACATATGACAAAAATAACACTAAGTGTACACTGGTCTTCAAGACTTGATAATAAAAATGCTTTACATTTTTAAAAAGTTTAAAATTATTGGCATTACTAAACTTTGTCTCCCTAAACAAGGTAATGCATGTGAAGCAGTCATAATTAGACCCCAGCTTCTCTGAGAGGCTCCTGGAGATAGCAAGGCAAATGAGAAGTAAACCCTTGATATAATAATTTTGAAATAAGTGGATAACCAGAGACCCCAAACCTACTCCTCTTACTTTTCCTAATAGTCACTTTGGTAGGAACCTCACCCAGTTGGGCATAATCCAGGAGGAGCCATGGTTTAATCTCTCACCAGCCATATCCATCTAAGAAAAAAATGCATAATTTTATTAAAGCTATCCTGCCCTGGAAGTGGATATTGAGAAGAGGAAGGAGAGATAGTTGACCAGGACCATTAATTCCTTCCACTTTCTTTTTTATCCATCTTTTATTCTCAACATTTTAACATACAGAAAAATGCAGAAAATGTAACAGATGCTCATATAACATTTTGTCGTATTTCATACTAAATGTTTTTATAGATATAAAATAGTACAGACAAAGTCCTCCCAGTCCCCTGAGATAACCACTGAAGTTGGTCTCCTTTCCACAAAAATTTTTATTTTCATACATGTGATTGTATCCATAAACAAAATGTAATATTGCTTCTGGTGTGTATTGGAATTTTTGACAAGTAGCATCACAATTTAATGTCCTTTTGTAACTTGCTTTTTTTTCTTTTAATATTATTTTCTCAAGGTTTATCCACACTGATACTTGTACATATAGATCGTTTACTTTATTTGTTAGTTAGATTCCATTCTGTGAAAAAATTAGCTTGCTTAACCATTCCTTATGACTGATGTATAGTTTTGTACTTTATGCTAAAAAATACAAAAAAAAATCTGAGATGAGCATCTTATATGCATGTCCCTTTAGGGCATTAGTGGGAATAAAATTGCCCAGACTTAGAGTATACACATAATTCAATTTTATTAGGTGTTTTTAAATTGCAAATATTTATGCCAGTTTATACTCCCACCAGAAATATATGGGCCTAAGTGTCTGTACCTGTTTCCCTAAACTTAATTGGTTAATTTTGACAATCTGACTGGTACTAAATTGTATCTTATTAATTTATATATATACTATTAGGACTTCTTATGGTTTTCCTGATCATATACTTTGGTCATTTTTCTCTTGGGGTAACTTTTTTTTCATTAATTGTTGATATGTTTTTACTTTCTGATAATGTCATTTTTCAATTATACAGGTTACTTCTGTCAAAGCTTAACTTTTAACTTTCTTATATTTTTTGTCATTCAGAAGCTTTTAATTTTAATACATTCAGATTTTTCTCATCATTCCTTATGGTCTGCAGTTTTAGGCTCTGCTTTAAGAAGTCTTTTCTTACCCCATCATCGTAAAAAGAGCATCCTAAATTATCTTCTAAAACTTCTTGCATTTTACAATTAATTGTTCTATCTAAATTTTGTTTTTATGTGTGCAGTGTGTGAGTTAGAGACCTAAGTCTGCCTTTTTCCATAGGGATGTCTATACCCATTATCTATTGCCACAGTAATGTTGCATAACCACAAAACCTCAGTGTCATATTTATTTTGCACACAAGCTTAGCTGTTCTGCTGATCTGAGTTGGGCTTAATGGGCCTCGCTCATGGGTCTCTTGTCTGCTGACCTTGGCTATGCACTTCACATATAGTGGAGAATAAAAGCAGACTTCTGTTGAGACAGCTGTACTTAGGTATACTCCACACACTTCTCCAGACTTGTTTTTGTGGCAGAGGCTCAGGAGTAGGAAAGAAAACAGAAACCTGGGACATTTTGAAGCCTGGATTTGGAACTGACACACAGTCACTCCGGCATCATTTTGTTGGCCAAATCAGTTTGCTAGGTGCCCAGATTTAAGGTATGGGGAAAGAAATCACTTTTTTATGGGAGGTGTTACAACCTCACGTGCGTGCTCAGTGGATTCAGTCGTGTCCAAACTCTGCGACCCTATGGACTGTAGCCCATCAGGCTCCTCTCTCCCTGGGATTCTCCAGGCAAGAATACTGGAGTAGGTTGCCATTTCATCCTCTAGGGGATCTTCCTGACCCAGGGGTAGAACCTGCATCTCCTGAGTCTCCTGAACTGCAGGTGGATTCTTTACCCACTGAGCCACCTGGGAGCCCGAGGCATATATGAAGAAGGGTAGGGAATTGGAGCTGTTTTTTGAAATCAATTTACCAGAATTGTCCCAGCACCATTTATGAATAATCAGTTCTTTCTTTGACATGACAAATTCTCATATGTACTTTGATTTTTCTCTTGATACTCTTTTATGTTCCATCATTTATATTTTGTTATTTTCTATGTTATTTCAGTAATTATTGAATCCAGCAGTGTAAGTCTCCTCCCACTCAACTCTGTTCTCAACTGTCCTCTTTCTTACATGAATTGGCTACTTTTAGGCCTTCATTATTCCCTAAGAATTTAAGGGCCAGTTTACCCAGTTTCATGAAAAACAATGTAGACATTTTTATTTAAATTGCCTTGATTTTGTATATCAATTTGACTAAAATTAACATACTTATAATATTGATCCCTTTTTAACTATAGACCATTTATTTCTCCATTGATTTTCAGTGCAGTTCAGTCGTTCAGTCGTGTCCGACTCTTTGTGACCCCATGAACCACAGCACGCCAGGCCTCCCTGTCCATCACCAACTCTCAGAGTCAACCCAAACCCATGTCCATTGGTCAGTGATGCCATCTAACCATCTCATCCTCTGTCATCCCCTTGTCCTTCTGCCTTCAATCTTTCCCAGCATCAGGGTCTTTTACAATGAGTCAGCTCTTCGCATCAGGTGGCCAGAGTATTGGAGTTTCAGCTTCAACATCACTCCTTCCAATGAATATTCAGGACTGATCTCCTTTAGGATGGACTGGTTGGATCTCCTTGCAGTCCAAGGGACTCTCAAGAGTCTTCTCCAACACCACACTTTAAAAGCATCAATTCTTCGGCGCTCAGCTTTCTTGATTTAGATGTTTATTAATTCATTGAAAAAGTATTTGTTGAGCCATACTCTGTGCTAAGCACTGTTCTAGAAGCTGTTATACAGCAGAGAATAAAAGTAGAAAAAGTGACAGCTTTGAGGGCTAAAAATGCAAATACTAGGAGGTGCTAAGTACTGAAGAAGGAAATGGCAATCCACTCTAGTACTATTGCCTGGAAAATCCCATGGACACAGGAGCCTGGTAGGCTACAGTCCATGGGGTCGCAAAGAGTCAGACGACTAAGCAAAGGCAATCAATCAATCAAGTACTATGTAAAAGAAGATGATGTGCAAAGAGTTAAAAAATGATAATTAGGTTAGCATTAAAGTTTTATAAATGATGCTCTGTTTTCTGTCATTCAATAATAATATTCTCCTTAAAAATTTTTATAATGTTTTTACATTTATGTTAATGCAATATAGTTTTTGAGGCCATTCTGAAAAGTTGCCATCTTTTAAAATTACAGACTTTTTGGCTGGTGAATAAAAATGCTGTTGATTTTTAAATAGTGATCTTATACCCAGCAAACTTATATTTGCTTATTGTTAAAATGGTTTGCAAAATCTCTCTATAATTGTTTTTAACAGTATACAATTTCGATTCTCTTTATTTCTCCTACCTGTTGCTGTTTTTCTTAATGAGAACAATGTCAGGCCATTCCAGTACAACACTGTATAGAAACAATGAGAGCAGAGAGGTTGTCTTCTTAAAGGGAAGGTTTCTAACATATTACCATTAAGCATGACATTCTCAGTGAGTGAGTGGAGACACCTTTTTATCAGATTAAACGTTCATAGTTTGCTAAGCAAGATGAATTTTCGTGAATGAGTGTTAAATTTTAGTAACTTTTTTTTTCTGAGTCTTCCACCATGCTTTGTGGTGGATTACAGTTTATACTGTCTAGACAGGAAAAGGTCAGTTTTCATTCCAATCCCAAAGAAAGGCAATACCAAAGAATGCTCAAACTACCGCACAATTGCACTCATCTCACACACTAGTAAAGTAATGCTCAAAATTCTCCAAGCCAGGCTTTCAGCAATACGTGAACCGTGAACTTCCAGATGTTCAAGCTGGTTTTAGAAAAGGCAGAGGAACCAGAGATCCAATTGCCAACATCTGCTGGATCATCAAAAAAGCAAGAGAGTTCCAGAAAAACATCTATTTCTGCTTTATTGACTATGCCAAAGCCTTTGACTGTGTGGATCACAATAAACTGTGGAAAATTCTGAAAGACATGGGAATACCAGACCACCTGACCTGCCTCTTGAGAAACCTATATGCAGGTCAGGAGGCAATAGTTAGAACTGGACATGGAACAACAGACTGGTTCCAAATAGGAAAAGGAGTACGTCAAGGCTGTATATTGTCACCCTGCTTATTTAACTTATATGCAGAGTACATCATGAGAAATGCTGGGCTGGAAGAAGCACAAGCTGGAATCAAGATTGCTGGGAGAAATCTCAATAACCTCAGATATGCAGATGACACCACCCTTATGGCAGAAAGTGAAGAGGAACTCAAAAGCCTCTTGATGAAGGTGAAAGAGGAGAGTGAAAAAGTTGGCTTAAAGCTCAACATTCAGAAAACTAAGATCATAGCATCTGGTCCCATCACTTCATGGGAAGTAGATGGGGAAACAGTGTCAGACTTTATTTTTTTGGGCTCCAAAATCACTGCAGATGGTGATTGCAGCCATGAAATTAAAAGACACTTACTCCTTGGAAGGAAAGTTATGACCAACCTAGATAGCATATTGAAAAGCCGAGATATTACTTTGCCAACAAAGATCTGTCTTGTCAGGGCTATGGTTTTTCCAGTGGTCATGTATGGATGTGAGAGTTGGACTGTGAAGACAGCTGGGCGCCAAAGATTGATGCTTTTGAATTGCGGTGTTGGAGAAGACTCTTGAGAGTCCCTTGGACTGCAAGGAGATCCAACCAGTCCATCCTAAAGGAGATCAGTCCTGGGTGTTCATTGGAAGGACTGATGCTGAAGCTGAAACTCCAATACTTTGGCCACCTCATGAGAAGAATTGACTCATTGGAAAAGACCCTGATGCTGGGGGGGATTGAGGGCAGGAAGAGAAGGGGATGACAGAGGATGAGATGGCTGGATGGCATCACTGACGCAATGGACATGAGTTTGAGTGAACTCCGGGAGTTGGTGATCAACAGGGAGGCCTGGCGTGCTGCGATTCTTGGGGTCACAAAGAGTCGGACATGACTGAGCAACTGAACTGAACTGAAAATTAAGTTATCCTTAAATGCTGATGATAATCATCCCTACTTTGTTACAGTGTATTTTTTATGGTATGTTGCTTTATTTTGCTTTCTTATAATTTCTTTAGCATTTTTGCAACTGTGTTCCTAAAGCAGTTGGCTTATAATTTTCCTGACTTGTACTCTCCATGTCTAGTTATCATATCAAGGTTATACTAGCTTCATAAAGCAAATTGGAGAAAGTTGCTTTTAAAAACCAACCTACTCTCTAAAAAAATTTGTATAAAATAGAAAATATTAGTTCCTTGAAGATTTGCTAGAATTTACCCAACAGATTATCTGTTTTAGGGGGCTTTTTAAGGTGGGTTTTAAGTAATTGATTTGATTGACCTAATGGTTATCTATTCTTGATGTGAACATTCTTAATTTTATTATCCTAGATAATTTTCTGTTTTACTAAGTTTTTAAATTTCTTGGTATTGGTAACTGGTATTCTCTAACATTTCTAAAAGTTTTAAACATAGGCGTGGTTATATGGCTTCTTTGTCATTGATGACATTGTTTCTTTACCTCCTTTTTCTTGATCAACTTTGTCAAGAATTAATTTGTCAGAATCAGTCAAAGACTCAGTTTTTGTATTGTTAATCCTTTTGTCTTTATTGCTGATACTCTCCATTTTCTTCTTTTTGTGTTTTGTTTTGCGTTCGTTTTTGGTGTGATTAGCCTGTTATGCTTTTTCTAACTTTCTGATGTTTTTTGTTGCATCCTGTGAGTCATTCAACTGTAAGTAGCTTCCAGTCCCCATTATAATCCCTGTTTTGGCTGGTGAATTATTTAGAAGTATGCTTTTTAATTTCCAAATTTATGAGCTTGTTTGGCTTTTTATCATTGATTTATAATCTTATTGCATTTTTCTCAGAGAACATGATTTGAAGAATATCATTGTTTTGGATTTACTGAGACTTCCTTTGCAGCTTTAAATGTGACCAGATTTTATAACTGCCCCATGGTTCTTTAATAAGAATATGTTTTCGACTTCTGGTTTCTGGTTCTTCATGTGAGGAGCTTGGAGACTGCCACTCCATCCTAACAACAAGTAAAAAGCTGAGCAGACTGAAAAATCAGCGATTGTTTTAGAATCTGAAAGACATGTGAGGACAGCCTGAAAGACACAGGGCATCAAGAGTGGAGAGACCTACAGGTGAATACAGAGAGTAACTGTTCCCTGGAGTAGAGACTCTAAGTTGAAACCATCCCTAAAACCAGTGTCAAGATAGGAAAACCTGATGAATTGCTGGAGGCTCAGTGTGGACAACTCTGAGAATTAAAAGCTCCAGAGAAACCCAATCATAGTGGAGCCGCAAAATTTTATGAGGTTTGCCTCAGGAGCTCAGTCAGATTTCCACAGTAGATGTCAGAGAGAAATCCTTTCCTCCTTTTGGCAGGCAGAGAAGAAAAAGATCCATTTTGAAATGCACCAGAGTACTTTGTTCTTCTTAACAAGGACTGCCGATGGAAGGAGCTGTTTCAGTTCAGTTCAGTCTCTCAGTTGTGTCTGACTCTTTGCAACCCCATGGACTGCAGCATGCCAGGCTTCCCTGTCCATCACCAACTCCCTGAGCCTGCTCAAACTCATGTCCATTGTGTTGGTGATGCCATCCAACCATCTCATTCTCTGTCATTCCCTTCTCCCACCTTCGATCTTTCCCAGCGTCAGGGTCTTTTCCAATAGTCAGTTCTTCATAGCAGGTGGCCAAAGTATTGGAGTTTCAGCTTCAGCATCAGTCGTTCCAATGATTATTCAGGATTGATTTCCTTTTGGATGGATTGGTTGGATCTCCTTACAGTCCAAGGGACTCTCAAGAGTCTTCTTCAACACCACAGTTCAAAACAATCAGTTCTTCGGCTCTCAGCTTTCTTTATGGTCCAACTGTCACATCCATACATGACTCCTAGAAAAGCCATAGCTTTGACTAGATGGACCTTTGTTGGCAAAGTAACATCTCTGCTTTTTAATATGCTGTCTAGGTTACTCATAGCTTTTCTTCTGAGGAGCAAGGGTCTTTTAATTTCGTGACTGCAGTCACCATCTGCAGTGATTTTGGAGCCCCAAAAAATAAAGTCTCTCACTGTTCATTGTTTCCCCATTTATTTGCCATGAAGTGATAGGACCAGATGCCATGATCTTAGTTTTCTGAATGTTGAGTTTTAAGCCAACTTTTTCACTCTCCTCTTTCACTTTCATCAAGAGGCTCTTTAGTTCTTCTTTGCTTGCTGTTTAACCAAAGCGTAACCTGCTGGAGCAGTATCAGAGCCTAACTGAAGCAACTTCAGTTAGCTTTAGCTGTCTTCTGCCACCTAAAGAGGGGAGGAAAAAAACTTTAAACACTTGTGAAGTTCACAGTCCAGAGGCACAGGCTCCCTAAAAGTCTATGAGACCTAATCACAGGACTCTAGTACACTTCCGCTTCCCCCACAACTCAGCACCACATTATCAAAGATCTGTTCACAGCAGTTCTTTTTACCCAGTACATCATGTCCAGCTTCTCTGGCGGCTCAGACAGTAAAGAATCTGTCTGCAATGTGGGAGACCCAGGTTTGATGCTTGGGTCGGAAGAATCCCCTGGAGGAGGAAATGGCAACCTACTCCCATATCCTTGCCTGGAAAATCCCATGGACAGAGGAGCATGGCGTCACAAAGAGTCAGACATGACTGAGCGACTAACGCTTTCACTTTCAGGTCCAGCTATCAAGAAAAATGGCACACCAAAAAGCAAAAAAGCACAATTTGAGGAGACACAGCAAGCATCAGACCCAGATATGACAGGGATATTGGAATTATCAGATTAGAAATTTAAAACAACTGTGATTAATATGCTAAAGCCTCTAATGGATAAAATAGTATGCAACAACAGATGGGCAGTGTAAGCAGAAACATGGAAATCCTAAGAAAGAACCAAAAGAAATTCTAGAGATTAAAAAAAAAACACCACCACTTAACAGCGGGGCTAGCCTGAGCATGTTGAAGGCATGGGAAAGGATCACCTTAGATGACCTAGAGTGAAAAGGAAGCAATGCCTAGTAAAGATCCGGTGGACTAGAAGCTGAAAGGAGACTGAAAAGGTTGAATCAAAAAGAAAAGCAAGAGAATCTAACGTTGTGGAATCCAGGGGAAGTGAGTGATTTCACAGGGAGGGAGTGGTCGTTTATGACAAACACCTCTGAGAGGTCAAGATGGAGAAATGTCCACTGTCTTCAGTTATGTGGAGGGTACCTCCTGAGAGCAGTTTGGGTGGAGCTCTGGTGCATAAGCCAGGTAGAAGCAGCTTGAAGAGTTAGTGGGAGATAAGGAATTGGAGCCATGTTGCCTAAACAACCCTTCAGGGAAGTTTGGCCAGACAAGAAAGTATCGCTGGGAGAAGATCATGTTTACAGGAGAGAGATTTATTTAAAAATCAATAGAAAATATTTAAACAGTGATAAGTGGGACCCATTGGAGAGGATAACCTGAGTTTCTGAGAGGCCCTAACGGGGTGGGGTATCCATGCCACTTGCTGATGAGGAGCACATCTTTCAGTGCAGGGAGGAGGATGGATATACAGGCGTCTTTGTAAGGATGACCAGCCTGTCATTGTGGGAGTTCTTATCTTCTCCATGAAGCAAAGTTATTTGCTGATATTCAATAAGATGAAGATGAAGGTCAGAGGTTTGAGGAAAGCCTAGAAAGCCTGAGTGGTTGGTGTATAATAGCTACGTTTTGTTGACTTTCTAGTGTCAGGGACATATATTATTTCTAATAATCACAAAAACCTAGTAAATCCTGTTGTCCTCAGTCTACAGAGTAGAAACAACTGTTAAAGAATTTTATCCAGACTTATCCAACTAGTGGATGGCCAAGTTGGGATTGAATGAGGTCGAAACCCAAACAGATGTGTTTGGGTTTAAACTGACACTTTAATTTGAAACAGTAGACGAGTCTGGCACAGACAAAAATTATCTCCTCCCACTTTTCACTGGCTTGCCTACAGCTCATCAGATAGTTAAGATCCTTTGTGACCCAGTTTGAAAAGTCTAACCTGCGCGAGCAGTAAGTCGTCTTCAGTGCTTACATTTATTATGTTAAATATAAGGCATCAGTAAGACGAAAATAGAATTTGGGGTCAGATTCCTTCATGGCTGGGGAACTCTGCCGCTGTGACAGATGGATGAGGGAGCAAGTGCTAGAGGGGGAAAGGAAAGAAAAAAGAATCTGTCCTAAACTGAACCTTCTGTGCAGAGAAGACTTCCCTCCCAGAGCAGGTTTTCCAGATTGCTGGGGTCTCTTGTTTTGTGTCCTGAGGTATCTGAGTGATGCTTTTCAGGTTTCCAGGGTTCCTTCTCCCAGCACTCTTGCACCCTTATCTCCAATAGCCAGTTTCTAAGGAAATGGAAAGCTGTGAAAATGGTGTGTGTTTTTGTCTTCATAATTGTGAAGAGGAAAATAACCTAAAGAAATTAGAAACCCTCAAGATGAGATGGGAGAATGAGAACAGACGACTCATCAGGAAAATAGGCACTCCAGCCTGAAAAGTACCTCTTTCATTCTCCTCCCAATTTATTCAGAAAATCACGTTTGATACGTTTTTCTCAGCCAAGAATGAAAAAAAATTTTTTTTACATTTCTTTTTCTATCTTTGCAAGCCTAAAAATATGTTTAAGACTTTCTAGTATGCTGTGTTCTGGTAATGTTTGCATGATGTTTAACTGTAGGTTGTATTTTATTTGCACTTCTGTGGCCTGGAACTCCACAGTCAGGGGCTCTCACTCACCTCTGCTTATCCCCAGATTCTAGCACATTGTGCCATGCCTGCGGTCTTGTGGGTAACAACTTTTTTAAAAAAAGGAATGAATGAGCTCATTAAACTTTCCTTGCAGAGTATTCTCACCAGTATTCATTGCCTTCTGGTTCTCATTGCTTTCTCTTTACTGACATTGTCAGGGAACCTCTTACCTGTTTTAATTTTTGCTTTTTCTAGTTGTTGTAGTTACTGTTTTCGTAAGTGTAGATATCACAGTTTTCTGTTATTTTGATTTTATCATTCTCTAATAGGCAATGTATGGCATGATTTGACTTATGATACTAGTGAAGATAAACATCTTTTTGCACATGTATTGACCATTTGTTTTGCTTCTTTTGTGATTTGTCTGTTTCTTTCTTTTACTGAGTTTTATATTGGAGTTTACTTTTGTTTTTTCTTAGTAATATTTAATATCTCTTTGAGATTAAATAGATCAGCCTTTGTTTGCTTTTTGACTCATTAAATGTCTGTGTCTTCACATATGTAACATTCTTCCATCAGAAGTTCTGCCTTTGGTTAGCTTGAAAAGTCCCTCCCACCTCTGCCCTCATTCCTGAGATTACAAAAATCACCTATATTAACAATAGCAACTTCAAGGACTAACATTTACTGGTACTTAACCATTTGCCAGACCCTGTTCCAAGAACTTTGTATGCTCTGGCTTCATTCATCACAAAAACCCTGTGAGGCACTTGATCTTATAATTCATTTACAAGTGAAGAATCTAAGACTCAAGTAAATGAAGTGACTTGCTCAAAGTCACGTGGTGAGTAGCAGAGACTGGAATCCAACCTAGATAATCTAACCCTAGAGGCCACAGTCTAAACTGTAATCTCTGCTTTAAAACTGGAATCCATTTGGAATGAATTGGTATGTATATGTATGACAGTGATCTTGACTCATTTTTCCCAAATACTCACTTACCTCAACCCCATCTGAATAAACCAGTACTTCCTAAATTACCAATATTATCATATAATAAATACTCATATTTTTAACTTTTGTGCAGTCTGCACATTTGAACCTTATACACTGACATCGTTAAACCAGCTTTTACAACCCAAGTCTGACATTGATGCATTAGTTGATAAAGCCCTTGGAAACTATTTTATGGTCATTGCTGAAACAACTCAGTTTCAGCAGTATTTTCCTGAAGTCGCACAGTCATGTCTGACTGTTTGTGACCTCATGGACCTACCAGGCTCCTCCGTCCGTGGGATTTTCCAGGCAAGAATACTGGAGTGGGTTGCCATTTCCTTCTCCAGGAGATCTTCCTGACCTAAGGATTGAACCTGGGTCTCCTGCATTATAGGCAGACGCTTTACCGTCTGAGCCACCAGGGAAATCCAAAAATCATATTTCATCTCACCCTTATTTTGAAGCCAGACACAATAAAGCACATATTGTATGATTTCATAAATGCAGAATGTCCAGAAAAGGTAAAGCAGATGAGTGCTTCTTTAAGACTGGAGGTGTCAGTGGCCAGTGATTGTAAAAAGGCTTGAGGTATCTCTTTAGGGTGATAGCAGTGCTAAATTAAATTGTGGCCGAAGGTGGTAAAATCCTGTGTGCATGCTAAGTCCCTTCTGTTGTGTCTGACTCTGCAACCCTATGGACCGTAGCCTGTCAGGCTCCTCTGTCCGTGGGATTCTCCAGGCAGGAATATTGGAGTGGGTTGCCATTCCTTCCTCCAGGGTATTTTCCGAATCCAGGGATGGAGTGTCTCTTAGTGTATCCTGCATTGGCAGGCAGGATCTTTACCACTAGCACCACCAGGGACTCCTGTAAAATCCTACAAATGTATTAAAATCCATTGAATTTTACACTTAAAATAGGTGAATTTTATGGGATGTGAATTATATCTCAATTAAACAATTTTTTAAAAAAGCAAAAACCTATACCCTGCACTCTCTCTCTCACACACACATACACACACATGATGGGAAATCCAAAAGTTCTTATATTAATCAAAGTATAAACCTCAAAAATATAATAAAGTTGAGATAAACATGGAAATAATTAGAACTTGAAAGCAGTTAACTGTTTTTCTCAAACAGATGCTCCCTTAAACTTAGCCTGTTGATACTGGATCTACCATGAATGAAAGAAAATGTTGGGAACATATTGTTTAAAATTGTGCTACTAAAGTAATGTGTGATTAGAGTTTTAATAGAATTTTTAGTTCTTTGAAATTAGAAACCCTGTATAATATCTAAGTATGTTTTTCAGTTTTGTGCATTTGTATTCTATTTATTTCTGTGAGATAATTATGTACCAAAGTTGGGAGCTGTGTATTTTTATGCTTTTTTTAATTCATTTATCTTCTTCACTTTTCTAGTAGCAATATTCTGATATTATAATTACAGCCTCTTAATAATACGTTTTTGCTACCTAGTAAGGTAAATCTCCCATCTCATTCTTACAAGTGATAAAAAATTTGTGGTTTGTCCATTTAATCTTTTCTTTAAAGTTTTTTGGGGGACGTGGGCTGTGCTGGGTCTTTGTTGTGGCGTGAGGGCTCAGCAGTTGCAGCTTGGGGCCTTAATTGCCCTGGGTAAGACCAGGGGTCAGACTGCATCCTCTGTGTTGGAGCGAATTCTCTGCCACTGGACCACCAAGGAAGTTCCCCATCCATTTACTCTTGCAAGCAAATCTTAATATCGTTTAGGAATAATATTTAAAAAAGAATTGTGATATTGGTCTAGGATTTACTCGTATTTATATACAACTTTGGTATGAATGAACACCTTTATGATATTAAATATTCCCATCTGGAAACACAGAATATCTCCATTTATTCCAGTTTTTTTTTAAAGAGTGATTTAATAAAATTTTATAAAATTTATCTGTATTCACTGTATTTCTTTTTAAGATTTTTTTTCCTCCGTGCTTTGTATTTTGGCTGCCATTGAGAATGGGACTTTATTTTTAAAATCTGTTTTGTTCACTGGTATGTATAGAAAAGACTTTTAAAATTGAGATATAATTTACATTGGATAAAAAGCATCTATCTTAAGTGTTCCGTTTTGATGAGTTTTGACGTTTGTGTTCACTCATGTAATCACCACCCAAAACAAGGTATAGAACATTTCCACCACTCCAGAAAGGTTCCTCATGCCCTATTCCAGTCAATCCCTCCACTCTCCTAGCAGTAGCCAGTTGCTGACTTCTGTCACCATGGTTTCCTGCTGGCTTCTTCATACTTTTGTGTGTGATGGGTTGGGAGGAGGGGAGATTCTTTTGCTCAGCATAATGTTTTTAATATTTAACGATGCTGTAGAGTGTATCAGTAGTTCTTTTTTTTTTTTTTTTTTTTACTGAGTATTATTAAACTGTATGAGTATACTAGATTTTATTTTTCTGCTTTTGGACTTTTGGGTTGTTTCTAATACTTTTTGGCATGAGGTCCTGCGTTTGCTTTTGGTTTTTGGCAAATATGAACACAGCTGTGACGAACCTTCTTTTTCAAGTCTATGTGTGGATATATGATTTTATTTCTCTTGGGTAAATATCTAGGAGTAAAATTCCTTGGTCATAGGGTAGGAATATGTTTATGAGAAATGCAAATTATTTTTCAAATCAGTTGTATTATTTTACGTTCTCACTAGCACTTCTGAGTTCCAGTTGCTTCATATCCCTGCCAGTGTTTAGTCTTGTAATCTTTTAATTTTAGCTATTCTAGGGATGGGATTTCACTATAGTTTTCCTTTTTTGACTCATGATGCCAAGGGCCTTTTCTTGCTTTTCATCTATCTTCTTCTATAAAATTTATGTTTTAGCCTTTTGCTCATTTTTTATTGGGTTATCTCCTGCTTTGTGATTTGTAAGAGTTTATTTGTAAATTCTCATTAGATACCTGTTTCATTAGTTTTAATAGTTACTCACTTGGTTATCTTAGATTTCCAATTAAGCAGTTATATGTTCTGTGAAGAATCATATTTTTGCCCTTTTTGTAATAACTTTACCTTTATATATTTCTTTATTTTATAGCATTGGCTAGAACTTCCTAAGCTGTTGAATAATAGGAATGATAGCAGGAGTTTTTGTCCTGGTCTTGAATTTAATGATAACGTTTAAAGTGTTATATTATTCTATTATTGGGAATGGATGTTTAATTTTATCTAATATCTTTTCTGTTGAGATGTTGGTGTGATTTTTCTTCTTTAATCCACTGATGTGATTTATTACTTTTGAAACATCCATGCATCTTAGAATAAACCCATCTTGGTCCAAAGTGTATTATTAATGCTGATAGATTTTATTTGTTGATACACAGGAATTTTCCAACTGTACTCTTGTAGGAACTGGCCTGTAATTTTGCTTGTTTGTTGTTGTTTTGGTGGAGGTGTTTACTTCTGTGCATCTTTGCCAGATACTGTTTTTAGGGTTATACTAAACTAAATATTTGGAACATATTTTTAAATAAATCGATTGTGTTTGACACCTTTCCATTCCCATCCACCTATCCACTTTATCCTCGAGTGACTTCCTTCATCTCACTCCTCCCTTCCCCTTGTTTCTGGCCAGCGCTGAGCCCCAGAGAACCCTAAGCCCTCTGCTTAACTGCACTCAGTCTCACTGCTGCAGGTGAAGGCATCTTTGGCTCCCTTGAGTTTTGAGATTTGCATTTTCTTTTGGAATGAGTTCTCATGTACTAAATTGGAGGGCATTTAATGATAGCACCTAGGGAAGCAGCAATCCCAGCCCACGTGCTGGGCCTTAAAATAGACTGAAGTATGTGAAATCACTGGGAGTCCTCTTTTGACTAACCAAGGCGGGGCAGTTTCACATAGTTCAGCATATACCTGGACTCTCTCCCAGATGTCTGGAAGCAACTGGAGGCTAGGGAAGCCTTCACTTTTTGTCTTTTGGAGTCCCTGGAGGGAGATACTTACATCAGTTGTGATGGGGGCCCTTGGCCTTAGGGAACAACTACCTAAGGAACATTTTTAACGTTGTATTTAGATTTTTCTAGATTGTCTTAGAGCCTTTTGGTTTGATTCCCCTGAACTCCTCAGGAGAATATTCAGTAAGGCCCCTGTCATGAATCTTCCTAAACAGAAGGAACATCCCGCCCACATTACAGGATCTGACTAGAAGCAATGGCTAATGCAATAAGCAATTGAAATTCTTCTTAATGAGTAAGGAGACCTTATAAAATCTAAGACAGTCTTAAGAAATTAACTAAAAACAACGGAACCTTGAACAGCATAGGTTGCAAGTTTTTGCAATGGCTTCCTTCTTCGTTATCCTGATCCTACTTTGCCTACCGCCTCAGTTAAGTTCTCTACACAAAAACTAGGCTAATCTCTTTGACTTCTAGACTGATTCTTACTATTCTTGCCCCTAGTCCTCTAGTAACTCCCCATTTCATCACAATAGAAGCCAAGGTCCTCCAGGATTTGGGCCCCTTCCCCCATTATCTCCGACCTCCTCTCCCACTACTGTAGCAAGCATTTTCCCTGCTCACCTGCACTGGAGCCTCCTTTCTGATGTTCAGACCCACAGTTCCACCTCAGCACCGTTTTCTCTGCTGGAATCACTTCCCCTAGCTGTCTGTATGCCTTGCTTCCTCACTTCCTTTAGGTCTTCTTCTTTTTGGGGGGATGGGGGGGCTGCACCATGCAGCATGTGAGATCTTAGTTCCCCAACCAGGGATCAAATCCATTCCCCAAGCAGTGGAAGTGCAGAGACTTAACCATCAGACCCCTGGGGAAGTCTCCCTTAGATCTTTTTTTAACCCTCCTCATCTCTGAGATCTTCCCTGACCATCCTATTTAAAAATGCACTTCTTTTCACAGTCTCCTATCTCCCTATAATTTTTGACAGCTTTTTTTTACCATTTAATATCCAATATCATTTATTTGTTTAATTTGTTTATTGTCTAAGTTCTAGAATGTTACCTACAATGGCAACTCCATTACAGCAAGGATTCATATCCTTTTTTCCTCCTTTATATTCCCAGCACCTAGTATAGTGCCTGTTACATGGCATGTGTTCAACAGATACTTATTGAATAGATTAATAAATATATTTAAAGAGACTTTTTAAAAACATGCCCAGGTTCTCCCCTGCCTCCCACATAGCTGCCTTTGTTCTCATCTTAGGTGGGTGAGAACTGTGCCTTCTGAGAGAAGAGAGAGTTCCTGATACATTCTAAAATGCACCACCTTTGAATGAAGACTTAGGGCCGGAGAAAGCACAGAGGGGGAAGACGCATTCTTGACACTGGTGAACTTCGTGACTGCAGACAAGGTGTTTAACCTCTCTGCTGGTGTCTGAGCACCTCCTGTAGCAAGGAGGGCCATACCATTTCAAAAGAATATCTTATTGCCTTATTTCCTGTGTAATTCTTTCCATAGCCTAGGACATTCTTTTTATTGAATTTAATTTTGTACCTTGGACCATAGTTGATTTACAATATTGTATTAGTTTCAGGTGTACAGCAAAGTGATTCAGTTATACATATATCCATTCTTTTTCAGATTCTTTTCCCATATGGGTTCTTACAGTGTATTGAGTAGAGCTTCCTGTGCTGTACAGTAGGTCCTTGCTGTTTATCTATTTTATATATAGTAATATGTATCTGTTAATCCCCAACTCCTAATTAATCCCTCCCTCACTCCCCTTCCCCCTTGGAAACCATAAGTCTGTTCTCTATGTCTGTGAGTCTATTTCTGTTTCGTATATATATTAATTTGTGTTCATATTTTAGATTCCACATATAAGTGATATCGTATGATATTTGTCTTTCTCTCTGACTTACTTCACTTAGTGTGATAATCTCTCTAGGTCCATCCATGTTGCTGCAAATGGCATTATTTCTTTCTTTTTATGGCTGAGTAATATTCCATTGTATATATGTAGGAAATTCTTGTAGCATCTATGTGTCTCCTGTATTCATGTAGTTTGTACATCAGGATGTAAGAGTGTCTTCAAATGTAGGTCACCCTGATAGAGAGGAGTCTTTGCTCTATGTTCTCCCTGATGAGTCTCTCTCTCCTTTCCTGTAGAGACTACTGCTTATTCATTCATTGATGCATTGCATTTAATATTTATGGACCTACCCTGTACCAAGCACTGCTCTAAGAAGTATGGGAGCAACACAGATAATGAATTCACACATGTATTTCAGATACTGTGCTAAATGCTTTCCATGTATTTTATTTATCTTTGCTCTTTGAAGTATAGTTGATTTGGGGCTTCCCTGGATGCCCAGTGGTGAAGACTCTGTCTACCAATGCAGGAGATGCAGATTCATTCCCTGAGTTGGAAAGATTCCTTTCCAACATTCCTTGGAGATGGAAATGGCAACACATTCCAGTATTCTTGTTTGGGAAATTTCATGGACAGAGGAGCCTGGAGAGCTACAGTCCATGGGGTCACAAAAGAGTCAGACATGAATTAGCGACTAAACATCAAATAGTTGATTTATAGTGTTGTACTAATTTCTGCTGTACAGCAAGGTGACTTAGTTATACACACATATACATTCTTTTTCATACCCTCTTACGTTATGGTTTATACCAGGAGATGGGATATATTTTCTGTGCTGTACAGCAAGACCTTGTTGTTGATCCACTCTGAATGCGACAGTTTGCGTCTACCAACCCCAGACTCCTAGTTCATCCCTCTCCCTCCCCACCCCTTGGCAACCACAAGTTTGTTCTTTATCTTTACATGTATTTTTAGTTTGTTATTTTTTAGAGAAGGAGACTATTACTGGTGTTTTTATTGGAAGTACATCTGAGATGCCCCCTAATTACACCTACAGTACCCTTTATTGTAACAGAATCTCTTATTTCCCTAAGGAGTATTAGAAAATGTTAGTGGAAATGGAGGGAAACTGTCTAATGCTTGTGTGTGAAAGAAAGGCAGATCCTCTTTTGCTAAAGCCCCATTTGCCCTAGTTCTTAAATAGAATTCAGTCAAGGTAGCTTTCTTCTCTCTCTTTTTTTCTTTTTTCTTCTCTAGCTGCAAAGGCAAAAGCAAGTTCCTGCTGATGAAAGGTATGAGAAGGTCAGCCCTGAGGCTGGAAACCTGTGGTAAGAGAAGGATCTGGAGGCTTGTAGCACCTCCAAGCTTCTCAAGTCTCCAGGAGAATTTAGCCACCTTCCCCTTCCCCAGTCCCCCAGTCCCCAGTTCTCTTGTACTCTGCAAGAACCCCCCACTTAGGAGCGCCATAGGCTCTGCAGTCAAGCTGCTTGCTTGGGGTGTGGCTCTAGCACTAACCAGCTGTGTGACCTAGGGAAGATTGCTTAACTTCTCCGACCCAAGGTTCTCTCCCGTAAAATAACCAGAGCCCCAGATAAAAGTACCAAAACAAAGAAAATATAGCTCCAGCCTTCAGCTTTTCACAGCCTAAAACAAGTATCTCTAATTGCACATGGTAATAGAAACGTGGACAGAGGGCTGCCAGAGCAGAGAGCACAGGGTTGGAGAGACAGGATGCCTGCACAGAAGGGGAAACTTGTAAGCCACGTCTTCAACGCAAAAAAAAAAAAAAAAATTTTTTACCAGCAGAGAAATGAGTAGAGTTGTTCAGAAATGAAAGGGTAAGGTTTGTGTAGGGAATAAGAATAGTTCAGACTGACTGAAGGACTGGACGTGTTAGGCAGGAGAAATAATAGGAGTTATCCTCGGAGTCATCTCGAAGGATATGCTAAGAGGTTCACATTTGAACCTAAGAGCATCTGGGATCTGTCAAAGGATTTAAGCAAGCAAGCGAAATGGTCAAGTCTGTTTATGTGAAGGACGGATTGGAAAAGGTAGAATTATCCCCAAGTAATCTTGCAGAGACTGAGGCAGAGGGAATAGATAGGAAGAGTTGTAATCAAGACACATTTTGGAGAACAAATGAAATGGCTTAGTGACCCATGTACTAAGCCCTAAGAGTGGCAGTAAGGATGGAGCAAAAGTTCATGGGGCCAGATGAGGATCGTAGTGCTTATCTCCAAATAAGGTTAAAAGCACCCAGTGTCCCGGGATTATCTGTGGAGCAGATCTCCATCCAGAGTAGAGTAAAAATAATGTTTTTTTTTCTTTATGATTGTTCATTCCACTGAGCATGTTGGTTTAATTCACTAAGGGTCATGTTTCCCTTTAGAGGGCATCTTTACTAGAGAATCTCATCCTCCCATCTCCCCTAAACTGTGTGAATTCTTAGTTTTGATGGAATGTTTGGGATGACAAAGATGCTTACAATGCTGGGTGAATTCTTAATTATTTCCAATGCATCTTAATGTTTTTTGGGTTTTTTTTTTTCCTTCAAAAGCCAGCGAAACGCCTTGTAACAGTCAGAGTCATCACACAATGCCCAAGCTTCTAAAGACACTCTGAGTGAGACTTTTTCTTTAAAGAAGAACAAATTTTCATCTTGTTCCTTTTTTTCTATTAAGAATTGATGGATCTCTAAAATGTCTTAGAAGAATAGATTGTTTTACCTTCAACTTAAATACAAAAGTCTTTTCTGTAGCCCTTTAACTTTTGAAATTCTCCTTGTGTTCACCAAGGACAGTCCTTGACTAGACATGCTCCCTGGGAAAATAGGACTTATTAAAAAAAACTCATGTGTAAGTCTTAAAGAATTTATTAGGGCAGCAAGCTGAGAAAGAATAAGAAATCTCATCAAGACTTCAGTACCCGAAAGTCTTGTGCTTGGTGCACCAAGGCTGGAATTCACCTCCTCTTTTCTGTGTCTCCTTTTAAAGTTCTCGTGTTCCTAAGATGCTGAATTAGGCAGCTTTAGTCAGGAGCCCTCACCGTTTCTGACCTCCTCAGTTCAGTTCAGTTCAGTAGCTCAGTCATATATGACTCTTTGCAACCCCGTGAATCACAGCACGCCAGGCCTCCCTGTCCATCACCAACTCCCGGAGTTCACTCAAACTCATGTCCATGGAGTCAGTGATGCCATCCAGCCATCTTATCCTCTGTCGTCCCCTTCTCCTCCTGCCCCTGATCCCTCCCAGCATCAGAGTCTTTTCCAATGAATCAACTCTTTGCATGAGGTCCCTCTAGATCTTCCCCTCAGAGATAGTTGCACACTCCACCAAGTCCTATCTCCTTAATCACAATGTTGATAACATGGTTGCCTTGCTCCAAAACTTGATTATCTCCTCTTGCCTACCAGTTGATGTCTGAAATCAGGGAGGTGCAGGACATAAGGGCTAGGAAAGACTACGTTGTTAACCGCTCCATTCCTCTCTAAAGCAGAGAAATCTGCCAAAC
This sequence comes from Bos taurus, assembly GCF_002263795.3. Taxonomy (NCBI): domain Eukaryota; kingdom Metazoa; phylum Chordata; class Mammalia; order Artiodactyla; family Bovidae; genus Bos; species Bos taurus. Next base: position 45,347,230 of record NC_037342.1, on the reverse strand, counting down.
AGATAGTAAATTATCCCCCTTCAGAGACAAACAGACCATGATTTTGGATTGTGATAGAGGAGAATATTCTAAATCTTCCTATGTCTTCCCCTTGTTGGCTCTGGTTCTAAACCTTGGAACCGTTAAGAGTGAGTTTAGTCCCTCTTTTGTATGCTGCTGCTGCTGCTGCTAAGTCGCTTCAGTCGTGTCCGACTCTGTTCGACCCCATAGACGGCAGCCCAACAGGCTCCCCCGTCTCTGGGATTCTCCAGGCAAGAACACTGGAGTGGGTTGCCATTTCATTCTCCAATGCATGAAAGTGAAAAATGAAAGTGAAGTCTCTCAGTCGTGTCTGACTCTTCGCGACCCCATTGGACTGCAGCCTACCAGGCTCCTCCATCCAATGGATTTTCCAGGCAAGAGTACTGGAGTGGGGTGCTCTTTTGTATGACTCCACTTCAAATCTGTGCTGACAAGAGTCTTGTCTTTCTCAACCCTTTTCCTGAAAATTTAATACCTCCTCATTGTTCTTCATGTAATACTGATCCCGTCCGTCTCATGGTAGTTGCTCTTCTCACCATCTTTCAGGTGATCATACATCTCTAAACTGCAGGTGTCCAGAACAGAATTCAGGTTTCAGGTGTGTTGTGGCTGATGTATAACCTCCCTCCCTAGACTGTACCTCTACTGAAGTAGCCTAAAGCAAAATTGGGCTTCCCAGGTGGTGGTAGTGGTAAAGAACCCACCTGCCAATGCAGGAGACTAAAGAGACGTGGGTTCAGTCCCAGGGTTGGGAAGATCCTCTGGAAGAGGGTAGGGCAATCCACTCCAGTATTCTGGAAAATCCCATGGACAGAGAAGCTTGGCAGGCTACAGTCCTTGGGGTTGCAAGAGTTGGACATGACTTAGTGACTAAATCTCCTTGATGGGAATTTGCTGGACTTCCCTAGTGACTCAGCAGTAAAGAATCCACTGGCAATGCAGGAGACACAGCAGACGTGGGTTTGATCCCTGGGTGGGAAAATCCTCTGGAGGAGGGCATGGCAATCACTCCAGTATTCTTGCCTGGAGAATCCCATGGAAGAAAAGCCTGGCAAGTTACAGTCCAGAGGGTCATAAAGAGTCAGACACGACCGAAGCAACTCAGCACGCATGTACACATGCAAACTTGTCAGCCAGCCCCTAGATTATACTCTTAGAAGCCTCTAAGGGGAAACCCTAGTCATGTGGGGTGGTCAGGAACCACACCATCCCTTCGCCAGTGGAACCAATCCTCTGAGTCCTCACCAGTGCACCAGTCCAGACGGGAATCCCAGACTCAGTCACATTGCAGGGTAAGCATGAGGATATGTAAGCAAGCAACGGAGGCTTCCTTCCAGCTTGAGCAACTGTGAGCCATATAGCATCATGTGATATGAACATATCATAGCAGCCATCCTGACTCAAGGACTAACTTCTTTTGCCTTCATGATTCAAAGGGAGTTACATGAGAAGGTGATGGTATTTTGGTATAGGATAGCAACATAGAGAAGGATAAAATTGGACAGACTAGATATTTTTGGAGGGAGAAATAACATGACTTGCAGATGTGGGAGGGTGAGAGGAGAGGAGGAATACAAAATCTAATGACTACCAGATTTGGTGAGCTGCTTGGAGGATGTGTTTACCAAACTGAAATGGAAAAGATGGGTGGGATGGCTGGGAGCAGGAGAGGGAGATCAGTTCCAGTTTTGAAATATCAAGATTGAGATGCCTATTAGATGATTAACTAGACATCTAAAGAAGGCACTTGGATGTATGAATTTATAATGCAGGAAGAGGTGGGGATGGAGACATAAATGTTGGAGTCATCCATGTACACATGTGGCATTTTAAACCAGGGAAGCAGACAAAATCAGAAAAGATAGTGCTTTCAATGTTTTTGATCAGCTGTAAAGTGATCTAATGTATATGTGATGTTATTATCCTATGTATTCCTAACTGAGCATATCATTAGTCAGAGTAATACTTTTTAATGTAGGGCCAATCCTGTGGAATTAGATCTAGAATCGTTTGAGGGAATGATTCAACAAAGGAAAAGGAGTGGGCTGATGGCAGTCCTCTCCCAGGGCCCTGTGAGGGCTGCTGGCTTCTCTCGTCCCCCAGCACCAGCTCAGAGAGCGTCATCCTCCAGGAACACTTCCAGTGCAATTAATCATGTTAATATCTATAAATAAAGTGCAATCAACAGTTACTTTAACAGTGCATGCTAATTATTGGTAGGATCTGTCACTGAAAAAGGATGTTTTTGCCAATTTTGTCACGTCTGGGTCAAGTATCAGGAATACGGAGGGAGTTTCTGAGAAAACTGAATGACCAAATCATTGCAAGCTTTCATTTACAGGTGGGCCAGGTTTGGGCCATCAGTGTGATTGTTACAGTGAAAATTAACGACCCTTGAGAGAAATGTTGCAACTGGAATTTCCTCTCTACCTGATAAATAATTATTTCACCCTGCTTTATCTCACAAGTGGTTTTTGTTTTTGTGAGAGACTCTGTAAGAACAGGATTTCTCAGTGAGTCAGTAGTGCTGGGGGATACAGGGTGGGTGGTAACCAGATGTCCCATAGCTTAGTGGCTTCCTGGAAATTTGACCCAAGGTCTTGAGGAAGCTAGGCTACGGGGGCTGCAGCAGATATCCAAGAACTCTTGCACCTCTTCATGTGTGCATTGATTCAAGAAATACTAAGCTACTCATAAGTGTCTGCCACTAGGAAAGATGGAGAAGTCAGACTCCCTCTAGAAGAGTGCAGAGACCAGTGAGAATAAAAAGCATACATCAAATGTAGTAATATTAGTCATCTCTTATTTACTGCAGATGCAGACTGTAAATGCTGGAGAGGGTGTGGAGAAAAGGGAACCCTCTTACACTGTTGGTGGGAATGCAACCTAGTACAGCCACTATGGAGAACAGTGTGAAGATTCCTTAAAAAACTGAAAATAGAACTGCCTTATGACCCAGCAATCCCACTGCTGGGCATACACACTGAGGAAACCAGAAGGGAAAGAGACACGTGTACCCCAGTGTTCATCGCAGCACTGTTTATAATAGCCAGGACATGGAAGCAACCTAGATGTCCATCACAGATGAATGGATAAGAAAGCTGTGGTACATATACACAATGGAGTATTACTCAGCCATTAAAAAGAATACATTTGAATCAGTTCTAATGAGGTGGATGAAACTGGAGCCTATTATACCGAGCGAAGTAAGCCAGAAAGAAAAACACCAATACAGTATACTAACGCATATATATGGAATTTAGAAAGATGGTAACCATAACCCTGTATGCGAGACAGCAAAAGAGACACACATGTATAGAAGAGTCTTTTGGACTCTGTGGGAGAGGGATAGGGTGGGACAATTTGGGGGAATGGCACTGAAACATGTATAATATCATATAGGTAACAAATCGCCAGTCCAGGTTCAATACAGGATGCTGGGGCTGGTGCACTGGGATGACTCGGAGGGATGGTATGGGGAGGGAGGTGGGACGGGGGTTCAGGATGGGGAACACGTGTACACCCGTGGTGGATTCATGTTGATGTGTGGCAGAACCAATACAATATTGTAAAGTAAAAAAAAACTAAAAAAAAAAAAAAACACTAGACCTCAGATTGGAGAAGGAAATGGCAACCAACTCCAGTATTCTTGCCTGGACAATCCCCTAGACAGAGGAGCCTGGCAGGTTACAGTCTACTGGGTCAGTAGCACATACACAGGGCTTAGATGGTAAAGCACATACACAGGGCTTAGATGGTAAAGAATCTTCCTGCAATGCGGGAGACCTGGGTTCCATCCCTGGGTTGGGAAGATTGCCTGGAGAAGGGTGTGGCAACCCACTCCAGTATTCTTGCCTGGAGAATCCCCATGGACAGAGAAGCCTGGCCGGCTACAGTCCATGGACTCACAAAGTCAGACATGACTGAGCAACTAAGCACAGCACAGCACTAGTTTCCAAATGAAGAAACTAAGAGCAGAGAACTGATAAACTGAGAAATTATGTAGTTTATCTAAGGTTGCATAATAAAGAATCACTAAGACTTCACCCTGCTGTTCCACACGTCCAGACTTCAGGACTTCTAAATAAGAAATCCTCTATATGTTTATACCCCTAGTTTCAATTCTGTCTTCAAACCAAACACTTTCAACTGTTTTGTTTCAAAGTATGCCTCCATATTTTTTAATGCTCTATTTTATTTTTTAGTTTTAGATTTCTATCAAATTTTGTTATGAAAGTTGAAGATTTAGCTCATAAGTTCACTACACAAACACAGCTCCTCCAACTTCTCAAAATAGTAATATTACAAATTTGTTGAGATAGTTATTGCTATCTGTATCATTATCATGTAAACTTAATTTATAGCTGAACCATATACTGTGATTATGTTCTTTGTTCCACCCAGGAGTTGGTCATTTGTATTTCTAGATTGGCTCTTACCCCTGATCTCCATACTCGTATTTAATTGGTTCCCTGACCTTCCCATTTGGATCGCACATTTAATGTATACAGAACTGAGTTCTTGGTCTTTACCATAGCCTTCCCTGGTGGTTCAGAGGGTCAAGAATCTTCCTGCAATGCAGGAGACCCGGCTTCCATCCCTGAGTTTGGAAGTTCCCCTGGAGAAGGAAATGAACATCCATTCCAGTATTCGTGCCTGGAGATTCCATGGACAGAGGAGCCTGGTGGGATACAATCCATGGGGTCACAAAGAGTCGGGCACAACTAAGTGACTAACACTTTCACTTTCCCATAGCCCAGAGCCTTCTCCCTCTCCATTTAGAAATGCAAGTTATATCAATTCCACCTTCTCATTAACTCAGATCAAAAGTACTGGAATCATCCGTGACTACTCTCTTTCTATCATTTATTCTATTAGAAAACTCTGTTGTTTCATCTTCAAAATTTGATGATCTCTCTCCACTGTTTTCTGTAGACCAATCCACATCACCTCTCACCAGGTTTGTTACAGTCATCTCCTAACTACTGGCCCTGCTGCTGCCCTTGTCCCCTCAGACTCATCTCAACACGGAAGCCTGAGTGATCACATTAAAATAAAATCACATTATGCTGTTCCTCGGCTTTAATCTTTTAATGACTTCCATTCCCACTTGGAGGAAAGTTCTTATGACAAGCTGCATGATTCAGTCCCTCACAACCTCTGTGACCGCACCATTTTTTCCTCCCTTCTCTTCTTACTATCTCCTTTCTCTTCTGCACACACAGCAGGTACACTCCCACCTCATGGCATCTGTACTTGCTCCTTGATCCGTGTGCAGTTCTCCCCAGTTAGCTGCATGACAGCTTTCCAACCTCATTTCTAAAGGTTTTCACTCAAAAAGGAACTCTATTATGAAGCCTTCCCTACTTAACATTTTATTTAACTCTCTTCAATACTATTTAATCCCTCTTCTGGACTTTTTTCTTCTCTGCATTGTATTACACGTGTGTGTATTATATGTATATTTATATGTGTGTGTGTATATATACATGTATATGTATGTCTGTATATAGTTGGTTTTGCTCATTGTCAAGCTTTACACATAAGAAATAAAGACTCATGATGGCAAATGGCTTTTGCCTATTTGGTTCCCTGATGGGTTCGTAGTAGCCTGAAGAGTGGTGGTGGTGGTGGTGGTTTAGGCACTAAGTCGTGTCTGACTCTCTGTAGCCCTGCCAGGCTTCTCTGTCTATGGGATTTCGCAGGCAAGAATACTATAATGGGTTGCTATTTCCTTCTCCGGGGGATCTTCCCAACCCAGGAATTGAATCCGCATCTCCTGGATTGCAGGTGAATTCTTTACCACTGAGCCATCAGAGAAGTGAAGTTGCTCAGTCGTGTCCGACTCTTTGCGACCACATGGACTGTATCCTACCAGGCTCTTCTGTCCATGGGATTTTCCAGGCAATAGTACTGGGATTGCCATTTCCTTCTCCAGGGGATCTTCCCAAACCAGGGATCGAATGCGGGTCTCCCACATTGTAGACAGACACTTTACCACCTGAGCCACCAGGGAAGTCCTGAACCATCAGAGAAGCCCACCCTGAAGAGTACCTGACAAATAATTGTATCCCATAAATGTTTTTTGAGTGAAGAACAAGCAAATGAATTATCTTGATTTTATTTGCTGTGTGG